>NW_022145612.1:15638808-16238808 GCF_000002235.5 Strongylocentrotus purpuratus | reverse complement strand
AATTGAACGGTCATGATGTACTAAGTAATAGGCAAAATATACCAGACGGTTTAGATGCAGTAGTTACCATTGTGCCATGATTGCATTAGACCATTTTCAATGGATGAGTGAAATTTACATCATATAGGTTTATGTGATTAAAATAATTCTTTTATAATGGATCATACAAGTTTAACGGTTCAACATATTATTTACTGTATAGATATTTGAGGTATTGTATTTTACATCAAGCATAGTTAGAACGTTATACGGAAACCTATACGTATTTATCAAATAATATGAAACTTCTGGAATTCCGTTACCCTACCCAAATACTTACCTCTCTCCTTATCTTTGTACAACAGCTGTAAACCGACTTCCAATTGTGATTCTATTTTTATTTCTCTTTCGGGAAACTATATCTAGCCTTCAACAGGGTAAGATATCCATTTCATAGAGCAAAACAATTGTATCTACGCGGCCTTAATTATCCCTTCCATGTTATATTTCAGACAAAAATATGTCATGTGTTTATACTGATTCGTTTAAACAGCACCCTGATCTGATATGCACAACCGACCTTACAAGTGGCCTTATCTACTGAGTTATTGTAGTTCTGTACACTTCCATTTTTCATGATAGTAAAATTGGAAAGTAAAACAAAATCTGTATTCACCTGATGGTATTCCAGCAGCGTCCGGGCCCATGCGATAGCGCATGTGACGTCATCAATCTCGACATGACGAGCATAAAACACCAACATGCGAGTAGATGGAACTCCATGATGTCTTTTTTTATTTCTACGACTCCCTCCGTTTTAAGGTGTCTCAGGGATCCATTTTAAAGCTCCTGTCATGAAACCAAGTGAAAATATGAAACATTTATTAAAATCATCAGCGAAATAAAAATTGTTCATTTACATCTGATGCCCGTTGCACACGAGGTGTCATTTCCATTGCGTCATTTCAGTTGCGTCATTACACGCTCTAATCAAGCCCGTGAAGTCAACTAGCCCATGCGCCAGTAAGACAAAGACGGTGTCAGTCGGTGACGCAGTCCTACGTCAGCAAAACGATACAACGTGTGCAACCGGCGTAACTTCATTGATGTAGCTCAGACCAAAGAGATACCTTGCTCAGACATCGGTTGTCCCATTAACATGCACTGAACACGGTACCTCTTCAATCAAGGAGAAAGAAAATGACGGCCAAGAATTCCGCCTTCAGTCTGTGTCCAGTTGTTAATAAGCTCGTATTTTACTTCCCAATATAACGGTCTACTATGAACACCTTGATATGCTCATGTCACGGGTAGCAAGTAGCTTGTGGTATGATGAACCCCATCAAGGCACGGTATAGTGTTAATACTTTACACGCTCTAATTAATTAATCATTTTCCCGTACCTTGTACTCCTTGCATGCAGGTATGGGTCATGTTACCCAGATAATCCATGGATGAAGGAGAAATCATCTTCACGAGTTAATGATAGATAGGGATGGATTAACACGAAGCGACTAAGATGATAGCGGGTGTTACTCTACCACTTTAGATTGGACGTAGCTAATACATACATTCTTGTTCATTATTAGCTCGAAAATCTTAAGTGTAAGTCCATAACTGCAACGAATGATAAAATAAGCTACATCTTTCATTGGAAGAGTTTAAACGGTCTGATAATATTTCAAGAGATATGTAACTCATGTGAAATATATAAGCCAAGATAATTGTTTCAAATCCAACGTCCTAAGAAACCAATAATTTAGATCAAATTTTAGTACTCTACAATTTTTTGCTCAGCTGCTATGAAGAAATAGTTTGTTAAAATTATACATTAATTTGTGTTGCTTTTTAGTCTTTATGAATACTACGTGTGGTTTTTCACTAAAAATACTTTAAAATACAATTTGTTTAAATGAAGATAATGATACTGGTCAAGATATATATGTCAAAGAAACCTATCTGAATTATGAGGGGGACGTTGCCCAAATATAGATGATATCCCAATTCTGGGGGGGGGGGGGGGTAACTGCAACGCCACCCCCTCCCCTGCCTCGTACAATGATGAAAATCATTTACGTACACGTAATTTACATACACGTACAAAATACCCTATTACATTATCGCAGTCGTATGGTCAGCTGTAGGTAATTGGTAAGGACAGGGTGATGGTTCATTTTAGAAAAAAATATTATTGAATTTCAACTTGAAATTAAAAGAAAAAAAATTAACATTTTATATTATTGTCAGAGGTTTTGATACGACATGTATCAGTTTTATTATAAAATTATGATTATCCATCACGAATCCCCCAACCGAACCAAAACCATGGGCTGCTCCTCTTCCAAAGACTTTAGTCTAACGAGGTCAGATAACTCGGAAGTTAGGGTGGTTTTAAAGGGGATATGGTGCTTTATGATAACTTAATGATGCGTAATGAGCCCTTCCCTGTATCATCGTTATCATGTCAACCTATCGCTATCAGTATCATCGACCACAACCGTTCTGAATCGCGTTATGACTTTAAATGACATGATGAAATTGATTGAACTATGATTTCAATTTCTTTCTCTAATATCCGAATGTTTATACTGGTTCATAAATTTATTTTGTATATGTTCTCTTAACAGCTTAAAGTTATCATGAAACTCAAGTTTGGCTAATCTCGGTGTGGGTGGGGGGGGGGGGGGGGCTTTCATTCTGAAACGTCATAAACAGCATAATTAAGAATGGTTTCACTACCACTTTCAAAAATGGCCAAAATTTAAAAGGTTACCAAAAGAATATTCGAATTAGAAGAATAGGACCAATCTATATATTTTTAGTGTACAAATTTAAGGGATAGATATTGACTATTTAGGTCGAAGATTAATCTGAATTAAAAAAAATATTGTTCACAAACTCTCGAATGTTACACGTTGGAAAAACATTATATACACCAATGATATACATGGGCTATACATGTTTTCTAACCATGACATTCCATTGAGTAAATTTCATGTTTTAAATATAATACAGTATTTCCGTTGCCATGGTATTTGACCTCGAGTCCTCGCAATCTCATGGATTATCTCATGATCCAACCTTTGGATAAATCCTAAATCATAAGCTAACAGAGCCAAGAAATGGAAACCGCGTTTCCATACTTCAATCTGTTAACACATCCCCTAATAACGCCTCAAAATGTCACAAACAAGTGAGTTAACGTCATCGAATGAAGCTATATTGTTTACTCATCATTAGTCTGAGAGAGACTTTGATCAGCTCTGACAATATAATATAGCAATTGCCTCAAAATCTCAGTTCAGTATTGCCAGGCAAGTTTGAACATTCTCGATTTCTTATATTTACAGTGACGACAAAGTGACGAAAATTCGATGTGATCATTATTTAAGATTATAAAATGTATGTAAATTAGATTCGTAAATTAATCATAAAAAGGGAGGATACAATCGAACGACATCTTACAGTATTCACGTATCCAATAATATGAATTACATGATTTTAAATTAAAAAGAAAATGCGCTCCTATATCATGTATTTTAGAATACTGAATCACATTCGCGCAATGGGTACTCAACTAGAATTCCTGCATTTAGTAATAGACTACGAGGAAAAACAAAACATTATAAATCAAACATTGGGAATATTCGATGAATGACAAGTGTTATGGGGATTGGATAGTAGCATGATGAGAGGAGCTTGGAAAATAGGATGAGGGGCGGAGAGGGAGGTTGTACAAAACTGTTAAGAAGAGATGCGGTAGAGTTGAGGATGAGGCAGATGTGAGGATGGAGGTTGGAGAGTGTAAATGTGATTTTTTGGAGAGGGGGTAATGATGTGAGGAGCATGTAGAGAGAGAGAGAGAGAGAGAGAGAGAGAGAGAGAGAGAGAGAGATAGAAGGAAGGGAAGTGATTAATAGAGAGGATGTTTTATGTAAAGAAGAGTAATAGGGCTGGGAGAGGGACGATGATGTGGCGCCGAGGGGGCAGGGAGGGGGGGGGGTGGAGATAGTGTAAATGTTATGTGGGAGAGGGTAGCCGGAGAGGAAAGGGGAAGAGCTGGGCAAGGGAGGATAGTGATTAGTTAATAGAGAGGAAGTTTATGTGTTATGTGAAGAAGAGTATTAGGACTAGGAGAATGGCGAGGATAGGGCAGGGAAGAAAAAGGAGGGAGAGGTTAATTTTTTTGTACGTGGTGAGGTGTAATGAGGCGAGGAAAAAGGGGAGGGGGGTAGAATGGTGTAGGGAAGGGGGATGGTGAGAGAGGGGACATTAAGGTATCATGTGGAGAGGAGTGAAGAGGGGAACGAAAGGAGTAAGGACTGGAAGGGATGAGGAAATGTTAAAGTATTTTTGGCAGAGAGGTAATGAAGCCAAGCTAGAAGCTTGTATGATGTGAAGAGGAAGAAGGAGGAAAGCAGATGACTCACTCTTCTAAATTTATAGATGTTTCAGCCTTTCAGGTCCATGGTTGTATCTGTATCATTTTCATACCCCGACAAATTGAGGTATATCTGAATTACCGATAAGTGATATAAACATGTATATCTAATGGCATGATTAAATAGGATGCAGCAAAACCAAACAATCGCACTAGCGGATTAAGGCAGCACATATTTTGACCCGTGAGCCCTTTTAAGACCCAATCGTGCATACCCGTGTGTCCCAAGAAAAATGAAAACAAAATTTAAATTATTTCTTTGAAATTACCTGATATTTTATTCCAATGTGTAGGTGTAAGCAATACAAATAACTTCACAGTCAAGTTCCGAAATCACTTCATATCATAATCATGATCCTTGTGAATTAATCCGTCTCAGAAGTCTTCGTGCAAACTTCCTCTAGCGATACGTCCTCTTAGCGAAAATTCAGTTGTCAGAATGGCATCTAGCGACAGTGCCAGGGAGTCGAGCCGTTTTCAACAACCGAGGGGGGGGGGGGGTATGTAAATGCGTTAATCTCTCAGGGCCAACCATATTCTTAAATCATTCGGATTCGGGTACGCAGCTAGACGCTCCTGTAGTCATGTAAATGAATATACCGAATAATCGGTTGGAATAATGAACACATCGAAACTGTTGGAATGATTTTTATTGTACCAGATGAATTTACATACTTGTGATTTTTTTCCTGTCATTCAAATGTATATACCTCACTGTCATTTCTAATTCGGACGGCACCTCTAGTCTGAGTTTTAAAAAGAACTTTAAAAAAACGCAGGAGTTTGTGGGTCAAGTTTGAAATCCTTGATCCCTAATAATCCTATGAGTCAACAAAACGGCTACTCTGTCATATTGCTACCCTATCACTCACGATACCTGAGATCCGGAACCTATATGATAACCACAAATCTTGTTATTCTTTGGGGGTAGTTACAAGATGGGGTAGCCAATGGTTACAGACTCAACCGAGATCGTTTTAATGAAATCAATTGACTGGGATGTGTCAGACAGAGAACTTTTGATCTGGTTCGGTCTCTCCAGGTCGAGTTGATGGGGAATTCGGAGTGGATGGTTGCTGACAAGTGTACTGGTATATTAAACAATTTTCTTTCTAATTTCCAATCCTCGTTTATTTTATTTTTCTTAAAAAGATACGACAGTATAGACTGTAATCTTTTACAGTAATCATTTACAATCATTATACGTGGACTTTTTGACATGATAACAATAATCAGTACAGGTATTTCATTTTGTTTACGACTCGAGTTTCGGCAACAATAAATTGCTCAACAATTATTTTACATTAACCAAATTCGTAACTTCAACTTTTGAACATAATAACCATGTACCCCCACTCAAACACTAACACTGAACCTGACTGTAAGAAAACCAAACTGCAAGAATAATCCCAAGCCTATATTTTTGACTTTCACCGTACAAAAAAAACATCCGAATTTTGTCGGAGCACCAGACATTTACTGACATTTCGCTCTTACTGCATCACTGTCGCGTACAAATTTAGTTCTATAAACCTTGAACCGGCCACAAAAAGGAAGAAAATCAATTACCGAGTTACCCGTTTTCCTGACAAATGCCCTATAGGTAAATTTTCTCATCTGTTTGTCGAAGTGATTGCTAGTGACTCTTGTTGCGATGTATCTGGGTGAGATGATCGTGGAATGAGGTAGTGACTAATCTACGCTCATGTTGAAACTACCCAGATTGAGGAAAAGGGATAGAAAATGTTACAAAATCGAATTTATTAAATGAAATCCGATTTGATTTCCCTTTAATAGCTCAATTACTCTCAAGAGGTCCATGTAAGTCTGATAATAAGTGAATTATACATGGCTGGCCATAATGCTTGTTGGGGATAAATCCATGAAAAATAACAGTTTATATAGTAATTGAGGCCTTTCGCAAACTGCTTTGTGTTCGAAACGTGTTTGCTGGTTGTTTTTATTGTCCACCCCCTCCCAAAATCGTTGCCCCACCACCTGGCTAGATGACGCTACGCCTTTGACCGGTGTGCCCCCGTATGTGCTATTTTTAGAGGGGGAATCCGACCGCGGATCATGTCGACTTGCAAACGAATCCCTGTTATTGGTTGGTATTACATGGGATAAGAATAAACTGAGTCCAGAAACGAATACTCATGGATTTGCAATGCAGTAGCCCCGTTCCCCATTAGCAAATGTCCCATTAGCAAATGCGGTAATTAGTTTATGGGTAGATTTCTCTTACCATTCAGCACTCATGCAGTACCATCTGCATCATATTTTGAGGAACTTATTTTATAGGTCAATGTATTTCATCTGTCTAATGCATGGAATTCATTAGGTAAAACGCTAATCTTTTGTTTAAAGACATGTGATTCGTTAAAAGTGAATAAAAGGGGCTTCTCAGTGCGTGTATACGATAATAATTGCATTATTTAATTACGCCTACACAAAATTTGAGGAAAAATAGAAAACTTTAACTACATTCGTAAAAGGTCACCTGAAACGGAAAATACACAGAACGCCTCGACAAGTAACATAAGGACTCTAATAGGCTCCCTGTACTTCCGTCGCCATATTTCTACAAAGCTACGAATTTGGTTGACTTTCTCATTATATCCTCGTCATCTTGGCATGTTGCCTTTTAAAAATGTTTTTCGCGTCATGGGGTTGAGCTGTGAACTAAAACAGTTAAGAGATTATTAACTAACAGTAGCTATGAGTCAGCACTACGTTACCTTGCAGCATTAATGTCATGCACATAAGTTCCGAAGGCTCTTTCAATTTATGGATTTTCCCCGTCAAAATCTCTCTTTACCTACCCAAGAGTGAATTTACGATAAAAAATGATAACATTAATCGTACGATTTAAACATTCGTAGCGATGCGCTGCCAGTAACGGCTAAATACTAACCTCAATTAATTCTGCAAATAGATGTGGTTGAAAAAAAGGGGATGGCTTTATTATTGAACTTGCATGATCTTGATTATTTCACGATTTGAACCGTGAAATAAAAGCCATTGAGGCGGATGATATAGAAGAGAACGTTCCATTTTTGCTGTGGCTGTTACCCTTATCTTTTACTTAGCAATGTAACAAAACAAGGAAATCTTTTTTTGCAAGATCGAATGAGACAGCAGCGAGCGATAACAATTGGGAGGAAGGGGGGGGGGGGGGGTTGTGCCCCGCCTTTCCATCCCCGTATTCAACTCGTTCCATTTATATCCACACGACTTGTGCAATAGAAGATTTTGGTGTCTAATAGTTGGTTTAAAAAAGTATGAATATTGTAAATATCAATTCCTTGACAATCCTGTAAAATGCTATAATGATTTGTTTTTCCTACTCATATTGCCCTACCCCTTCCTCTCCCCGACTCTATATGACTGCGCAGTGAGTTTTCTAGCATTGAGGGGGTTTCCCCGACCCCATCCTCGGAGTGAGGCTATGAGTTGGCAAATGGCCACACCTTTCTCATTGTCTTGTCATGCTTGCTCAGTTGTTTCACCACGAAACAGAGATTGAATCCTTATTTCTGTTCATGTAAATTAGATTATTCATAAACGTACACACTCTTTCCGAGTAGCGGTGAGCTACAAGGGGCACGGGTCATATTTACCACCCCTCTCTCCATTGAGTGGTATACAAAAAATTAGAAAAGCAAGAAAAAAGAGAGAGGAAAAGAGGAAGGGAAAAAGGATGACGAGAAAAAAAGACCCATAGAACACGTCCCGCACCGCCCCTCCCCTAATTAGCAGCCTTGTAAATTCGCATTTCACTTTCCGATTTAGACCAGCGCCCCAAAACCCGGTTGTACGAGTGACTCACACTATGCCACTGTGCCTGAGAACACTCCACACAAAAAACCCTTTGTATTAATCTACCCCTACCCGGAGCGCGAACTTTATAGAGATTTTTCCCTTTGTGTCTTGAGATAGGGCTCTCTTCACCTTGTACACATCTTGAGTTTGTTAGAGATGCTCTCTGGGCTCCTAGTCATCTAGAATCGGTTTTTACATGATCTATTAATATAAAAAATCAAATCACAATGGGATTGCCTTTTTAAGGTACCCTACAAAGAATTTCGGGCTAAGACTTAAAATCAATATACATGTACACTGCTAAGTATGACGAAATATACAATATAATATTCCTATATCAGTGAAATATAAATTGTTAAAGATCTATAAGTCCATTTTCGTTTAGTACTAAAACAATACATTTTCTTTTATTCAAACAATTTATTGGAAGAAATTTGTGATGGAAACTAGATATTTTCCTCAATCTCGTTCACTTGAGAAAATAATACTTTTTATGAAACAATTTCAAGATTGCATTGTCACTTAATGTAGAGCGGTACCATTGATAACTGGGGGGGGGGGGGGATTTAGGGGGAACTTTATTAAGAACTATTCGCACATGGTGTGATGGAAAAATAGTTGAAAAAGTTAACAACCTGCATTGTGGACAAAAGTTTAACTAATTTTGAAAATAGTACAAACGGGTTCAGGCAATGTAGACAAGCAAACTGAACTCGACATTTGTATATGTTTCGTCGATTGTAAAAAAAAAGATTCATGCCTGCACCTAATCAGGGCGTTGGTCTTCTGGGGCATCAGGGGGGGCTCCCTCAATAATTACGGAGTAAACTGCATGTGCATGTCCCACACAGAATATGATTGCCTTCAATGTATTTTCCACCCCAAACCCCATTTCTCCCCCAAATTGAAAACGGGACAACACCCCTGCGTCATCCTGCTCTATAGAACGGCACATATGGGCAAAAATAGATAGAGTTGAGCAAAGGAATATAGTTAGATTCGTAGACGAACGAGGCGGGGAACATTAGGGGCTGCAGCCCCCCCCCCTTCGAATCTCAAAGTTCCTAATGTTCGGGCAACCGCCACCCACATTCAAGCAGTGAGGCAGTCTATATTTTGATGCTGTATATGGTATAGTATTTTTGTTTTGATGATGAAAATTACATTTCACTCCCATTTTGCTCGCTCACAACATTTTTGAAAGTGAAATTTCATATTCAGGCAATATACGTCAGCCCCCCCCCCTCCGCAAAATTTTGCCTTTACGCCTTTACACTAATGTTTTAAATGTTGAATAATTTCATTTATTTTGAAGAAAATAAACGGCCTTGTGTGTCTTATCGAAAATATATGTTATATGTAGTATTTCCTTCTCAACACTTGCTAGTCCGCCCTTTTTTGTTTTGTCTAAAAACAATGACAATGGTTTGGTGTACGTGCAGGATACAAACGTTCGTAGGGGTAAAAGGAAGGGATCTTGACACAACATTGGCACCTCTGACCAAGCGAGATCTATCTTGTTTACCTTCCTGTCTGTATGTATTACTGTCAACCGGTCATACAGGCCATAAGTTCAATCTATCGGGAAAGTACAGTAAAAGTAGAAAACTAGATTAACAACATTTTTATGGATATTTCTTTTTTTCTTCCTTTCATTTTTTTTAATAAAACATAATTCTTATAAATGTCTAAGGTTCACATTCTGATTAGGTCTCCTTATTATGCATAACAATGGAACTCAGTCACTATAGCAGAATTTCATATTTTTAAATAAAATTCACCTTCCTGCGTCTGTTTTTCTAAAAACTTTAAACGACATCATCAAATTTCAATACAATGGCTGCCCAGGGAACATGGTTTCGAGAGACCAGAATAAAAGAATTGATGAAACTCATAGCATATACTAACTAATGTCTCGAAACAGTTTAGTTAGTATGTAACTCTACTAACGCACCTTCAAACAATGCTCCAAAACTACTCCGTTCCGTGGCGTGTTTCCTCATTACCTTGGTAACGGTGTACAACATAGTTTCCTTACTGGTTTCTATAGGCCTATCGATCGCAGACAGAAGGAAATTATATGCGGTACTTTTCACGTGATGCAATGTTGAATTACCAATGACCAAAGGGATTTCAACGAACAGTGTGGTGACATGTCAACCAAGTCGTAACTGCTTGCTACGTGTGGGGAACCGGGGGGGGGGGGGGGCAAGTGCCCGTCCCCTTCTAATCAAACGGCCAAGCTGAAGAAAAAATAAACAGATGAGATGATACAATACATTTCCACCCCTCCCCTCTCGATGACCTTGTTCTCTCATTTTTTCAATCTAGTAATAGTTCAACCGGTGTCTCATCCCCATTGACACCAGTATACACTCTTTGATATCACCCCTCCTCTAACAAAAAAGTGGTTTAAACAAAACTTACAAATAGTATTCAGATCTAGGGAGAAAAGAATGAAGAGAGATATGACATCAATACACTGCTATGATAGAATTATTCCGAAAAATGATTGATTAAAAACCGAGTTACTGATCTTACGATTCATGTTTTAACAGCATCTCATTGAAGATTATTAAAGAAAGAAAATAATCTTTCTTATCTTCAGACAATTCAAGTTATTTGTTTGCCTGTTCAAAGATGAGAATAATAACGAATAAATAATAAATTAAAGTTGGTTATTTGAACGGACCGCCAACAGCGGTGAAGCTGCTATACGAGGGGGGGGGGGGGGAAGGGTACACCAAGGCACGTGTCCCCTTCGAGAGAAGACATCCCCCGTCCCCCAAAAGATAAAAGGGGGAGATAAACAGTGACAGGAAGAGAGGTAGGGGTCGACGCTAAATCTCTGACTACCACCCCATGTGAGGTAGTAACAAAGGAATCGAGGGTATTCAACATGTTCAAAGCAATACCTTTAATTTTATTTTGGGCTATCGACAGATCGCATCAATTGGTGCTCAAGTTGTCTTGTTTCCTGAGCCGACATCGTCCTGTCTAATTTTGGTTTTGGCTAAGAGAAGCCAGAATTAGGATACCATTAGGCATGCTGGTATTCGAAATGTGATCCGCTTTCGAATTTAAATTTAGCCTGACTTGTTTCCTTGTATTTGAAGTGACTAATGTAGTTATATACTAGCCTGAAACAAGTCAGAATTTGTGTCCAATAGACCAGTTCACGGTTAGTACATTACTGCAATGACCCCGAATATCCACAGATCTTCAAAACATGAAGAGGTCCCACTTTGTAAATTTGAAATAATCACTCCTATATTGATGGAGGTACATGAATAGCCTTTGTTTCCCCTTTTCAAAGAATACTCCCACCTGTGTATCATGGAGTGCACTGAATATGCATGAATAAATAATGATTACATAAATTTCATGAGCACGTATCCAGATTTTCGTCTCAATGTATTTCAAAATTTGTTCTGCAATGACCTTTATCTGCTCATGCTCAGACTGCAACCGTGAACTGGCTTATATTGAGAAGATTGCTAAGACTTTAGAAATAGCGGAGAGACTGGTGTGTAAGTACATTGTGTGCTACTTGATTTTTTCCCCTTCTTTTGTGTTATTTCTTTGTTTAGAATAATCATCGGGTCGTTGCTCGGTATAGCAGGCAAATGAGACTCGGTGATTGGTTCGTTCTGCATTTATCGAGATATAAATATAGCTCAACGTTATATTCATGAGGCAATTATATTGTTCATTAAATTTGTGGAAGGGGGGGGGGGGGGATGTTTGGTATATATCAATAAACAGTCTCCAAATGCAATTTATAGACCACAGAAACACAGAAACGCATTCTGGAAACCTAATTAACGCCTCTGGTGTGACAAATCATAACAAAATAGATATAAGGGGCAACGGTACGTAATCCATTCATTAATCCACAAGAAAGACCTCATATTTTTAGAGAAAAATCAAATAAAATAGAAATAAATCACGTTGTAGAGAACATAGACATGATAAACAGCTGTATCTTATAATTATTTGGAGCAAAGAATAACTCCCAATGATTAGGCTTAATTGGGTTGACCTAAATAGCAGAAGTAGAACCAGATGTATCGTGGGTTAGGGATCGGGGAAACTCGTTCATTTAATAATATATGGCCATGATTTAGACTATAACAAGAACGCGGTAGCATTTGCATAGATTTAGCTCTATCTAATTAGTGCTTATTGATTTGATAATTTGAAAGTGTAATACATTTTGAAAATGGATATTTGTTAAGAATCACGCAATGATGATTAACACCACCCTCTGCTCATACTATACTGTGGGCTTGGACAATAAAATCATTACATTTTTAATATTCACTACTTTTGTAATTGCTAATGAAAGCTCGTGATGGTATAGATAAGTGTATCCACCTTTCATTCCCTCACTTTACTGATTACATTACGTTTATGTTTGTACATTATACAGAATGTTGGGCTTTTGACTAATATGTTAGGAGGTTTTCAGACGCAATTTGAACGTTGTTTAAACAACAAAATTACTCTTGACTTCGGTCGGCTGCGTGTTCCAGAATGGACACATTCTTTTCTGTATAATGCTGTATAAAATGCATTACTAAAAAGAAGATCATTAGAGAGAAATTTTCTTGGTTCAGCTATATACCTAACAATAACATGTGAGTCTAAGAAACTTTACTGTTATTAGCTTATAACCAATTTTAAAAATGATTTCAATGATTATAGAATATTGGATATTTTCCAATTATATTGCATACGAAACTTTAACTCAATTTCCACCTGAAAAAACTCTCTCGAGACCGACAGCCCATAAATAGATAGCACACGAGACCGGCAATGTCGGTCTAATGAGCCCCGAGAAATATTGTCAATCGATCTCATGAATGGTGCCAATATAATGTATATCCTCCTTCCTGAATATGTTCCCTCTATTCAACGTTTTCATCTGATGCCTGACAAAAGAAAACACCAACTTTAATTGGCACGTACACGATCAAATTGTTACTTCCACTTGTTAAGTCCTGTGGATTTTCAGAGGAGTTAATGGATTTATGGTCGGGAAGCGCTTCATATCACAGAAGAAGATTTGATACTTCTTAAATGTCACGAATATCACTTTAAGAGGTAATCGTAAGACATAAGTGTTTATCCTGGGTTGTTATTTAGAGTATGAGTAACAGTGAGAAGATTCCTTATCACACAGGATGGCGCCGATGTTTTCCTCACAGGTATTGAAGCAAGTCAAGAATATATTAAATGGCTATATGGGAGACCTACCGAGAACATTCGTTGCAGTAGACGAAGTGTAATGATCACGATAAGAAAACAGTGGAAGGGGATGACAGAATAAATACAGGACAATAAACAAATAATTAAAATGTACATTAAGGAGTCGTACAACAAGGGTATCAATTTCAATGGAAGACAATGCAAGATGAGGAAGAAAAATAAAACGTAATATATAATATCCAGAATATAAGAGAGCAATTTGAAATAAGCATTCCAATAATTTATTTATATTAATAACACCTTGAAATGTGATGACAGGAAGTAACCAAAAGTTGGACAAAGAAATATCAAACAAACAAACGTCCGACTCATGCAGAAAAAAAGGAGAAAAAATCATGGAAAGTTCTCCTTGAGAAAATGGAGTGACCTTGAACATGCAAGGTGTGAGAAGGTCAATTGGAGCTCAGAAGTAGAGCCTTGGACCCTTGGTAACTTACTCTTTTTGCCGACAGTTTCTGGGCGCCAGCGTAAGTAAAAATCCAATTTCGCCTTCTTCAATAGTTCTTCACATGTGTATCTCGTTGTTCAAAGATGCATTAATAATGTATTTCTTCCTTTCATTTATCGCACGACGACTTGACTTTTATTGGCAGTTGAGGTGTCTGGTGATGATT
Organism: Strongylocentrotus purpuratus; assembly: GCF_000002235.5. Taxonomy (NCBI): domain Eukaryota; kingdom Metazoa; phylum Echinodermata; class Echinoidea; order Camarodonta; family Strongylocentrotidae; genus Strongylocentrotus; species Strongylocentrotus purpuratus. The sequence continues at coordinate 16,224,681 of NW_022145612.1, read as the reverse complement.
GCCTTTCCTCTCATTCACACAGTCTCGTCTGCATGGCAGGTCGCTAACTCAGTACCGGAATGCGATTGTTTGCGAAGTTTGCCTTCGATCATGTGTGGATGACGCCTGCCAAGCTTGCCAACAAACTTGTTAAGAACGCCGTTAGGTATTAGGGAAGAAGCTTGACATCCGACACAAACAAGTTAGTGCTGCGATACATGGAGGTACTTCATGTAACAGGTCGATTTGCTGTTGAATATACGAGGTAGTGCAGTCCTTTCTGAGAAGCGAGACGAACTCAAGAAATCATTCAATGTTGAACGATTTCCTCTTCAGCATAGTCCCACGAGTGCAATGCGAGCAAAGTTTGCAGAGTAAATTGTTCGAATCTGAAGCTGTTGTTGAATGTAATGGCGCAGATCCCGAATCAGAATGATACCGGGTAGCAAATGACTACTTTGCCGACTGCCCCGGTGATGACTCAATGCTCTATTGATTCAAATCAGTCTGTGTTTGAAAACTGTGCGTAAACAGTGCCAAACGTTGCCAGCAAGGTTATTTTTTGAAAAAGTTGTGCAAGAAAACTTAATGTTGAATTAAAGAAAAGAAGAAAAAACGAAAGAAAGAAGCCACGGCATATGGACCTTTAGCTAGAAAGTTTGCAAGGCACTAGAATATCCTGGTTCCTTTTTCTCTTCAAGTTCAACAACGTCAAAATATGTGAGTTGTTAAGTAGCATAAAACGTCAAACAGAATATCAACTTATCACAAATTTCATTTTGATGCTATATAGGTGGCTTCAAAGTGAATAATTCGAATTAACCTTTACTCAGGAGTTAAGTCATTGAGGATCCTTCCATCATCCGAGATCTATGAATTATGTTGTCAAATGGTAAATGAGTCTGAACAAGCTCAGAGCATATGTCACTCTCATCAGGGGCGGATCTAGGGTTTTGTATGGGGGGGGGGAGGCAATTTTTCGAAATTTACACAACAATCAAGGGGGCAATTGTATTGGGTACTTTGAGGTATGTCATTTAGGTTTAAAAGAGGGGATAGGGTATACGGGTTATTCCTCCCCTCCCTAGATTCGCTACTGACTCTTATTGACTGGCTTGGGTGACTAGCTTCAAATGTTGACTTTGTTGTAATCTTCAAACCAGCTAATATTGCCCTATACCATTTCCCAACACATTACATAGGAATGAGAAGTTTGCGCTTCATATAGGTCATAGGCCTACTACTGCAGTATCATGATTCTCGTGTTGACCTTTATTAGCGTGATCAGTCATTAAACAGTTTCCCTTCCAAGTTCACCTCATTATGAATCCCTTACCAGCTGTCGAGAAGCCGGTATATCCAGCTTTGATCCCTTAACAGCATAATCATCGATGTGATTTTGAGAACAAAGATCCCCATCCGTTACCATAAACATGATAAAGAGAGTAGCTCAGATATCGTCTGCTAAGGACCAGAAGGGCATTCATGTAAACCCTTTTAACGTTCAATGGTAGAGTTAATGCCTTTCTTGCTCTCAGTAATCGACATCAGATGTATTTTTTTTTTATACCAAGGGAATAATACATTGTTCATGAGTTGTTAACGACTTAATCTACCTTATTTCACCTAATAAATACTCGTTGATAATAATAATTAATGGCTGTTCATTTTGTTACATTGTATCGTCAACGTGATTCAGGGGCATCACTAGAATTTACCATTTGAAATATCTGTCGGCAAATTCGTTTCTGTTATTAGCATATGTAATTTGGGGGACCTTGTGTGCTTTACTGTAGGCCGTTGTTGGCAAAACAGACTTGATTTTACCCCTTCTTTACCCAATTATTCCTTAGAAAGTTCTCCAGCAGATAATGATAATAATATTCCGCTTTTATATAGCGCTTAATACACCTTCATGTACGATGTCTCTAAGTGCTTTACAGATATACTCTTACCCGATTTGATGCGACCCCAATGAAACAACTCGTTTTTTAGCGATGTCTCTGCCGAATTCGTTTCAACTGACAACCAATGCTCAATTTGAACATATTGATATATGAATGTTTCTTTACACTCCGAGAAAACTACATGAAATATGATACTTTTTATAATTATTAATGATGTGCTGTCTAGACATTACTCAACTCTTTAAATCTGTAGATTTACTTTAATGTTTAGAAATAGCAAGGAGGCCTTGGCGAGGACGATGTTTGAACGTTTACATGTTTAGTCATAATATGTGCTGAGAGCCAGAAGGCCGATAACTCCAATACTTTTACACAGAGTTAACGCCCTTCTTGCACTCGGCGGACGGGTTTTGAGCCGTGTGTTCTGGGAGTGATCTTCCTGTCTCTCAATGTGATGTGAGGTTCATGTTCGTTTGCTCACCCTGGTATCCTTCCGCGTTCACAGTCAAAAGGTTTATTTTTAAGATGGAAACCATGGATGTATGGATCTCTCCTCATCGGTGCAAGGTTACTCTTCAAGAGGTTCATATACTGTTCAAATATCACGAATAACTCACTGCTTTCATGTTGTACACATCAATAATTAAACAACACAGGCTGTAGGTCTTAGTCACAAATATGTACACTTTATTGAATAATTTTATTTCAATGTTAACATTTGCGTTGAACAAAACATATGATCATATACTCTCTTCGACTCTAATTATTACTCGATCGAAAATAAGACAAGGCAGGATCCACAAAGAAATTAATTTTAACATAGGTTTCATGACGATGTAGTCTCTTTGAAATTTGCATTATATTATCTTTTTTGAGGATTAGTGTCATTATTCCATACAACTTAAAGTGCATGTACATATAATCTTTGAAATTGCTTATTAGAAAAAAATATCAATATAAAGAATGTATCTACATTATATACATTGCAATCGAAGACCGGCCTGACTGCGATTTCACCAATTATTATGCAAGTTAAACACAAAGATATAGTACTCGGTGGATAATGGAAAAAGATCGTATTCGGACACAAGGAGAATGAATGAAAGAGTAAAGGATTTCAAACACAGAAAGACAGACAGACAGACAGATAGACATACAGATAGATGGACAGACAGACAGATAGACTGATAGATACAGTGTATATATATATCTATAAAGAGAGATAACGTTTAATATTACCAATTTATCAGAATGAAAGGGCAAATAATTCCTTTTAAAGATGATATGAAATGATAACATCAACTTCATGAAACAGTTACTTCATAGTATCAAGATCGGACTATCGTTTTGCGGTATTAAAAAAAAAATACTCTTATAACATTTCAAACTTGCAATCCACAATCTATTTGAAATTTACCACGTGAAAATTATGAAATATGTTTGGTTTCCTAAAGATGTTATTGTCAAATCTTTACGAAACTAAAGATATTTCATACTAAGAATTGTACCAAACGAAAATATATTTGTATACTTATAATTACATTCCAGATATCAAACGTTATTAAAGTCTCCGACTTCAAAGAAATATTTGTTTAACAGGAAAGGCTCGTTCTTCATTTCATTCAAACAAAAAGTTTAAAGAACATAAAGTCAGCAGAGAACGCTCAACGAAGTTATCGGTACATGAGACTGATGTCCAAATATCATGAAGGCTTGGAGCAATGAATGGAGGCTGAACTGGAGACTACACGTAGCTGCCTCTGTTGAACAGAAAAGATGAAGAATATTCAAAGTCATTAACATTTGTTTTCTTCATTTTTGTATCCAACTCCTGGAACAGATAATGCGGCAATGAGATTTTTGGAATGGATTTCCGCTTGAGACCAAATAATATCGGGTATCTTCGATGAGCATTCATTCGGTGTGTGGTTTTTATGGTGCAGATCTATTTTTGTTGTTGTTCCTAACGTTCTTCCTGATCGTCTGTTATAATTATGTTGCACAATAAAGTTATGAAATATATACAATTCGTTTATTAATAATAAAGGAATTAATCAGGGTTGTTTGCAACTAGATCACATTTTATGAAAACGATACTATGATAAAGCAATAATGCATTAACAAACACAATACTTGCTTGTCACGAAAATTGAAAATGGGATATCTCATGACAGGAAATTACTCAAAACGTATTTCTTACATAAAAAAATAATAAAAGAAAGCTTGTGCCAAGGAGATTATATTCATTATCCATTATCCTTTATTATTCACGGGATTTACAATATTCTTGTCCCAAACCACAAACTACGCCATCATTCGACGAGAGCGAAGCAAACGCACTTTTGAAAAGCGAAATGTTCAAGATCTTTATATCCAGTCAAAATTTAAAACATTTGCAAGCCTAACTGATATTTTATTTTCATTCTATGTGTTACTTCATAGAAATTGAAATGTCTTATTCAATCAAACGCTCTATGTACATACTGCGCAAGAAGATTTTACATGTATCTATAATTGCCTATAAATGTATGCAATACTATTTTGTAAATTTGGCCAGTAAATTATCATAAAGTATTAATTAAGTTTTACAAATGGAGGTTTCAACTGATTGGATGTTTCCTTACTTTTTGCAACATTTGCAGATGTAGAGCAGACAGCCCCCGATACAACACCCAGTGAAGAGGATGAGGATTATGATGATGACGGCGGAGACGATCTTCTGAATCTTGTTATCAATCATCATCCAGTAGTCGTCTGGTACATCGGTGGTCGTCATCATCATCGTTGTGGTTAGAGCGGGAGTTGTGGGCGGCGTCGTGGGCGGAGGGGTTGTTCTTCCACCTGAGTTTGTTTTTAATGATAGTAAGATACTTCTTAGTAATACGTCTTATCATCAGAGGTACAAGCATAATGATCCAAGACGTCAACTTAAGGGTAATTTCAATACCTTATGGCACAGAATTCGTGAAGTTCTTTTCGACCATGTTAAAGTGTTCTGAGGGCATGCTTTAGATTAAAGGCCTATATCAAGACAAATACCTACATTTGTATATTTTACGTCATGAAGTCTAGAATTGTTTCACAGTAAAAAATATGAGGTCTAAAGAAAAACCGCCTGACATGGGCGTGATGAGGGTAATTATGCGTCCAACTAACAGTTGGGCAAATATATGCTAAACTCCGGGTGGTTTCTGCTCATTAGTAAAAGATTATCTTGATTGGGAAAAAAACATTATAAATGAAATTGTACTTTTGTATATTGTTACTCTACTTTTGATATGCAAAACTAGAACTATTCAGCCATCCGGCTGTGAAGATATGTTTCAATTAATCTCGACTAACACATGTGCTATTTTCTTGTCCCATTTATCCTTAAGCATACATTTTGATTGAGTAATATTTCTTTACTACTGTGAAGACATTTTGTGAACAAAATTTCATATTGTTTCGGTTGTTGGTGAATGAATAAATCAATCGATCAAAAAATGACTTAAAGGTGGTCAGACACCTAGTTACCTTCGTCTTGGAAATGTTTTCATAATATTTCTTTACTGAGTTTAAGATGAAATCAAAGTGAATTAAAAAAAAATAATGATAAATCGATTTCTAAAAAATGTCATTATACTGGACTAAATACTAACCTATTGGTTCACAAACACCATTGATCTCCATGAAGCCTGGGCAACATTTCCTCACGATGGCATACTGGACTCGAGTGGCCTGACGGTATGCAGTCTCATATTCTAGTCTGGAATATATAGAGACACATCAAGATTTAAGTTAACATGGTTAAAAAGAAGTAAAAAAAAAAAAATCACAATTGAGGACTTTGTATTAAATATATTGTATATACTGCTTAGTTTAGTTGAGATTATCGAGAAAAGCTATTACGAACGTTGTTATGCTACCTAGGCAAACAAGGCTAATCATAATTGCCTGCAAAGTCATACTGACGCCAAATGTCATTTAAACAAGCCATTCTTTACAAAGTAACGAATTTCGAATGAGTATTGCTTGTTTGTTAGCATACTTGATATAGTATGGACTAAATTAGTTTATTGTAATCATGTAAGAAACAAATTATCGTAAACCTTTCATGCCTGTTCTCGTACAAGAGATGGCGCTGATGTGATTTGATAATTAAAGAAATCTGCACACCTGTGTTTATAGTCAAGAGGTTTTGACAGAGTAGAGCATGTTTTATGACACAGCTCTTCTGAATGTTAATATGTCATTATTGTCTTTCTAGCTCCAATTGCGTTTTTATTTGTTTCCCATCAGATACAAAATGTCTGACAAATGTGTGACCTTCTTCAGCAATGTCATGACACCACAAGTTTGTAATTCTAGCAATGATTCATTTGTGTCAGCAATGTTAGAGTCCCTTTTAATTGCAATCATACATTATATAAACATAATGCTTCCCCACTTTTCAAATGCTCTAATATATTTGCAACTTATTTGATATAATTATAATTAGATTATTCCGAATTTATTCTGTCCAGTATTACAATAAAATTGAATTAAACATGTGAAATAGGTATGCCTGTGTTAACATAAAATATTTATCAAAAAGAGAATGAGACTATCATTTTTTCTGTATAGCAATGCTTACCTGTAGACTCTGCACTTTGCAAGATGAAGCCATCCACATTTGATGATTTTCGGCACTTTTCTTGACTTCTGAAAAGACTGGGCGAATGTGACTGTAACACTGTAGAGAATATGGAAGGTTGCATATTGAGAAGTAATTCAACAAGCCACTTTAATAATGTAATGGATGTGGAAACTAGTATATAGTACAGTGTATATCGTATATTATGTTATAGCAGGGATATGTGAGTTAACAAAAACTCACATATGCCTGGTTATAGGCTGACTCTGCAAATTCTACATTGAAAACTCTACACCATAAAAATGAGCCATGTAAAAATATATTACGTCTTACTTTTCAATTCATTCACATGATTGGATTCCATTTCATCACGGTTGGAAAAGAGAATTGAATCAAATTAAATTCAATATGATCATACTATGAACACAAACAATAATAATGTTTTAAATAGAACACTCGATCACAATTTACCTGACAAGTTTAGTACATCTTCCTGGTTCTAGGGTTGTCATTGTATCATTTTGCTCCGACCCGTTGATGACGTCACGACGATGACGATCGTACTGACCGTGCTCACTTTGATGTCCTTGGGACCCTGTGCTATGGGGGTTATCATGCCCATGACCGTGATCGTTCTGATGGTGATCATGTCCGTGGTCGTGGTGGTGATCATGTCCGTGGTGGTGATCGTGGTGGTGATCGTGGTGATCTCGTGATCTTCCTCCTGGTCCCCCTCTACCTGCGGGTTTGCCATGTTTCCCTTTCTTCCCCGAAGCATCGGCGTAGGCGACGAGGAGGACGAGAGCGAGGACGAGCAAAAAGACCGATGAAGGCTTCATCTTGTTACTCAAGGTGTTCTAAATAAGTAAACAATAATTTTTTTTTTAAATTGTAGAATTCAACTCACTGGATAATATAAACCTTCCTTTTATCAATACGTATCTCACTGGAGCTTAAAATCGATGACCACTATGATATAATTGGTGCAATACTTTTTTTTATGAATACTTTTTGTTAGCATAAACAAGGAATACATTATTTTATAGAAAAAAAAAGAATGAAATGATAGATATAAGACAGAATGAAACGACATGTTAATGCTAATATACATTAATCTCCTGGCATTAGGTAACTAATTGTGTATTTAAAATACCCAAACTAAACTTGCATGCGATTCGCTTGATATTAATGTTCGTTCATATAGATCTGCGTATAGCTGTTGCCTACTAAATGTAGTATTTACATCTATGTTTTAACTTCGCAACAATTGTTTATGATAACGTTAACAGATTTTATTATAAAAAAAAGAAAGATTATGTTCAATCAATCTATCAATCAAATTTCAGCATTATGCCTCCTTGCTTACCTGTACTATTAGAATTAGACGTGAAAACTATCAAAGAAGACACCTCTGAGTTGTTACGAAACAGGTAGATGCTGATGCCAAAGTTAGCGTAAGGTTGAGGAAAGATCTGCCCTAAGAATACCCTGCAGCTTTAGAGACTACTAGTTTATGTTCCCTTTCTCTCCAGCTCATAATACCACCACCACCAGATACACTCTATTTTATCTCTTTTCTGGCTGGCGTTGGGCCCTAGTATCAGACGCGAGTGAAAGTGGTCTGCCAAAACCGGACGTGACATCGCTTCCAAATTCCAAAATCGGAACTTCCACCCACTCAAACTGTTATGATGATAAACCTAGTTTTATAGTCTTATTATAACTATTTAGTATACAATAACACAAAACAATCGATTCATATTGAATATGTAGACTCATTATTGTTTTGGTTGGGTGGGATAACTTTGTCACCGGGACAACCAATCATTATTGTCTGGAGTTTGAGTGAACTTTTGATATATTTTTATACTTTTGTTGACATAGTGTATTCATCTCAAAAGCTCTGTGCTGCAAGTCATCTCCAAATCACAGAGAAATGATGGTACAGGTATTCGTAATCATGATGAAGGGGAACATTGGTATTTCCCCGCATAACATACAAATCTATGCCATTTTTCATTATTCATTCTCCGAGTGTTCATACGCCCCCCCCCCCTTCATTATTTTTTTCTCTCCTCACTTCACGAAAGCATCATAATAATATATGAAAAGTGCATGTTTTGAAAGAGTCCTCTCCGGTGGGAAAGAATTATTGTGGAATAACTGCGATATAACCAATACATTTATATGGCTCTCAATCAAAAGGTCTACGGTTCAATCTCTGTGCACTGCATTTTTTTTACACGAAGCATTTTGTCCGTAGCTGTCTCTCTCGACCCGGGTGTTTAACGTGTACCTGGCCGGATTCATTCACGACATGCACTGCGCATGCTAAGTTTCGACAACGGCTATCGAAGCTATTCCGTGTTATAAGATGATGACGTAGATCCTAATCAAATGATTGGTTGAAAGCGTACACGTGACCAGGCATTTATTTTGCCTAACGCGTAATTTGGGTAATGACCGGTCATTACCCAGTGGTAATGACCGGTCATTACCACATCTAGCTAAAATTAAGTCAGAGGTCTAATATTAGACGCGCGCAAGGCATGGTATGCCTCAATTAGCGCTTATTTTAAACCATGGGTTATGTAAATGAGAATTTAAACCATGGGCTAGATTTAAACCTCCTTTGTGAATTCGGGCCTTTGGTTTGAGATGAGGGCGATTGATCAAATAACAAGGATCCACGTTATAATTTTATAAAACAAATAATACACATCATTTTGTTCGGGCATTAATTAGTACAATTTCCCACACTCGGTACACTCGGTACCTTTGAAAAAGTCTAACACGCCCTCGGCTATCGCCTCGGGCGTGTTAGACTTTTCCAAAGGTACCTTGTGTGGGTAATTCTTACTAATGCCCTCACTGGTGTGTATTATTTGTATACTAATGCATGGTAATAATTTATAAAACGCTCACAATACTGTGCAAAGGGACGTTGTAATGAGCAATTATAACAAAAATAATATTTTGACTATCCGTAAGTTTGAGGAGGCACATTTTGCACGGGGAGCTGAGGAAGGGCTTAGGAAAGGAGACTTTTTGGGAATCCCTATAACGTGAAATTTTTCAATTTACTATAACGTGGCCGATTTGAAATAAAATATCACCCACTATCGAAAATGGTTACTTTGAATAGGATTTTAATACTTTGAATGTTTGTTACACTTGCTAGCTATATTATGAGGATCATTTTCTTATATCATTGTCTAAAAAGCATTTGAAGTTTGAATAGATTTTTTTATTCAGATCAGTTGCAGCGTTTAAAAATAATATCAAAACGTATCTGTTTCATTCGGCATATTGTTGTTTTGTCATTACTGTTTTATCTTACTCATGTGTCTTTGTTTATAATGTAAATGCTTTTATGTGATCTCTTTTTTTCTTCTTAAGTGCTCCTTGAGCATTATGCTTCAAGTCCATTCAGCGCTTTACAAAACTCATATATGTTCATTTTTATTATTTGTATTATTATTATTATTATCATTAATAGTATTATTCTTATTCTTCTTCTTCTTATTATTATTTTTTTTTTTGGGGGGGGGGATTTTTAAAATATTTTCTTGGGGGCTTTATTTCCTGGTGGCTTTGGAGGTGAGGCTCGTGAAAAAACCTCCCTATCTACATACTCAGAACGAGGTATTCTTTGTTATAAAGCATTATAATTGTATATAGATTATACAGGGTTGGACTGTGTATTAGAAAATGTATATTTGTATTGTCATGAGTCATATGGGGAATGTGTGAACAACGAGCTGTTATGATATGTTACCACAATATGAATAATGATTCATGATTTACATCCGGATCGAAATCCCACCAATGGATTTGTTATTGTCATCTCACTGTAATGACTATTTCCCATAACTCCTTGCAATTAGAAATATGAATCAATTTGAAACAAGGTTGAATTCCCCTTTCAAAGCCGTACCATGTAATCGTAATCATGTATAATTATTACTACTTTCATTATTATTATAATCATCATCATCATTATCATTATTAGATGTTTACGAGTAAACATGATAAAATGAGGGCATGCAGATCTGGGTAAAAAATTATGGCGTAATACCTTGTCGGGTGGGGGGGGGGGGGGCAGCCGAAACGATCACCAGCAATGTATTTGACCAGAGAGTGACATACATATCCATTTTCCACGTAAGATGGAAGACTTTTCCTAGAGTATGTAATAATAGTACCCTCGATTTGATTCCATCTGCATGTCCTTTATTTTTTACCATTGTTCGAAGCGAAGTAATATGATCAAGAGAGACATTTTTTAGTATCCTGCTTGTAAAATATACAGGTATTGTATTGTATGTTCGGACATTTTAACACTTCTGAAATCAGACAAAAGGGGTCTAATTTAAGGTTCCTGCTCACTGTTGCAATTACGTATCATTCCATTCTAAAATGAGGGACAAGTAATTATCATTTCCTCTACCGACGTACTTCGATGTTAACTGCTCCAAGAACAAGAGTTTATGAACTTTTTTAAAGTGCGTCGTAGCAACATCTTATTTGGGGAAGAAGTACAGATCCGGAGTTTCAAGTTGACCTGGATTATGTCTTCAATATTATTGACCAGATATGCAAAAAGACGTCGATTCATCGTGTAGATATTGTTTTTGAAGGATTGGTTACAAGGATCAATTCCGTGCTTAAAACTCGAACGGACATCCTTAGCCTGTATGGGTAACACTTCCTCCATCAAACCCTGAACAAACATTAGGCTATCGTTCATACGCTCTTCATGTTTTCATTATGATCTGCAAGAAATTGACGATCCAATATTAAAATTTGAAATACTCTATGTTTAAAAATATGGAAAATCATGTATGGCAAGAAGCTCTCATTAAAACAATGTGTTTTTTATTCCATAATTTGCACATAAAGTACTGGATTTCACTGAGAAGTGAAGACCACAAACAATGTATAGGGAAGATATGAATACAAATAATAATCTATATAAAGTTTACAGTTGACATTTCTCGAGATCAAATTATCTGAAATTAGGGGAAAAATTTAACTAATTAATTCACTTTCAATATGAAACATAATGAAGAGAGAGATAATAAGAAAACTTTCCGTGTTCCGAAGTATGGTTCATATTTTCAGACCGACAAACATAAGTGTACGAGGCGGAAAGGGGGGGGGGGGGGTTGTATTTTTAAAGTTTCGATATTCGGGCAAGCATAATCTCATATTTGGGTAGCATTGTAACTGAATATTATGATTTTCATATCTTATCTAGTGTACTTGATGATGAAATGACGTCTTATACTTAAAGGGAAAGTCCAATCTGATATTGATTGGTTTTAAGAGAAGCAGAACATGAGAGAAACAAATCAGTGAAAGTTTGAGCAAATTCCGATGAAAGTAAGAAAGTAATGAATTTGTGAAGTTGCCATAAATCAAACAAAAATTGGCAACTCCGTGACGTATCTTGCGAGCACCTCTCCAATTAGCTCTGTACTGAAAATTTCATAAACTTTCATTTTCTTAGTTATTGATGACGGAACAGATTTTTTTCGTAGAGAGGGAATGTATAGTTGAAATCTTCTTAAGGGAAAATATATATTTTTGAAGATGTTTAGTTCAGGGCAAATGGAAGAGGAGCTCGCAAGATACGTCACAAAGTTTCCACTTTGTGTCTGTTTGATCGCACCTTCAAAAATTCATAACTTTATTGTTTTTAATCGTTTTTTTTGTTTGTTGCTAAAACTTTTACTGAACTGTTTTGCTCATTTACTGGTTCTATTAAAACCGACTCAATATCAGATTGGCCTTCCCCTTTAAGTGTCTTTTATCTTTTCTTTATAGAAGCGAGCGAGGTGGGCAAGCAATATTATGGGTGATTTGGGACAGGAGATACCCGAATATCCTCATTTTTTGTATCTTATCTAGTTATTTTGGTGATGAAATCAATATTTGGAATAAAACAAAATTGACAATTTCTTTTTACTTTCCCATTTCCCAAGTGAGCCATTAATATGCTTAACATGAATGTTTTGAGACAGAAAGGTTGGTATCGGGGTAAGAGGCCTTAGTTTCTTCTAAAAAATATGTCAACAGATGAAGATCAAGAGCACTGCTTCGAGGAAATTGTTTAAGAATAGTTATCTTCTCTTGAGCACATCGAAACTGGGATAATGGAGCAACAATCAAATTATGTGATATTACCATACTCTGTAATAATCAATATTTCAATCGATCAGTCCACAAATCAATCAATCAATCAATCAATTAGTTAATTCACTCAATCAAGTAATCAGTCAATTAATTACCAACCTCTCATTGAATTTATCATCTATCCATCAAGCCATTGATGAATCAATCCATAAAATCGACCAATATAATAGTTACCAGATAAGTTTTAACCATTCAACCAACCAATCGAGCAATTACTTCTCTGTGCGTTATTTATTTCATCCGTTCATTCAACGCGCTTATCAATTATTGATCATCAACTCACCCACTTGATCTGTAAATTAATCAATTATTCAACCACCCTCTCCCTCGCTCACTCTTTCACTCAATCTCTCATTCACTCAATCGAATAATCTACCAATCAACCAATCAATCAATTAATCAATCAACCCATCAATCAATGTATTAATCAATAATCAAAAACACCTTCTATTTCTAAGTCTGAAAATCAATTTATTAATAAAAGCAAATATCAGTTTCAATGTATGTCGTCATATTCTAATAAAAGAAAGGGATGATGCAGCAATGAGTTAACGGTTAAAAAAGATTTGAAATATAATCTTATATTTTATTCAGAATCACCAGAGATAATACAGCATATAAGTCCAATAGAAAAGTACATTTAATTAAAGCCTTTACATCAATATTACATTCTTAGTTAGAATGAAATTTATACATGTTCATATGATTGTATGCGATTAGACATGACTGTTCGTCCATCTGCTACTAGTTACTTCGATCTCCATGCTAAGTCGCTGAATCCTACAATGGCCGTTGACAATGGAAAAGGAAATGCCTTCTAATAAGTCTCTATCTACACAGGTAAAAGTCCTCAGTGATGCCCAGTCTTGGTAGGTAGAGGATCAGACTCATACACCTCCACGTACCCGGCTTGGCTTTCACAGCTCTTTGCTTGGCCGATGTCCGAATCGACGTTAGCATACTCCAGACCGTATGGTGGTGCGGTGGGTTGGGATGCATTATGGGCGTGGCCATAGACGTGGTCGTGGGTATGACCATGGTTGTGACCATGGGCGTGGTCTTTGGCATGGCCATGGTTGTGGCCATGGGTGTGAACGTGGGCGTGGCCATGGGCGTGGTCATGACCATTGGGATGGTAGGCTACTCCGACCTTAGAATCTGATGTGGTTGGTTTGTTACAGCTCTCGTAGCGAGGCGGTAGGTCATTCTTTGATGTCTCGGTGCTTGTTTTACCTGAAATACGAGTCGAAGAAAAGAGGCATATTAGGAGATTAATATGCACTAGTATAAATATTGTTATTAAGTCGCTTATGATTATTTTATATAACCCTAATATCATTAAAGTTTAATAAAATTAGTTTTAACTTTTGATTCACCTACACGAATGAATATTTGTGAGCTAAATTTAAATTGCAGCAAATGGAAACTTGTATAATTTCTTCTGTTATGTTATTGAGGAAATGTTACATGCGTTTCATGTTGCACACTTTCTCAGCAATAGTGGTAATGATAATCATCTTACCGTTTCCATCTTTGAATGTCTCCTTCTTCGTCTTTCTGGTGAATCTCCTCGTTGATATTCTGTAGATGGAAATACGAATAATGCTTGTATGACCTTTTGAATGTACACACGTAACGACAACTCGGAAAAACATGTTTACAATGCCAGCTACTAAAATGTGATTCTTCTTTATTTACCATAATATGTTTTTCACAGGCTTGTTGTTGTTGCCATTTCTTTATTTTTTAAGAAAATGAATACATCGGAAAATGCAAATTTGTACATCCATTCATCCATTCATAATGGTAAATATTTATTGATAGATTTTATAAATTATATATTTTATAAGAATCGGAAGGCCTTTTGTCAAGATTGCTTTTTTGTATTTTGTTGTACTTTGGCAATTCTTAGAATTGTATAATATATTGAAAAGGCAGTGAATACGATTTTCGAAAATTGTTCTCTAACTTGTAAACAGATATGGTCACGCTTAATATACCTCCTCATGACCTCCTTTCGTCCTCCGCACAGGTGCACGATCACGGCTCCGATGATGATACCGATGATGAGGATAGCGACGAGGACGATGATGAAGAAGACGAACTTCTGCAGGGAGTTATCAATCATCTTCATCTCGTCATCGGGCATCCTGTCGTCTCTGGGCGTGGTGGGGGCTGGTGGGGCGGTGATAGTGGTGGTCGGTGGGGGTAAGGTCCGTCCTCCTATTTTCCAAATGACACAAAATGAACTTAGAGTATAATGTATAGCCTAACTATCTTACGTGAAATGAAATAGACAAAGCTTGTAGTTTGTAGATATAGAAATCACAACAATTATAATATGAAGGATCATAAATAATGCGCAATCCATGAGAAGGGATAAATACACTGTCCTATTATCTATGTTATTACACAGGTAATAAATAGCTAATTTTCTCAAGTTGCCCTGAAAACTTAAATTCGTCCAAGAATTCCTTTCACCATGTTTCCATTAACTACACCTTTGTTGAGAGTGGAATATGTAGATTAAAATCTTTCAAATGACATCAAAATGAAATTTGTGCACTTTGGAATAACTCGTAAACCACATCTTTCCGCTGGTTCGAGGATAAAAAGCTGTCATTTATCAACGATTAAGCTCAATTTACGTGTTGTTATGATGCACGTGGGTTATACTCAATTATAATTAAGATATGAGCAATAATGAAATAATAGTGATTAGATCATTTATCTCACCTTGGGGTTCACAAACACCGTTCACCTCCATGAAGCCGACACAACATTTACGAGCATTGACGTAAACAATTTTTGTCGCCTGCCTGTACGCCACGTGAGGAGTCATCCTAAATGTCGGGAGATAACAATATCATCACATGATTGATTAATATGAAACTGTAAGAATCAGGAAAGGGTATTGGCTTGGCTGGAGAGTAATGATAGTGCAAATCATGTGATGAATGATGAGCAGAGAGAGAAATGTACTTATGTAATAATTATTTATAATTAACTTTACCTCCCCAAGAATAGTTTAAACTATAGTGGCACAGCATAAGTCCAACCTTGACGGGGTTCTGGTGTTATGGGAGGGGGCAATATAATATGGATGTAATAAGAGAATACGGGTCATCCATCATCTTCTGTCCTCGTTATCTACCCCATCCCCATTTCTTTCTCTCTCTCCCTTCTCCCTTTCTTGTCATCCGATGGGGGAGTGGGCTCCTCCTCTCGAGAGCCCTTTAACTCCACAATTGGGAGTGACCCGATTATTGACCTTTCATTTACCTGTATTTTCTGCAGTATGCTAGATGAAGCCATCCACATCTTGTCTTGGTTGATATTCTTTTCTGAGTCTGGTACGATTGCATCACTGTGATGGTAGCACTGTAAATAAAATAGTTAAAACAATGTCTCATATAATGTGAAAATAAAAGTAACTTATTTAGCGGCTACCTGAATGACCGATTGCTGAGAGAGAGAGAAAGTAAACACTTTTTAGTTGCTAAAACTTTATATTCTTCCTTCTACTACTACTACTACTACTACTACTACTACTACTTCTACTACATCTAATGATTGCAAATTATTTCTTTGATCAAACAATGACGTTTAATGAAACAAATTTTCCGTACATTGAAACTAAATAATAATTATGGTAATACTAAATACTAAAGACATGAGCTCATTACCTGACAATCTTAGTGCACCTTCCTGGCTCAAGGGAAGCCATCTCATTGGCATCGGTTGCATGACCGTGATCAGTCCCATGATCGTGCCCCCGTGGTCCATGATCATGCCCCGGCCCGTGGTCGTGTCCCGGTCCTGGTCCGTGGTCATGCCCTGGTCCTGGTCCGTGGTCATGCCCCGGTCCGTGGTCGTGTCCCGGCCCCGGCCCGTGATCATGGTCATGGCCGTGGCCTCCTGGTCCATGCTTTCCTCCTGGGGCGGCGCCGACTGTGGATGCCACGATCAGGAGGGTCACAGCTACGATGACGGTAATGTTCAGCTTCATCATGATTCAGTTTTGTTGTCAGTCAATATCTGAAACAGAAACAACGACAGTTTAATTTATAAAAGATAACCAATAACCTGTTAAAAAATTAGATAATACAGATACGGAGATTCGTTCTATATATACAGCATGTCTGATAATATTTTCACAACACATCATTTTAGATGAAAACAAATTGTTTTAAGCTTTATTTTAATGCAATTTTATTTCGTAGATAGTTACTAATCTTCAGTTCTTTTTTAATGGAAATGAAGAATGGCAAATCTTGAAAAAAACAAACATTAGAAATAGAATAGAAAAAGTTAAAAGAACCATTTTATAAGCTTACCTTCTTTGGTGTTCAAATATTCGTCTTTCTGTCTCTGTAGCAGATTTGAAGTAGGACTAGATCACTGATGCCTTTCTCGGAGCTTTGTTACTGGTATTCAGACACCAGCTCCTATTTATCCTCTCCTCTGGGTCCAGCAATCAGACATATCCACCAGTTTGATGCGTCTGGGATAACAAGTTCATCGGATATGATGGCCTAGAAATAAAAAAAAACACAAAAAGGAAATATCCTCCCACTCATCATGCGTATACGATATCCAAATATAATTCGACGAGTCACTCTCTAATAATTTCGTCGGTAAATAATTTCAATTTTTGAAATTGCTCATACCTCCAAAATAAAGTTGATTACCCACCCAACCCAAAGGGCTTGATATGACCAAATCTGATTATTCTACTTTTTAAAAGTTCTCTATTTCAGCATGCTCATTGTGAGAAAGGGCAATTCGATTCTTCTTCAAAATGGTGAGCTGGGACAAGGCCGAGGGGGGGGGGGGGGGGGGGGGTGGGGTAGAGCAAATGTGCAAAAGACACCATTTTAGTACATAATTGGCTCTTTAGTTTGATAAACAGTACTTTTGATATAGATTTGTGTAATTTAAACATCTTTAAATATCGTACATTAAACGTACATGACGTACATAGGGAAACTGAGCGCCAAATGTGGGTCAACATGAGCGAACAGATATGATTATTTACATCAGTTCTAGGGATCAATCTTTAATATAAATCTAATAATATATAATGATTTATATAGCGCTTATTACGGAATGCCGTCTGTATTAAAGTGCTTTACAGATATTATCATTACCCCGGTCATCGGATTCACACACCCACACAGTATACCAAATTGGGAGGGGGGGGGGGGGGGTAAGAGGCCATTTTTTATAAAAATCTTTTGGTCCCAAAAATTTCGCAACGATTCAGCCAGCCGCTGAATAAGCGGGGGGGGGGGGGGGGGTAACAGGACATATATATTTTTTTTTGTGTGTCCCAAAATTTGAAAATTTGGTCCATCGGTATTGGGGGGAGGGTTAGGTCTGTCATTTTGGGTCACCAAATTTTTTCGAGTGATACATTTCATAGGATTTTGTGAAATAAACGTTATAATTTTTGTCTTTCTAATATTCATTTTTGGCTGACGGCTGTGTGACAATTTTGTAAACGAAGCATATAATGATTTACATTGAATATATCATACCACAAAAATTTGCAGGGGTGCTGTGCCCCCCCCCCCCTGGAAAAATTCCGGGGGTGCTGCAGCACCCCCAGCACCCCCGCTTCCCAGGGCCATGAGTGCTTCATCCACTCGACTTCGACACCTCTTTAACGTCATCATTCGAAAGATGCGACTCGGTTTCGAACCTTGTTCAGAGTCAAAAGTATTTAAAGAGAGCCGACTTTATCGCTAGACCAACTCACAAGAGCAGATTCAAGGAAATATATTTTCTTTATAAAGGGGCTTACGACACAATGTATAGGGAATGTGAATCCTTGCTTTAAATGTACAAAGAATATAATTCCCTTTCATTCATATGAACATTGTTTCCTAGTCATAAATCAAAAATTGAAGTATGTAGATGTGAAGGGGTGTCCCCTCCCTAAAAAAAAGAAGAATTGTAGTAATTTTCTAAAACAGTATAAAGCACCAGCTGCTATAATATATATATTTTTTATAAATATGGATCAAAGTATACACTGCACATACTAAAAGCGGGACATTTTCTTCATTATTGAGGGGCACGTTTCAATGAGGAAGGGGCACTCTGTCATCAAGAGGTTGGCACTTGTATTGAATTACAAAAATCTTCCCATGGCATGAAGATTAAACACAATGACGGGGGTCCTTATGGAAAAATAACTTCAAGTCTTACAAACAAAGTTTGCTTTTCTGTTTCTGCGTTGTTAGGGTGGCGATGCAAACTTTGAAACATTTTGCTTGTCTCATGTTTACACAATTTTAGTACAGTGAATTGACAACCGTAGAATCCTTCCTTTTGAGATCATTGGCATTGAAATATGATAATAAAGAACAAAGCATTGTACTTGTTTGTTAACGGTGCTTTGTTTTTGACCAACTACATGAAATGTTCAGTGTCACCGACCCACCGCCGTGATTTTCCTTTTTAACCCCCC
This sequence comes from Strongylocentrotus purpuratus, assembly GCF_000002235.5. Taxonomy (NCBI): domain Eukaryota; kingdom Metazoa; phylum Echinodermata; class Echinoidea; order Camarodonta; family Strongylocentrotidae; genus Strongylocentrotus; species Strongylocentrotus purpuratus. The sequence continues at coordinate 16,205,507 of NW_022145612.1, read as the reverse complement.
CCCCCTCCCGATTATGATCATGTTCTCTCTCTCAAGTTCATTACTCGACAATTCATTTTCGTTTCGTTTCGGCGGGGGTAAGCGGAAAATGATGTTAGGATATGTAAGCAAGTTAACTCTTTGACGACGTGGTACTGTTTGGTTTAGAATGAGAGGGACATCTTTAAAAACAATTTGGCAATTGTGTCAAGTTTAATTTGGCAATTGTGTTAAGTTTAATGCAGACATGACTCTGTAAATGGCATGTTTTGATAGTAGATAATGAGAATATAGAGATTATTCATGAATAGAATATGTGTATCGACAGCATGATTATTAAGAATTATTTTTCACGTATCAGTCATGATGTCTGAGATAAATGTGTTGAAACAGTTTTTAAATTCACATTAATTGTTTTTGTCATAACGTATCATATACTGTTATTCATAAGATTAAAGGTAATGCAAAGTTTTAGGAAATTTTGAAAATTGGATGGATAGTAATTCTTTAAAATGTTGATATATTTGGGTGCCCCTGTTGATGTATTATAAGCACTAGAAAAGTAAGCCCTTAAAACTCTTCTGCTTTCGAGAAATTGCATAATCAAAATTTACCGGTGCTCCCGGTAAATTGCAAATATTTCAAATAGCGTCTAAGGCCATGGTACATGTAGCTGCGACATGAAAATCTCAGAATATGCAGTTCTGATATATAATTTCCAAATGGGAATAGCAAATTGGTCGATTGTAGTCAAGAAACATTGTTTTAAAACTAAAGTAATATCAGTCTTGAGAGGGAGCTATACAACATAAAGAGTTTATTATTTACAATTTCATCACTTTAGACTCGATTTCAACCGCGACAACGATCATTGAATATTGTAAAATCGCATATGCTTTGTATATGTTCATTTGAACCAAATTCATGACCCCATATACCAAAACTTTGTAAAATAGGTTGCAGCGAGAGAAAGCTATTTCAATAGCGTATTTTTTCTCAGAAAACTACAGTAAGTTGTGTATCTCCTCCCTTTTCCTACCAACCATCGTCTCTCTCGTTTCTCTCGCTTTGTCCGTCTATCTTTCACTCCCCCTTCTTCCCCTTTTCTCTCTCTCTCTCTCTCCCCCTCTCTCTCTCTCTCTCTCTCTCTCTCTCTAGTTGTCTCCCTTTCTTCTTATATCTCCTTTACTCGACCTTCTTCTCTCTTTCTCTGTGACTGATATACTAAGAAGTACATACAATATGGATTGGCATGTCCTTAGTTTGAATGATAAGAAACTAGACAATGTTAATTTTTTTAAAATATTACTTCTTTCTTGGTCAATTATCATAATATAGCATTTACATAAGCAATATGTATCTTTTAGTCAGCAAATTTTTAATGATAACAAATTCATATCAAAATATTACGAAAACACGACAGTATTGTTGAATTAATTGTAAATGACATGTAGAAACTTGTGTTTCATATTTACACAAATACAATAATAAACGTTACGCGGTGGCAGTGTAATACTTTAAAACCATGGTATAAGATAATAACATTACAGCTTTCTTTCCCTTTCCTAAAATTCTTTCAGATTATCAATCCCAAGAATAAAAATGTACATGTTATGTAATCATTATCTATTTACTTCGTATCTTTGATTCATATTTTGTATCGATACATAGATGGGCTAATTATGTAGGTTTATAAGTAGGTTTCTTAAAAATTATATTTGAATAATGGTGATTTTATCGTTTTACCTCATCTTTATAATCATGTAACTGCATAATCAAGCGTTTGTTTATCATATTTCAGCGATTTGAAGGCAAACTCTTGAGGTTTTAAGCTACATAAGCAAAATAGATCACAATAAAAAAACTTTGTTTTAATCTTGCGGAAACAGGACTTGAGTCGAAGTTGGCAGCCCGTTGTATGTTCCGCTAGCCGAACGAAGCGGGCAAAGAGTTAAGTGATGGGACCCCATGAGAGCTACTGAGCTTAGTTGGTAATGGTTAAACGAAGAAGTTATTAGGCCCAAGTAAAAACTCACTGGTTAAATTTTAAAACATGCTAAACATCTACGAATGTAGTGTGGTGTGGAGGTTTAAACGTACGGATTTCGTCTGTTGCCTGCGTCCCTTGGCCTATTATAGGTTTTCCGATTTTGAAATTTTGGAAAGATCGAAAAAGGTGTTTATCCCCACATTCACAGTGCCTATTACCTGTGGTAAATTATGCATCTTTATCTTCATATATTAATAACAATTTGTTAGAAGAAGAATTATAGACGAAACATGCTAGATAACAATAATGTTGAGGTACCACTGGCAGCTCGCTGACCACATTTGGAGTGACGCAGGCTCGGTAACGGGCATTTTCAGAATTCTCTTTTCTTCCTTAACATTACCATGTTTATGTCTTCCTTCTTTATGATGAACAATTTCCCCCTATATAATCATAAATTTGAATGATTTATAGAGACAGCTATTTTTTATCATCCTCTTGGCTTCTTGGCTAACAAATGTTTCCTCTGAGGTTCCAGTTAAATTAAGTACTGACAAATATTATTAGTACAAACATTCACATAAACCAATTTCAGCGACCTCTATATCGAATATGCAGTAATTTATGTAAGTACTGCTACATTATATCGAATATGATTTTAACCACAGCTATGCATTTCTAGCAATTTGACAATCATAATTCATTTATACAAGGATAAGAACAATTTGTAAGAATAAGTCAAGCGATTCAAAATTCATAAACAAACTGTATGGAATATATGCGCCAAAGCTTTTGACTCCTTCGTCAAATGACAATTTTTCTTTGTGAGATCATGATTGTATCCTCACTTCAGATTCCATTGATTTTTGGTAATGATAGTTTGATACTCCGGAGGTGGCGACCTACTTTCATTAAGGTGCAGATATCCGTTATTATCAATCTTGTTTGACGTCACAGGATCTGGCGTTGTTACGTCATTAGATGGCGCTCGTACAGGTGGAGCTTGGTAATAATTGACTTCACATTGAGGTTTTCCTGTGCTCGATGATGACGATGGCTTGTTGAGTTCGTCAAGCATCGGAACCTCATAGCCGCCATTAATATCGACTATTTCGGCATAATCGCTTTCTTCCTTTCCCCCGTTGCATTCTGCATAGTGATCTGCGATGTATCGGGGTAAGAAACACAAAACAAAATAAGAATGTAGTTAAATCAATATCTACATTTATTAACTGTCGAGAAACAATGTCATGGACATTTTTCAGGATTACCCCTCTTCGGGAATACGATTTTAAATTTTGATATTACTTTCCATTACCATCACCGCAATAATTGTTAAATTTAAGCCATATAGTTCTTTGTCTCTCCTTAAAAGAAAATGCTATATGCAGATGGTCATAATATCCCAATCTAATACACTCGCTTCAAGGGATAACACAATTGACACCACAGGAAGTAAAGGCAGGGAACATCTTCACCATTCTTCTTTTTCTTCTAGGCTTACTTCTTCTTTGGCATTCTCTCTATTGATAAACCGTTTTCGCTGATGGCATTGCAAGCTTATAGTTTAACTTACGAGTGAGTTTGACGACACCCTCCGCTCCGATAGTCGATTTTCGGCGACACCTGGAAATAAACAAGGATGATGTTTCAGATGAGATTACTGTACGTCTATAATATGACTGGTGTTTACATTGTTTTCAACACATAAGAAAAAGAAACTTATATAATTATATATACATATACACCGAAATGCACTATAAAATCATGGCCTTGAATATCTGTCAGAAATAAAGGAGAGAGCATGATATCGGTCCTTATGTAAAAGAATCAAGAAACATGTGTATTATTCGAAACGGTTATCCATCAGAGCTTGTACAGAGTAACCATTCCCTTGTGGTAATCAGCAGATTTTCTATGTTAAAATGCGTCTAAAATAGCCCAATCAAGAGTCCAAAAAGAAATTACGTATCTCCGAATCTGCACAATTCTATCTGTGGGTTGCCTTGGTAGGTCTTTTTTTTCCTCTGAGACTAAGAGAAGAAGGAAAGTTTAATTACAAATAGCATCAACAAACTACCTGGGGGGTGTTTCATAAAGCTGTTCGTAAAGTTACGCATGACTTTACGAACGACTTGTATATGAAGTCCCAGATAGGATGCCCAAAGTTTTTCCTGATATTTCCAATAACCTCAATTAAATTATGGCAAAAAATATACTTTGCATTAAAAATGTTTTTTATAATAAGAATGTTAATCTACATCTGCACAGTTCAACTTTAGTTGATGCAGTTAATAATGATTGAGCATCCCATTTGGCTTTTCATATACAAGTCGTTCGTGGAGTCATGCGTAACTTTACGAACATATTTATGAAACAGGGCCCTGGACATACAATCCGCATGAGAAGTATTACTTTGAAATTTTGCCATGTCTCCAAGACAATTCATATGACTTACGGGTGTTTTAATGCGATCACGACTAAGAGACCGACAACGACAGCAAGAAGGATACAGACGATGAGTGGTATGGTGAACGATGTCATGGGCGGTGAGCCTTTATCGCTTGGTATGGCATATGATCTGGATACCAGCGTGGAAGGCATTGGACTTGTAGTCACTGCAGCTGGATACACACCTGTCATGCCTGTCGTGGTAGAAGAAGGAGCAGGTGCGCCCTGGCCTGTGGACACACATATTGATGATAGTGTCAGTAAATACAAGTTGCAGAATAATGTTTCCTTATACACGTTGCTCCAACAGTTTCATACTACAGTCAAACCTGCTTTAGTGACCACCTGTATAGAAAGACCACCTGTCTACAAAGACCACAATTTGTGTTTTCCTGAAAATGGCTTCTCATTGAAACATGTACAGAAGGAACCTGTACATAAAGACCACCTGCCTATAAAGACCACTTTTCTTGCCTCCCTTTGGTGGTCTTTATAAACAGGTTTCACAGTACAATCTCTGCTAAGGAATATATTCAGTGATTCCTAGATTTGTTTCTGCCATATCCAGTAACTACACCTGGGTCGAGAGAGGACTTCTATGAGGTCATGAGCCTCAGTGTCAGGATTAACACTGTCGACCCCTGTACACTGAGAGTCTACTGGAAAAGGGTGTTCCTACATGAATAATTAAATAGCTATGAAATATTAAGAATTAAAGTGTATACATTAAAAATCACGAAATTATTATATTTTGGGAACAATAGTGTTACCTGGACATTCCCCTGTGTATGGATCACACGCTGATTGGTCAAGACAGTTACATGGTTGGCTACATGATAGGCCCCAGAAGCTTGGGGGACAGTGCTCGGTACATCTATTTAAAAAGGTAGAATAGATGGATTATGATGATAATAATAATAATACAAATAACAGAAATGGTAATGATAATAAAAATAACAGAAATGATAATTAAAAAAATGATAATACAAATACATTTATATTGCGCGTAACAAACTGAAGCCTCTCTATGTGTTAAAAGGTTTAAAGGTAAATACAACAATACAACGAGACATATCACCCTTTTCAAACAGACATCTCACTGTTATATTTTCTTTTCTTTTCTTTTTACTCCCTTGTTCAATTTGAATGGGTGTACACGTGTCCTATACGTCTCTCTTTTCAAAGCTATACGCTTCCGATCTTAAAGTGACTCGGTAACATTGTTGAAGGTTGATGAAAAAATTGCTTAATTTTTGTATAAAATGTTACTTACTATATTCCTTTTACTATACTAACCCTCTGACATGCAAACAATCCTGAACAAATTCTCTAACCACAAAGATATCTATGGATTTCTTTAAAGGTGTCGATGGGAGGCACCTTCTAACAGTGATTAACAGTAAATTCTCCCAACCCTTTTTCAATTTTCCCAACCGTTTTCCATGAGAAAAATACATAAAACAGGCTATAAAAATCTGTCAACACTTAACTGTCTGGAATGGAATGTAGAGCCATTTTATTGCTTTGTGACTATTTACATTCACCTAAAATGTAATTAAATTGCCTTTGTCTTGATGCTGAACTAGCCTCTTGTCGATGGCCCTCGCTTTGTTGGAGTCCGTAAATTCTGACTCGCTTCGCTCGCCAGAATTTACGCTCGGTTTCTCTGACTCGCTTCGCTCGCCAGAATTTACGGACTCCGAAAACGCGAGGGCCATCGACAAGAGGTTAATGTTGAACAGGCTTTGACAAGTAGCAGAATAGAAGTAGAATAATATAGTTGGGAGAATTAAGGAATCGATCAGATCAGTTTTTCCCAATTTGTACCATGAATAATGATCCGTTTTCACTGAAATTTTCAGATTATCTTTAATTGTACATATAGCATTGAAGTCACTACCTTAGCATCACTATCTCTCATCTGAACAATGTTTCAAAGTCCCTTTAAAGTATATCTTCTTCCAAGAAGTGAAAATGCTTCACTTGGATTTTACAGCTTTTCCCTTCATCATAATACCACTGTTATTAAACTTTATGAAAATAATTATGAATATAATATGTTTTACCTAACTTTATCACCTAGTAAAATGCACACAAATATCAGAGAAAATGAAAGAAATTGAACTTGAAAATACTAAATTTCGATTTCGTCTTACCTTGGGCCATAATACCCGATCGGGCACGTTAGACAGGCGCCCCCTACGGCGTCACATCCTCCAACCATAGGGCAGTTACATCTGAGATCACAGTCCTGTCCGTAGAAACCTTCCTCGCAGGGATTCTCACAGAACATCCCAGAGTAGCCTTGTTGACAGAGACAAGAACCATCCTCCCAGCTACAGAGGCCATCATTCTCACATTGGCACACCTCGTCACAGAAGGTCCCGTGTCTGTTGGATGGACAGGGCTCGGTGCAGTAACGACCTTGCCATCCTGGTGCGCAAAAGCAATGACCTGTATGGACATCCAAGAGGTCATCAAGAATGAAAAGAATATGTCGTTAAATGCGTCACTAATGTCATTATTTTACAAAGTTGGTTTAACATCCGCGCGGTATTGTTTACTTCTGTTGCTGCATTTATACATTTTATAGCATAGCCGGGGGTGAAGGATGTAGCCCCCCCCCCCCTCATCTTTGCTTTGAATTTAGGATATTTGTTGATACATGAACGTTTGTTGATTAGAACCAATCATCTTTACAGTCTGATCAAGGAGAAGCATCCACGTCACATACATAATCCATCTTTCAACTACGGGACTACATGTTCAACTCTTCGAGAGGCTTGCCCAAATGCCACAAGTTTATCCCTGCTACACATGCGGCGTTAATTGCTGACTGCAGATTTTGCATCACCGGCTGGCGCGATCCTAGAAGGGCCAGTAAAGAGCGACAATAATTGAATGCAAAATGAACAGTGCAAACATTAACTGTGTCATTTGCATAACTGGCGCAAGTAATCACGCAATCAAAATGAACCCTCGCATGCCATGGAAATTACGGCAATCAGATAACGTCATAGACAGTGGAAACTGTTCTGTGGTCACACTTCAAGAATTTGATAGAGGCAGTTACCAAAGTTTGCGCGGAGCTTACCTGTGGGATCATAAGAGGCGCCGTTGCTGCAAGAATCGCTTTCCATGTAGCATCTTTGTCCCACACACCTGGTGTTGCATGAATCACCCTCCCATCCGTAATCACACAAGCAATGGCCGTTAGAGGGATGGCACACTCCGCCATTTTCACACACAACTAGGCATGGTAGAGAACAGTTTGAGCTGTACGTGGCAGTTGTACACCTGTATGTAAAAAATGCAATTGAAGAGGTTGATACTGCATGCTACCAAAAGTTAAATGTCATTGACTATAGAATGCATTACAAGGGTTGCTTCCCATTGAAAATTTGAATTCTCGCCAAGGCATTACTGCCATATCAGTTTTATCACCAGTATTTAATCTTAAACTCTCGTTTTTGCACGTAATATGAAATTGATGGCTTATCTACTCATACAATGCTTACATAGACATGCATCCATTTTAAGCTCGATCATTACATAGTGCAGTTCAAGTAATATGAAATACAAAGGGTTCGATAACAATCATTTTTTTCTTCACATGACTTCATGATTGTTAAAATCGCAGTCAAATTTATGGTGTAAGGGGAAAATCGAAGCATTTTTATTCGACTATGTCACTGCTCGAAACAGCTCGATATTCCTCACTTCTCTTGTTCGAAAAAAGATATCGACAGCGAGCTCAGGAAGTAATTTCAAGGTCAAAAAGAGAGACAATAATGAAACATTTGTTTTATTAAATCGAGGTCATGTTCGGGTAACCTTTAAAAATAAAACAGCAGTATAATTTAAATTGTTAAACAACTTTTAGACCAGATATACAATACCTTTCTTCGCAGTGATTCCCTGTCCAACCTTCAGTACAGCTACACTCCCCAGTCAGGTGATTACATATTCCATCATTAAGGCACTGACAGGACAGTGAGCAGTTACGACCATACCGCCCAGTAGGACAAGCTAAAATAGGGTAGGGAAGAAAGAAAAGATGAAAATGAATGATAAAAAGGAGAACAGTGTATTACCATAATAATGAGAAGATGATGTTGAGAGTTATTGTTATGTGTGAGAAAGCAAAATAAAAAGAAAGATGAGTATACTAGAGGGGAGAAATAGAAGAGGAGGTAGATAGCAGGATGGTGGTGGAAAAACAGCAAGAAAAGGAACAACAACCGCTGTCTTGATAATAAATATAATAACCAAGCATGAATTTATGTGAATTAAAAAGTATCTGACCCATAATTTAATCATTCCATCAAAACATTTGGCACAAATAAGTTGCTAATAAATATTAGGAATTCAGACGAAATTGATCAAAATAAATTAAGAGAGTACGAAAGAATCAGTACTCAAATAAAGAGTTGCAAAATCAAGGAGTTACTCGACCTCAATCGTTTTTTCTCTCTCTTTAGAAATGTTCATATCAAGGTTATACGCATAATGGTGGCAGGCCTTATGATCTGTAACCAGCACCCTTACCCCGTGCTCGCTATCTCTTCTCTTATATACTATAGTTATTTCTAAACCGTGATTAAAATTTCTTATTTCATGACCACGGTGCTCGACCCCTGTACACACGGAAGTACTGCAATCTTGCGAAAACGTTATTTGGTAATAAAATGTAATTAGAATTGTTCACTCCATAGTAACATTTGGTTTGTCTGAAGGGCGATTTTGTGCAATGTGTCCATAGATACTTTATCTTATGTCTTTTCGTTTCATTTATTTCATTATAAAATGAAAATATTTGAATATGACTAATGGGTAATCTGAAAGTTTTTTTTTCTTTCTTTTTTTTCTGGAAAAATATTAAACTGGACACATTGCGAGGAATCGCACATATCCTCATTTTCCTTTATCTTTGAAGTCTTGTTTCAGGAAACGTCCTTACTCCCTTATTTCGTAATAATCGCACTTACAAGAACAAATATCTCCCTCTTGAGTCCATCCATCACAGCACGAATTAGTGGTTATCGTCAAGTAGAGTTCACTGAAGCTTATTCTGCCATTCCTTCAAAAGTGAAATTACAATTTTAAAAAATGGAGTTGAAAATCAATATGGGTTAGATCCTGTACTGTTGTGAAGGCTGTAGAATCACCATGTCGCTATACTGTCATGAATATACCACAAACATGCATGCTGGTTAGTTTAGATTTGTTTTTTCTAACCATTTAACTAGCTTTAATATTGCCCTAATATTTCTCTCTAATACACATATTCAAATTTATGGATGTTCATTTCTGGGGAACTAGTGACGAGTTATTATATTAACCTATTGTTAATGAATGAACTACAATACTTGGAATCCAGTCTACATACATTATATATTGCTATATCGGGTAATCCTTGGGCAAGCTTTCAGGTTGTAAAGAACAACCTTTGTTAAAACGAATATGTTAGTAAACGGGTCTATTAAGTGTGGGTTTACCATCAACATAATCAAATACATGGTGTAATCTAGAAAATGTTACCTACAATTTATGATCGATGTTTAAAAAAAATATGTGAGAACTTAGTCTTCAGGTAGGTAGGTAGGATTTGGCCAATCTCTGTTAGCATGGTAACAATATGTCCTAAAATCTGCAGTATATAAGGTCCTCAAATTGTTTATTAACCCTACCCCCCCCCCCACACACACATTTCTTCTTTTTTACATTTGGTCGCCAATCGTTACCGACGTAGACAAAAATTAATAGAGATATGGACAGCATTCTTTCCTTCTTTATTGTTGTTTCGATTATCATCATAATACATCAACAAAATTAATGTTTTTTTTAAAGAAAATGGTATATACTAACCTAGCGGCTTGACATGCGGCAATCGTAAAGCCTAACTCCTCACAGTTCAAATCAAGAGCAGCTGACGAATGAACCGAAGTGGATGGAACAAGGCTGCAAGAAAGATAAATAATATTTCAAATCGTTTGGATATTGGATAAACCGTGATCAAGCAAGAAATAGATGTGATATGCTGTCTTATATTATGAGAGGAAAGCAGTGCTAGGCTCTTTGCAAAATTGATGTTATTTCAATTTTGAAAGATTGAGAAGAGTTGCTATCCTTAATTTCATATATAACTCAGCTGATCTGCAATACAACATTTTGTGATATAGATTCTGCCTACTGTATGTAAAAATGTTCTGCATAAAATAATGGCAAAATACAATCTAACATACTGATTGAAATATACCTAAACATAAGCCTACATGAAAATTAAAATGACTGGATTGCCATACTCAGTACTTAGATCCTTTACTAGAATAACCCTGTTCTTATGAGAGATGAAGTAAAACTTAAGTATCAAACCGTTCTTCTTTACAGATGTAATAAATCACTAATAAGTTTTCGTTAAAATATTAATACATTTATATACAATAAATGTATCCAAATTATGGTAAGAAGTAATGCACCTATTATGCGTATCCTTTTGATCAACTTATCAAAACATACGTAAAACTTCGAGTAAGTTATAAATATTTATTTTTAGAATGTATTTAACAAAACTCACTTTAGGTACTAATGACATGTTTCAGGGTTTACAATTTCATGTTTCCGTGTTTATAATACTCGTACACGGAAAATCAGATTATAAATAAGCGGGGATTATCAACTTAGCAACGAGAGGAAATACGGGGGTTTAAGTGATCTCAATAAATAAAAACATTACGGCAAATCGTGGTTGTTCACATAACCTAAGGCACTCAAGCTTTCTTTAATAATTATTTCGAATTTCATGAATTTCATAAACCTACTCTTACTTACACAGGGTATGTTAAATATTGAAGTGTAATGTAATGAATTTATACAACATGACATTGATTTATGATTAACGACATTATTCAAAGATTGCTGGCATTATATTTTCGTAAATTTTAGTTCTAATAAAATTCTAAGTTTATTCTTATGGTTATCATTATACTTTTTCGGGGGGGGGGTGAGGTCATGTCGTATACATTGAGGTGAAACATTCATATCGCACATATTTTAAACTTTTTTGTTTGTTCGAGACCTACATCACAAAATTACAAACAAATGCTTTGAAAGTGTTACCATGTAGCTGTACGGTGTAAACAATCTACAATAATTACATGTATGTACGTATGGAAGGCGTGATATTTACTGAAAAACACTAAAAGCAAATTTACTTGTTCTTCTTTCTAACAAATCTATATTCAAAGTTTTTCGAGTTAAATAGAAGGGTAGTTCAAGGCTGATCTATTTCATATTTCACTCAATAGCAACAGTATGAAATTATATGAACATTGACACCATGTATGAGCGGGAAGGCAATATTCTAAAAGTACAGGTGGTCAAATCAGCTTGTAATTAATATCATGATTGGTTCTCACACGAATCTCATTTTGGGAACAAGAGAGTTTAAAAACAGGAAAATAACTGACAAAAAAGAGAGCAAAATTAACCGACAATGTAGGTGGTTTGCGGCTAACAGAACCTTCAATCGTTACGGATATTTTGACGCGAATTCGTTTCTTACTTGACGTAACAACATCCTGTTTTGTAATATATCATTAAATTGACATGATCATTCAAATTCACCTCCATTGTTTAAAAAACTCTACCTCTTTATTGGGTAGATTATGTTTCCCATTTGGTTTCCCAAGCTTTAATCCCAGATTAGGACTCTGTCTCAAAAGGATGTGGTCTCTTTACATATAACATGAAGTACATGAATTCTGCTATTAAAACAAAGATGCCGCAATGATTTGAATACAATCATATACAGAGACTCACATGACTCAGTGATACATAGTTAGAAAGTGGAGAGATCGTGAGATATATATTCTCTCCTGGACAATAGTAGACATGGTATATGCGTAATCTTCTCTAAGTATCGAATGGTCAAACGGAAACTTGAATTCGGCGGCTCAAAAACGGCAGACGTTGCTATATGAGTTCGCTCAACATTCCAACGGAATACTTTTGATTCCTTGTGTAGGCGTACAGATTACGTTTGTATTATCTTTCCATCGATACTCTGAAAAGTCAAGAAAATACAATTGTTTTAATTTTCCTATTTTGTATTATATTCTGTAGATAATTTGATTTCGAAGAACTGTTCAACCAGAAATAACACGGCCTCTTTAAGCTAAACCGCTGACAGTAAACTGATAGGTCAGCGGTATGGGTTTGCGGAAGGATGGTTGCTTCCGATTATCACGTTGAAAACATCGAGATTACATACTATAAAAGGATTTCTACTCAATATTAGCAGCTGAAGGTTATGTTTCTATAAGTATGTGTTATAGACACATCAAGGCATACCTGTAATTATTTCTTTCTGGTAATGGATTTGTTCATGTTTTGTTGTTTGTCTTGTGAGGTTTCATTGAGAGAGAGGTTGTGAAAGTTGGTCATTAAGGTTTTAAATGTCTCGAGACAAGAACAAAAAAGATTCACTAATTGATGGCTTCATTTCATTGATTGATAGGTTGGTTGAGTATTTCAGCCTACCCGAGAGAATTAGTCATTGAGCAATAATGATTTACTAAAGGCACTTGCTCATCGACTTGGTATCGAACCCGGGAGACGTCTGCTCTACCACTGAACCATCACGCCTCATTATTAAGTCCACGGCAAGGGTGACCTGGTCAACCAATTATCATTCTAAAGATATGAACTTTAAAATTATTGATACACAAAAGATATATACTACCATATCATCATGACCCCAGTTAGTGTAAATCGCTGTTTTCTATTCACCTGCTGCATGAACTTTTTGTTTACAAAAATAACAACAACTGAAGAGAAAACATTGAGGAAAAATGTTGTTTCCTTTATAATCAATTGAACGCTTTTATAAGCTGCCAGTCTACATTTAATCACCATTGATATCAACATATTTTGATGCCAGGACAAATTTCACTAAAAGGAAAGAAACAACAAATGTAACAACAAAAGTGACTATAATATATTTGATTTAGGAAGGGGAAACGGTGTAAACAACTAGAAAGGAGGTTCACATGGTCCATATTTTTGTTACCCTCATGGTTTCGATCCACCCGGATCGTGTTAAAAGGTCAAGTCAAGATCTCCTTAGTAATGAAGACACAGGGGTCATACTGAGATTCATATTCTCCTCTTTCACTGTTTTGACATGACATGTAACATGATGCCTGCTCCACGCAGCTGTCTGTCTGACTTCCATTTTGCTCTATTCGCATGCATTCCACGATGTACCAAATTCAGGCATCATCCGTGAAACAATTTCCAAGATTATATACCAAGATTAACATTCACTTGAAGAAAAAAAAGTTATGAAGATGGAGTTGGGTCTTTCCTTGCCTTACATGGCTCATTGGTGAATAGCTTATAATAATGTTACTATAAAATCAACATAATTATCTAAGTTAATAAGGTTTTGCGAATCGTAAAAAGAATGATATTTCAATTTCATACATCATGACAACCCCCACCAGCATTTAAGACGAATGTTTTATACGTGAATCCTTCCCCTCCCCAAAATTTATTAAAGCCTACATCAACGGTGAAGAGATGAAACAATCAAGTCAGGTATAGTGTAATGTCTTTTGGATTGAATTTTTTCTTTTCTTTTAGCGAAAAGGGTAAGACACCATCCCTAATAAAGAATAAAACAGTGCTTCTTTCAAAGCATTTACATCATTTTAGAGCATCACTACCTTTTTCCCTCATAAACTGGTCCCTGGTGGCCTTACCTTTGTGTGGTACAGACGTTGGAGCCAGTGAGAGGATACACAATAGACACGCACGTGATAAGAAAGATCAGGAAAGTGGGTTCCCAAAACGTCATGATGGTCCTTGGAAATTGTAGGCAACCGGAGGTGCAAGAAGTGTATAGCTAAAATAGCTTCACCTGAGTGATACTTCATTGTTGTCCAAAATAAAAGAGAAAACGTGGGATATAACTTAATGTTACGATGAAAATATAGAACTTTTACAATTTTTGTATTCCAAACCTAGAACATGTTAGTTGGTGCGCTATCCAGCTCAGGTAACGTTAAGCCTACTGTCAACCTTATACCCAGTCATCTTAAGAGTATTACATACGAAATGATCTATTAAGCCAGGTACTGATACAACTTCTGTCATACTAGGTACATGATATAAAATTGGGTTCTATAATTAGAGCTACCCATATAGTTTGGTACGCATTACCCTCTCAATCAAGTTCCCATAGAATGTTGAATCACTTTGATGCCAATAGCTTCAATATCTAAAACATCTACTGTATTATATGTTTTGAATACATTCTGTATATCATTCAGGCACATGCAGAGATATACTATATACAACTAAGTAACTTGCTATAATGATGGATTTTCTAAAATAACAGAAGCTGATATGCAGTGTATCAATGAGGTGGAGATAGTTTCGGCTGGGCAAGAATACATCGAATACATAAACATTACATGGCATACACTGAAGCTTACTAATAAAACATGTTACAAACAGTGTTAACATAATAGCCGTGGGAAAGGAAAAACGTATGTGTTCAACTTACCTGCGAAATGTGTCCTAATAATCAAAAGTATTCCTTTTCAGTTTTACTTGCGCAAACTTTGTTTCTCCTCACTAAACACCTTCATGTGGCACATCTCTAATGCAGTTATGACAATCGAGATTTCATCCTTGAACTGGGAGTTTAACAACACTTCCAGGGTACACATATGTCATGCAATAATGTAGATATATGTCGAAAGTCGTGTTGTTAGTGCGAGCACCCCTCTGTTTCTCTCTCTGGCACAGATCTACAACAACGATGACGATATGTTATTGACGGGCTGTCGGTTTTTCTTTTCAATCGGTAGGGGGCGGCATGTGTATTTTCATGAACATCCTCACATGTATGCATGCAATACTAAATACTTGTTATAAACGAGGCTTCGTGTGTGATAATAGAGGTTCGATTTATCCATTTTTAAAAATCTCGTTTACATCACCAACTTCCGACGATACGCGTTTCCTGTGTCCGAATGGATTATATGATAACGTTAAGTACAGTAGGCTTCAGCTTTAAAAAAATAATCTATGTTTCATCTCTTTGTCAATTACAAAATAAAGCCCCTCTAAAGTGTTGGGAGACTCAAATTCGCCAAAAATGTGATGGTAAAATTCACTTATATTGTATCATAATGTGTAACAGGGTGTCATTTAAGAGACCCTTCTGCAAAGATTCCCCCTAAAAAAAATGTTTAAAAAAAAAAAATATATATATATATATATATATATACTGTATATTGATAAATGAAAACACAATTTGGGTTTTCTGTTGTACGCAAAAAAACAAAATGTTTTCTTTCATAACACATTTGTTTTGAAAATCCTTGCAGAAATGTGTTTTAAATGACATTCTCTTCACGTTATGATACAATTTAGGTGAAATCAATAAATATAGAAAATATAATTGACAATGACAGTAATTTCTTCAACCTCTTATGGAATACTATATATAAGAACTTATATATATTGACACCCCTTCCCATTGGAATGGGTGTTGCTAGAACATCATGAATAGGGCAGGGGTCTCAATATTCTGACTCCCCCAAAAGTACAAAAAGGAAAAATTAGTCCCCAGTGATCATGATAATAATCAATATGAATTGGAAAAAAACTTAATTGGGAATTAATACCCCTTATATCCCGTCTAGGATGCCCCTACTACACGAATTCCAAAGAAAAGTAACAAGTTTTTCATTCATAAGAAAATTTCGCATTTCTTCGTGAAGTATAATTATGAATATTGATGTAGGATATTATTGATGTTTTGTTCCATAGTGTGGACGTGCTACTTATCAAAGAAACATATAAACACATCAAAAAAAGTTCTGCAGTTCAAGTTTTAGCGTTGATATCTTTCTTGTTCATTATCATCAGTGACGTTGGTATGATTGCAAAGCCTGTTTATTCTCCTTTAAAATGATGCCCCATTTGTAATGATTATTTTACCATGGACTGTGCATGTACATCTGAATATGGGGCCAATGTGAAAGTAAAACGATTGTGTTTAGGAGGCATAACGGTGCGTTTTTCAATATTTTGTAGGGGTTTATAAGAAACTAAATCATGGGCACGCATGCCACCAAACACACAAACCACGCCCCTATATATCTTGATTCCTTAATCAGCAGTATCACCAGGATAATAATTTCATATCAACAGTATGATCTTTTGTTATCAATTAACTTTATTATTTTAAAATCATTATTTATAATAAAGACCAGCATTTATAATAATAATAATAATAATAATAATAATAATAATAATAATAATAGATTGTTTCTTTTATAGCACTATATCCAATTTACAACTGAACAAAGCGCTTTACAAACAAATAAGTCAATGAATTAAACTCAACAAAAAGATGATAGCAAATGTAACGCAGTTAATTATAATGTAAAAAGGTGTGTTTTGAGATGTTTCTTAAATACTTCAACTGACATACTGCAGCGTAATTCACAAGGTAACCTATTCCATTTAAACCGGACCACTGTAATGAAAACTTCGCTCACCTATCTTCAATTTTATTTTAGGCACATAGAGAGCCGTTGTGTCTGTAGTTATATCAACAATTAAATGTTATTGAGCAGATAAACGGATGAAAAGGAAAGAGAGTAAAATGAAGACAAACCGAGGTATCGTTTTGAGAAATAAAAAATAAAACAACAGTGAAAGAATAAAGAACTGTGTAATATTACTCTCTATGACATTTTCAAAAATAAAATCCGGATCCATGACCTCAGAAATACACCTTCTGGTAATATTACTTACTACATCTCTGTCTGGTGACTAAAGTATAAATCCACTCATACAGCCGTTTATTATTTTTCCTAAACATATAGACATGAGCATATTTCTGCCCTTTAATGTGTTACATGAATTTTACATGACACTTACATTCAAAATATTCAAAACATTCAAAGACTAATATTTATCTTTAGTTGTACTAATATGATACATTTCGATTAAAACACTTGACGAATGGTCATTTTGAGAGAGAAAAAAATGTATATTGTCATTAGTAGTACATGTAGGTTATCTGCTATTCAAGTTTTTAAAAATAAAGTAATTGTGAGTACATTATAAACAGTACACCGATTCTAAAACCATGAACGGAGTATGCTTAGCGCAGTCTTCTTCATCTTGTGTTCAATGTCTGCATCAATTAGAGTATATGGAGTGGGTGCTTTTACAAAAGCATTTCTGTTTTAAATTTTGAAACATCATATAGTTCAATACCGATAAACATTTATTACAGAAAGTAAGTTATTATGAGATCGGCTTGATAAAATGTATCCTCTACACTGTCAATTACAATGGTCTGTTTTTATCTTAAAACTATGGGTATTTTGGACAATGGTGTTGAAATATATAAACAGCTTGGATCTTTTGATCCGTCAAACATGTTTTTTTATGGCATCCTCAATGCTTTGTCACATTGTCCTTATCACTATCAAGACTATATGGTACTGTGAAAGAAAATATAAGACCATATTTATATGACAGAAAGATACAGTATTACTTCTTAGTCGCATATTTTCGTACTGATAAGTTAGAAGTATTTTATTAAAGTACCGCGTTTCAATGTGCTCAGCATGTTGTTCCCTTGTCTATCTACCACCAGGGTCGACTTGCTGTAGTCAAGATCAGTACTACCTTGAACCTGCTAGAGGTCTATGGTCTTCCAACCCATGATTTAGTGGTCCTCATCAATGTTTTCCAGATCGACGTTGCAGTAGTTGTTCGAGAAATGAGTGGGAGACATCTCCGTGTAGGATTCGACTGGGGCTTTCTCGCTACGAAGGCTGATAGATCTATCGAGTACAGAGTTGGGCCTACTCCCGGACATGTCTGTGTACGTCGATTTGTTGTCTCCAACCAATGTAACATCTTGATTGGAGTAAATGGGCTCCATATCAGGGTTTGCTTCAAGAATTTTCTCTGAGCCGGTCTCACTGGTATCGCTCTCGAAACTTGACCCGAGATGTCCATATGCCGTGTTGGGGCTTTGTCGTAGTTTCTCGAGAAGATCTTTGCCTTTCTTTTGTGTTTTCGGCATCGCTCTGTCGAGATCGTCATATGCATCGGCATCTACCAGTTCGGCTGCATTTGAACCAGACGATGGAACTGCAAGAAGTGGTGCATAGCCATCGATGCCAGACTGATCGGTTTCCGACACGCTCCGTTGGAAGGAATCGTAGTTTTCAGGTGAATCCACTGAGCTGGACTGTACAAGGACGCCATACTTTCCGCCTGAAGTGTCGCAGCCCTCTTTGGAAGATATCTCACGATCCGAGGTACCCGGTGTAGAACCTCGGTCCAGATGGTCGTATGTACCCTGTACATCACCTATTGCTTCATACTCCTCTTGTATGGCGCCCTCTCGAGAAACTGAACTTGGTGGCATATCATCAACTTCTGCATAACACTCATTGGGGTTTGGTGACGAGTTGTCAAATTTAGTGTAGCAATAGTCATACTCCTGCACGCCTCCGTCTGGGCTGACTGAACTCGATGGCATCTCATCAACTTCGTTGTAACAGTTGTCAGGTACCGTCGCCATGGAAACGGGAATAATCATCTTCTCGTTGGTCTCCAAACAGACGGATCTATCCATGTAAGTGTGTGTCAGACTATTTGTCTTTCCTTGTGCTTTGTCTTTTCCATTATCATCAGGGGGTCTTTCGACAATGCAAGTGTTTTCATAACTTGGCTGAGGGTCTTTGGCTGGTGGTGGAACTTTCGTCTTCTTGTCCACGATTGCATACTCGTCGTCCGGTGCGGAAGGTGGAGAGAAATGCAGAATGTGGGAACCTTTGAGCAAGAAGGAAAAAGTGTTTAAAGGATTATATAAAAAAAACTGATCATGCATTTTCACTCAAATGTCAAAGTCCCTTTTATACCAAAGTTAAATCATAAAGCTCTCTCTCTCTCTCTCTTTCTACATATCCATGTATTTTTATATACATGTATGATGCAATGATCAAATACGCCTTTTTGTTCTACATTTAGTAAGTCAATACCATATATTTCATTTAAAGATATATTTCCTTAAACGAAGCTAACTGACATGTCTGATATATATAGAAGTTAAGATTGTACCCAAACAGATTGGGTATCAATCAGTACGTGTACTGAACATGCTGAAGGCCACCTTCCTAAACCCCACCCTCCAGTTAAGATAGTCGAAGGAGTGACCAATAGCAATTGTTCAATGTAGACCCATGTTTAGCACAGTAATATATAACTAGCGTTTATTTCTCGCACATCATTCTCATTTCTCTGTTATTACTTACTTGTTTCCGACAGGAGCTGCAAGTCACGAAGTGGTTCCATGTGCAAACTGTAGGAAAATGAATACAAATCATAAATAAGATTTCGTCAAATAGTTTCTATAACGTGACACGTCGTCTTTCACATCCAATACTGTGAGTCACGAAATTATCCAGTATAGTGCAACTATGTGTAACATATACTATTAAATTACAACCTCCAACCAATTTAGTCTCGCGACTAGGGTCAGTCGCGATCATTATCTACGTTTGAAGCCACGTTGGAAAACCAGTCGCACGACTGATCTTAGTCGGTCGTGCGATCTTAGTCGGTCGTGCGATAGGTGACGACTGGCAGTTGGTAACGAATAATTGCCAGGGATCAGGCAGAGGAAAGAATAAAGGGAATAATTAAATTTTAAGGACATACAGTAAAATCTAGAAATACATAACAACTGAACAACACTCACTCATGACTTTTCCTCTGTATTCTGCGAGCTCTCCGTCGTCGGTACACCACGCAGCCGAGTACGATTGACACTACGATCACGGCGATGAAGAAAAGGAGAATGCTGATCATAATGATTGCCTGTCGCCGTGCCCTTGATGGCGCCACCATGGCTTGATCTTTACCGTTGCTAGGCGTGGTCGTTGTAATGGGAGGGTTGCTACTGGCCGGGAGTTTTGTCGTTCTGGGTAAGACGACCAGGACAGTACGATTCGGAGATGAAGAATTATTTGGCAGACTGCTCCCTGGTGACAATGACTGATTTAGAGATGGATTCTCAGTTGTCGTATACAGAGTTTCTTCTGGACCTGAAGTATAAAGCAATTTGCATTGACTGATTGGGTTTCAGGGATTGAAAATGATTTGTAACACTATTACTGACCAGAGCAGAAATCAAATGAGACGCGCACAGATTAATTATAAGGCAAGTCAAAAACTACATAGACCTACATCAAAGAGATCAAATACAATATCTAATTTTTACTAATAATTGTTCACGTTAGCCCCCTCCCCCTTCCCACACTTAGAATGATGGTCACTGGTGTACTTGGCATGTTGTAAACATACGGATGTACAGTATATCCATGTTTCAAACTTTGAAATATGGATGGATGAGTTGTTCATGTCAAAATGTTACCTATGGAACCCGAAGTTTGTTTACATTCCATGTTTAATGGCATTTATTGGGTCCCTAGTAGGCAGCAAAAACAGGTATTTACAACTGAAGAGAAAACGATCAGTTTTGCTGTCAGTAATTCAAAATAATAAACGTCACATTATTTTGTATAGCGCTCAATACGATGCTAACCCCGGTCATCATGGTCATTGGATTTAATTGCCATTTCGCACAAGATAGTGCACATTCTCTGTACCCTGGGGAGTGTTCCAGCCGGGGGCATTGTAACGAGCGCACACATGCCAATCCAACTACATGGACGTTCACATCCTACAAAGGTACCCATTTAACACCTGGGCAGAGAGAAGCAATGCAGATAAAATGCCTTCACTAAGGACATAAGTGCTGTGCCGGGGGATCGAACCCACGACCTTTGTATCTCCAGCCAAATGTTTGACCCACTCGACTACGACGCCTCTACATAACACACAGACCTGATGTCCTCTATCTTGCACATAGTACATGTCAAAACAATACTGTTTAGACTATTTGATAAGAAATGCAGTAAACGTGATCCTTTTGAAACTGAAAACAACATAATAATACCTGATATTCGAAGGCATTTACTCTGTGCTGGGTGCCATAAGTAACCCTCACAGCATACACGTGTGGTGAAGTACTTCGTAACCTGTCGATATGTCACCCTGTATGCTGTGACCGTTCTGTTAAAAATAAAAAAAAATAAAAAAAGAGATAATATTTGAATTGATTAATGTCTCACTGATTGATAAGAATCATATTTTGATCGCATTTAGCCATAGCATCCTTATCATAATTTGAGCCTGAGACCCGGTGTTCTTGCAACAGTTATGACAGTAGCATTGACATGTTTACCCATTTATATCTAGGTCGCGAGTCCCCAACGTTAGAAACATTCAAGAGTAAACTTAAGACCTATCTGTTCAATATGTAATGTAATCATATTTTGTTTGTTAAACTATAAAGCGCTATGTAAATATTAACTATTATTATTGTATGATTGTTATTAGGAATTTGTTATTATAATCATGAATCATGTATTATATTGTAATTTTTAGGTTAACATTACTTTATTTTTATTTTTGTTAAGCGCTTAGAATTATTATTATTATTATATATCAGCTTGTCCAACGATGTAAGCGCCTATCAATAATTGAACTCGGCATCTCTTATATGAGAGTCAAGTGTTTTCAAAAGTACCCCCACAGGACCCCTCCCCTCCCACATTAATGATGAAACAGTTATGATAGAAACATTATGTGGCAGGAGATATACTTCTAAATTTCAACAAATTTTAACGAAAAAGACTACTAATCTCACTGTAAACTAAGGAATTCACTCCGACTATAACGTTTTAAAATGTGTTTGGAAACTTCATCAAGTCAGATACAGCCTACTCCTCTTGTCATTTAAGTCATATTATACCAAGTTCATACCAAGTATATAATAATGTAATACAGGTAAAATTCGCGATTTTGTTTTCTTCTTCTTTCTATTAGTATAATGTACATGTCATTTTAGTGTGAATCTGTTTTCAGTTCCCTCCTTTTTGCTTCTCTCTCCCTATCTTTCCATTGTTCCTTAATATGATTTCACACTTTATACAGCTAATTTTTGTTTGTTTCAATTCCATTACATTGTTTTATAATAACTGCGTAACCTGCCATTTTATACGGATATTAAATATCCGTTCACACAGAACTCGCTCTCAACTATCAATCATCATCATGTCAGGTCGAGGAAAAGGAGGAAAGGGACTTTTAACTTGTGCATTTTGCAAGAACGCGTCATCCTCATTTATAGAGAATATCATAGTGTCCAAATTAAAACATATTTATTGTAAATACTATATATGAATACGGCCTTTGGTTTAAAAATGTGTAACTAAATAACTCAAAGGACATTTCCCTAAAAAATGCTTATTATGTGATTCCAGTTCATGAGTAAACATGGCAAAGCTGATTCGTAACAAATACAATGTCAACAAATACGCATATTATATCATTATTCCTTAGTTCCGTTATATGCCTGCTACTAGGAACAAGTACGAAATTTCCCGATTGTGTAATAATTTGAAACAAAACACAAACTAAAATTGCGCTATTCTACACATTCACATCTTTGCCGAAGATTTACTTGGAACAAAACTATCTAGTGAATTAGTGTACATAGGAGCATTACCTTAGTAAAAAGTTTACTTAACATAATATCTAAAAGGAGAATAAAGGATTACAAAAAAAGGATATCATTTACTTGTAGGTAGTGCAGCTCCAGAACCAATAGCATCTATAAGATGTAGCGACAACAAGTGATTTTGTTCCCCTCATGCTAGCTGTCTCCTGCTGGCTACACGTGAACAAGACAGGAGAAGAAAAAGGTAAAGGTACCGCAACAAAGGTCATGTCCTATATAATAATAAAAAAAGTGCACCGTCGAATTTAGATATAATACAGTGTGTATCAAAAAAAAGTATATATACTATGAAAATGTCAACCAAAATGATAATTTCATGATATCTGTATGATGCTTACATATTCAATTTTGGATGAGGGTCTGTTCAATCAGATGACACTTAAAGCATTGACAATATTTTATGATTGGACGACCACTGGCTAATTTCGAACAACTTGTGAAAATTAGCTAAGAAAAATGCCCGATATGCATTTTGCTCCTATTCAAGAATAAAGTGAGTCGTTTTATACATATCGCAAAGGCTTCGTTTTTAGAGTTATACTAAAATACTCTGTGCTTACGCAATTGTACAATATTGTCAATACTTTAGTGTTATCTGATTGAATAGACCCCAGCCTATGATCATGCGAATATCGTGATCATATTGTCAAAGTATTTATTTGTTGATACGTACTGTGTTTCACGCCTGGGTATTATTGGTTTATTCTCATAAATAATATTTATTAAAAATATGTTTTGACAGGATACAGGCAAGCAGCTCAAGGATTTTTTATTATATTACAGTCCTATAACACTAAACAAAAACTTGCATTAAACAATAGAAAATGAAAATAACACGAACGATTTTAATAATAACATATAATCTGGTATTAGGACACAATTCAAAGAGCTGAACATTATAGTGTTATCATTTCATGTCACGTGACCACATATTTACCACTAGTGTATTTCAATCGGGGGAGGGGGCAACTTAAGGACAGCATAATTATGTATTATTCAAGTTATATATGTATGTTATCACTAAGAACATGACATGCATTTCTGAAAATTCAAGTGCTTATGCCGTCTAGTTCATTGTTGAAAATTGATTGGCAGGGACACTGTTTACACAATATTCGTGGTCGTTATGATAATTATAATTGTAATGACTTATTATAATGGTCATTATTAAACACTGAAGAGGAAATTGCAACATTTCGTGACTTTTTATGATATCAACTTTCAGTGGTAAGTGGTTTTGAGTAGATCCATTACGTGCAGGTTGAAATTTTCCTGGTTAGTCTTGATAATGATTGATCACAGCATTTCTTACCAAATTGTGCATGAATATTTTCACACGGTAACAATCTGGAAATATATTCTGAGGCAGTTTTTCTACTTTCCCTTATTGCAGGAATCGACTATTTTAAAAGTTTTAATCTATGCGAAAATATATTGTGATTACGTCAATTATTTTTTTAAATTATATTACGATTAACATAATGTTTACTTGAAATCCATTGTCATGAGTGTATGGATAATTGTGACATACTAAAAAGAAAAGGAAAACAACGGGTACAAAAAGAGAAGTCGGATCCCAAAACACATTAAATAAGTAACTATAAAACGACCGCAATTTGTTACCGACCCCCCCCCCCCAACACTTTCACCAAATCCATTACTTGGACCAACACCTTTACTATTATTGACTAACCTTCTTGTTTGGCTACAAATTGAACTGGCTTCCAGTAAGAATGGGAGGGTGAGGAATACCCCAATCAGAAGAACACCATTATGCCAAGGACGATGCATCGTTTATGCGGTTTTGGTGAACCTGCAGGTAAAAGAAATCAATATATCATTACATTAGCCCGTCATTGTGCATGACCCTTTTTACTAGTTTTACAATTTCTTGTGGTGAAAGTAATGACTCCAATAAATGTAAAGACGGTAGTTCGTAGACTTACACAAAATTAAATTGGTCAATTGGTCAATATATTTTTTTATATTCTAAATTGACTCCATTTAAAGGCTTCCTTTAATCAAATTTAATGGGAATTTCCTTATAGCATGCTGAGTCCAAAATAAACAATCTTCTCTTTTTACATGGCAGGTTGTACCAGACCTGAAGATTCCAATTCATTTGTTTGAAAAGACGTACTATTATATCTATGTACCTACATCATGTACGAACATGTATATATTTAGAATGGACTCTAAAATATAGACAAGCAGACAAACAATTATTTCTTATTATGAAAAAGAGATTAAATTACACACAAACGATCAAGTTATGTTTTATGTTGTCTATTGTCTTTATGTGTGTGGGTGTAGCTTTGTGTTTCTACTTATGTAAGGAAATCCGTATAATTTCCTCGTAGTACATTATTCGATGCGCGTTGATGCCTCCATCGGGGGCGTAATTTAACCACATTAAAGGAATAGTTGAGTTTTGTTTGAGAGGGCGCTACACAAAATAATTTTTTTGGTGAAATAATGAAAAACTGTGTGTTAAATTTCAAAGGACAAAATCGTCTTTGTTTGATCGGAAATCGGGGCACCACATTTATTCGATAATTTTTGTTTTAAAAAAGAGATAGCGCGTCTTGATATGTTTTATTTTAAGCCATTGCCATTCTTGGCTTTTTGTTGGCTTTTTCGTTTTGGTAATAATACGCACAACCAGCCGGCCCGTGTATTGTTTTTAGTGAATAATTAATTAATTAACGGTCACCGTTATTTTTTTAAAAAGGTGAAATTCAAAGAAAATCACAAATATGTCAACTATTGTATCACTTGAAACTGGTAAGCTAACAGATTGCCAACGTATAAGTTATAGGTCAACTACATATCGGGTGATTTATAAAAATACAAATACAACCACCTCCAAACAGCTGGGATATACGAGAGATTCGCAGGAGAAATAACGATGTTTTAATAACTTCACTATATGGATCAACACTGCCCAAGCAGACGACATCCCATAGAGAATGAACATAATTGCAAAGCTATTATTTCTCAAATTATAATGAGTTTAGTGTATATAAATGTAATGGCATTTCAAACCATTCAAAAGGGGAAATGACCCGATTCTGATAACTAAAATCTTTTGCTTGTACATACACAGGATAGGGGTTAATTACCAATCAAAGAAACCAGGCTTTGGCAAATTGACAAAAAACCCGGGATTGTTTGTTTGTTTTATTTCCGAAAATCATCATAAAAAACAATAACACAATATAACAAAATCAAAGACTTATATAACAATGATAGAATGATAAAACGGTTGGATAGTCCATTTCAGAGCCATTAACCTAATGGCTCTATTCTTCCATGGAGTCCAATATATATATATATATATAATGATACTATAATAAGTACATGTAATGATATAACAAGGAATGATATTAAGGACTGCATTTGTTCCCTCTTGAAACACCGAACATACCCCGGTGTGTGCCGTTGAATATACAATGGCGTTTTATTTTGTTTACAAGCGACAGATTCCTTTATTTTTGTATCGCTGCATTTGTCATCAAAATAAAATCATGCGTGGGGTTTAGAGTGAGGCAATAGATTATACATTTAGCCTGCCGGTAGTGAAGTAAGAGAAAGAACTCAAGAGAAGATGAAAACGCAGGCACCGAAAATGTGTGAGATGTCATGGGGCATCGTCTGCTTGTGCAAGTCATGTCCATACTGTGATCTCACACATCTCAGCAGCGTTCGGAGAGCTCTCCAGGTGCTATGCCGGGGCTGTATTTAAGCGTTTTGTAATTTATAATAATCATTACTTCGAATGTTTCCAAGCATTGAATTTTGATAACCTTGTCGAATCAAAGTTTCAACTTTGCAATAATGAATATAAAGTTAGTTTTTAAAATCATAAGAGGAGCTGAATTGGTATGATCATATTTGATCTAAATTTCACACATTTTGGGGTATAAAATTACCTTCATAGCAATTTTAGGTTCTAAAAGGGCACTAGAAATGTCATAAATGAAAATAATAACCATGCACTTTGAAGACATTTGCGATCTCAAACAAGAACTCAACTATCCCTTTAAGGTTGTTGGGAGTGTATCAGGGATCCGCCTTCCACCCCACCCCACACACACACCAACACTCCAGCTCATCGATCCAATAAACTTAATATCACTATCACTTGTTGGGGGTAACGCAATCGCTGTAAGAGCTGGTCGATAAAAGGCTAAACAAAGTTTGCTTCGCCTCTGTCGTGTTTATCTACTACAAACTTCGCTATCCTAGTATTTTTAAATGATCATGATAATCTTAATGGACAGTCTTTTCAAAATGTCAAACCTCTTGACGTTACATCTAACACCAGATTAGATTACAATGAATAACCACATTGACATTCGTTGTGTAGTTTTCCTCATTCTACTTCTCACATACCTAAACAAAAAAAAAGCCTTTGAAATATATGAACCTCCTTTCCCACAACCACTGCGCTCCTTAATCCAGGACAAGGCACAAAACAACAACTGAATTGGTTACCCTATCGGGCTGACAATGAAACTTGACTAATTTTGCCATGTTGGTTTCCCGATAAGTTCTCAAAGTAAAACTCAGGCCGAGCCACCGAATCTCAATTCAGGCAGTTAAATGCCAATCTATATCGATTGTCATTGGAAAACAACGGACAAAAATGATTTCAAGCCCTGTTGGTACTTCCAGTGTTACAAAATATAGCTTTTCTATCTAGAATAGAAATACAACAGTAAATACTTACCCAATTGCGTGAATTCCACACAGCCAATAGTAATTGTACCGCGACGAATTTCAAATTTTAGAACGAATTTGCAGGAATAGATAAAGACGTGCGAATCAAATTGTGTTTTAACTTAGCGAAGTTTTTGCATCCAATGCGGATGAAGTACATGATGTATTTGATAAACGTACAGCCTTGTTCATGGGAATTTGTAAAGTTGGAGTATTTTGGTGAAGTATCCTGTTCGACTTCCCGCTTCCTCCTACATGGCCGACACATGCATCTATGGCAGGCGCTTGGTGCCACAAATGCTTTATTGATCTTTGAAATGTCTGATGGTAAAAGTTCGATGGAAGGAAAAAAAAAAAAAAAAAAAAAATCAAATTTTCCTTCGACTCTCTTTTGCTGACTAATCAGATCACGAGAATTAGCGGCCAATCTATCCATCCAGACAAACAGAACATCTGAATAAATATAGAGATCACGGGCGGTTAACCGAGCTTGGATCATGTCACAAATGCTCCGGGCTTCATAGGTATAAGGTTGGGTCCAGGGTTGAATGTAGTTAAGAATACGGTTAGTGTTGGAAATTGGCGCGGAACAAAAATTGTCGAAGAAACGCAACCCGACAGACCGCTGATTGGTTAAACAAATAACGTTAATGTAAAATTTAGGGTCAATATTTTTTCTTACTATATCGACCCTTTGATAGACCTATCTATCTTAATCCACGAAACATTTATGGCACCGAACGCCATCCATACTCATCTATATATTGGTCATTGGAAGGTGCTTCCGGTGTGGGTTACAATCATGGGTTACTGTCATGGTTTACAAAGAATAACGAAATGTTTTAACCGAACCGCTGTTTACGCCATACTCCAATTTGTAATAAGTGGGTATAAAAGTTTCAAATTAAAGTGACGTACATATTCAACGTTAACCTGTTATCAATGCTAATGGTCGCTCAGGAGCCTGATGACATGATTGCTTTGGTATAACATTCAACTTACACACGATTTATGACTGGAAGAACACGAGAAAGGTGAATGGTAGACTAAGCATGAAAGACTAAAAGATGGACAGAGGAAAACGAATGACGCGTAGACACAATAGAGGCAGAGAGTCAAGGAACCGAAACAATTTTAGACATGTTAGAAGCCCGGCCCCGCATGCGTGTTCCCAAAATCTCCAGCTCGTAACAAAGAAAAAGATCTACCCGTATTGACTTTACACACCGGACTTATGCTGAAGGGGGGAGTGCTGAAAAGGCTCGTATAACAAAAGAAAAAGATCTACCCGTATTGACTTTACACACCGGACTTATGCTATAAAAAGGGGGGTGCTGGGAGCACGCATACGCGTACCCTAAATAACACTAAGGGGGGGGGGGGGAGGTGTTAGAAGAGACAGCGAAACGGCGGGGGAATCAGGCGTGATTAGACATTGCAAGAGAGACAGGTTCCATTAAAAGATGATAAATTGATTCGGAAATCCTTTATAGCATTCTACCAAGAAGAATATTTCTTTTCACATCACTAGAATAACGTTTTATTCTTATAACCTTACCTCCCATAAACCAAAATGACAAAACAAAACTAATAATGTCGCGTGATTTTTATTCCTTTCACTTTAATAAATCGTAATATTAAAGAACGAGAATAGAGCCCGTTAGTGGTGAGTCGCGAAACGGAAGTAATGTCATTGTCCTTGTTTCATTTCTTGTTGATAATGACGTGTGCTTTACTCCACTAAATGAAATATCTGTCGTGTAATCTTTTTTTGATTCAAGTATGAGCTTTCATTTCCTTGTCCTATATTCCTCACATTCGAAAGATATAATATGAGAGGGAAGTTCCCCAAAATTCAGTCATTTAGGTGTTTTGATAGATGGCTTGAAATAATAAAAATGTAGTTTTATGGTACCCTATTAGTGTAGGAAGATCATGGACCACCAAAAAAAAAAATATAACAGGCACTTTAAAGCGTATACCTCGCTGGCTTAAAGATATTTATGATTTTATATGGGATGGAACAAATTGAATTTTTCTGAAAGAAAGTGGCACTAGTAAACAAATAGGATGCCTTATATTTCTTTACTCTTTTTTTTTTCACTATCTTTCTCTCTTTCTTCCTTCCCCCTTGTTATTGTTGTTGTCGTTGAACTTTTTTTTTTTTTGGGGGGGGGGGGGGGGGCAGAGCCCCTCCCCGCCCATAAGCAGGCCAGTGGTCAATGAGCCTTATGCTTTAAATGCTCCAAATTCGCGGGGGGGGGGGGGGTAAGAGGACATTTTTTTTTTTTTTTGGGGGGGGGGGTCCCGAAATTTGAAATTTTGATTAAAAAAACAAAAAACAAACACTCAAAAGGGGGGGGGGTTACAAAATAACATACACAAAACATACACATACAAAAACTCAAGGGGGGTTAACCCCCACCCCCCCCCCCCCCCCCTGCGTACGCGCCTGAACCCAATACCTACTGCGAAGAGTAAACAAATAATAGGGCAAATAAAATGAGAAAAGAATAGCAATAAAACAGTTATAATCAGATGTATTAATATGTTTATTTCATATAAAATAATTACAACATTCGAAGCGAATAATATACATAATATGGCATTTGTACAATCATCAAAGCATATAAGAATAGATCTATGGGTAAAGCTACAAATAAACTATTAGTTAGAATAACGTAAATGATAAAGTTTAAAATATAAATGTTATGAAAGAGCTTCGTCGTCATCAGTCTTGTTTCTAAAGAAACACGTAAAATTGAATACATCCTGTTGTGTGTACTACGCAATTCTCACTTTTAAAATATTTGGCATTAGTGTTAGCGCTCGATAATATATTGATTAAAGAACTATGATTAATACAAGAGGTCGTAATGTTGGTGAGCCAAATATTCTGATTGAGTAAAACTAATTTGAATACCTTTGAGTTTCGAGTTTCGATGATAAATTAATCATCTGCTATGGTAACGGTACATCGCCATGCCACATTCAGATCCAGAGCTTCCCTATCTGATTAAAATTAGCAGTCTTTATAGTTTTTGTTGTTGCTAAGAGTGAAATAGAAACAACTTTAGTCTCTCAATAAATGTGTGCAATTTCTTGTCAAGCCTGGTTGATGTGCTCCATGCATTATATGGAAGTGTGCCGATTAGATAACATTAGAAAACGCCTGGCAGTTGAGATTACTCAGCGTTTGGTCACATCTTCACATGACGATACGAGCAGAATCCGATAACAAAAATGATATCGTTTTATGTAATCGGATAGGGAACGGTTAGTCCACTCCACATACATCTTGAAAGATTGTAGCCATATGCTTAGATTAGACTACAAAAAGAATATGAAGTGAATTTAATGTCAAGTTATGTTCAAAACTTGATTCAATCAAATAGGATGTATATCTAAGCAGTGTATAAGCTGCCTAGGCTACATTATAAAATTAGTGTAGGATCCGATAAGGGTCATTATCATATTAATACCAACTTGTACCATATGTAGCTACATGCTGTTCAGAATAGCGACTAACGAATTACGTTCATGTGACCAGGAATTCGATCGGAACAATGGGTCAAATAAGGCAATTAAATTGAGGACCTTGACCACATTTGATGTAGACTATTACTTGGCCATTGTTTAAAATATCCAGATCGGAAGGGTATCTTCCAATAGCACTGGATGGAATTTACCAATCAATTTATAGAGTACAATATCACAATACGTTGGTGTTTGTGATATGAACTTTCACTTTTCATTTTTGGAAGAGATATTGTATGTTGGACTTCCGAAGCATATCATACTTCATATCCTAATCGATAAAGCCCGGTTACCTACAGCAAACTATAACCTTTTTTTCTCTTCATAAAAAGGATCGATAAAACAAAAAAAGATAAACCCAATAACGCAATCCGATAATTTTACTTCAAACTTTAAGGCTGTTGCCATTGTAAATGAATAATATAAACTGAATACGTTAGACTGTATAGATACGTTCTTACAGCAGTATTTACATGTAAACAGTACAAAATTTATAATCTTTCTATATACATTTCTCTTGATTCTTATAAAAGCACAAATCACAACATTTCAATCACTTTTGTATCTTTGAAAAAAGGTATATGAATCGACGATCAGGTCATAAACGAGGTTAACTTGACCATCAATCTCAAAATAAAGACTCGCTTTACTAGAATTATCATGAGAATTGAAATTCTTTCCCATATTATGATAACATTCCTTACAGACAACTTAAAATTAAATAAATTATGTTTCAAAACCCACATCATGTCGACACATTGGAGACTATGATAGGTCAGTGGCGTATCCAGCAAAGGTGAACAGGCGAAAATCTACCCCCCCCCCCACACACACCACTTTTGGCACAATTTCTTGGTACGCCACTGTCGAAAGTTAAGTAGAAAGTGTTTGCAAGAATAGCTAAGGTACAGTAGCTCAATGAAACCTATCAAATCACCAAGTCATTTTGTTGATGGTTAACCTATGGATCTATGTCATCATAACACAGTCCGTTTTCAATCTGCATCATCATGGTCATGGGTGCTCTATTTTGAATGATTCTGAAGAAATACGGTATTGATTTACAATCAATATAAATCACATGAAGCATGTGATTTACGTCATCATAACAATCAGTTGAAAGAAAAATCACCAAATGTATAATCACATCGAATCATTGTCACATTTAAGTTAGTAGTGATTACCAACCGGCACTTCTCCTCAGGCGCGTACGCGTACGCAGTAAGAGGACACATTTTTTTTTTTTTTGGTCCCAAAAAAATCGCAACGACTCAGCCGACCGCTGAATAAGCGGGGGGGGGGGGGGGGGGGGGGGGGGGGGGGGGGGGGGGGGGGGGGGGGTAAGAGGACACTTTTTTTTTTTTTTTTGGTTTCGAAATCTGGAAATTTGACATTTGCTCCGTTGGGGGGGGTAAGGTCACCTTTTTTAGGTCGGCCATGGGAATAATTTTTTTTTTTTTTTTTTTTAATAATTAAAAAAAAAAAAAAAAAAAAAAAAAAAAAAATCCAAAAGGGGGGGGTTTTAGGGTTTTTTTAGGGGGGTTTACACACAAAAAATTTCCAAAGGGGGGGGTTTAACCCCCAAACCCCCCCCCCCCCCCCTGCGTACGCGCCTGCTTCTCCTCATATCAGTTTGTATATGATTCACACCGCATTCCAACAAAGTACGTAAAGTTAGTCCACACATTGTGTCATTGCTTCCGCTTCCTCTGGCTAGTGATTTTAATCTGACAACGACACAGTCCTAGGACCAAGTCTTTCCTTTCTTCTTTTCTCTCTTTTTGTCCTTTAGAAAAGCTTTATGAACGTGAACATCAGCTTTCGTCGACGCCTAAAGTCTCGTAGTGTCCCGAGGTAGCCCACTTCATCCCCAGTGTTCTTGACTTGGGCCCTCGTCTAAGTTTATCGTAGTCGTTGTCGTCTGATGCTTCTAACGAGGCTGTCTGACTCTTGGTGTCTGTAGGACTCGTTGGTTTCACGCTGGTAGCGTGGTTTAGCTTCCCATACATGTTGTCTGGTTCTCCCTCGGTGCTATGTCGGAGTGAGCTGTACCCGCTCGAGTTTTCCGAATCATCATCTTTGTTGCTGTACCCTGATGATAGGCGACGGCTCCCGACACCACCGCCGCAGCTCGTGAAGAGTTTTGAGGTTTCTCTCAGGTTGCTCTGCTTGACCAGAGCTAGGACGTTCCCTGGTGTGAGTGTACCAGCACCTTTAACAGGACTGTCCTTGAGACTTGAGCCCACCCGACAAGCCCACGTACTCGACTTGTTCTGTGGCTTCTGATTGGGATCCGCGTAGAGCGGTGCTAAATCGCCTGTATCTTGATGCTCAAGGGTAAATGCATGGTATGCTCCGTGGAGGTTCTCCTCAAGGTCATTATTATTCTTCTGTTTCTTGTTGTTGGCTAACAGCTCTTCACAGTCGTTGTCAGGTTTTCTGAGCTTGTTGACCACGGCGTATTGAGGGACAATCTTCATAGAGCCACCACGCTTCACAGGACTTCTTTGTTTTCTTTGGGATTCATTCAAGCTTCTCCTATTGTTAATGATTGCAGCATGTACTTGGTTGTTCTGTAGGTCTTCTCGTAACGTTTGTTCAGTCTGTGAGGTGACTCTGACAAAAGTTGTCCCAGGAATATCTGATATTTCCACGTATGGTCCATCTAAACGAGAAAGGAAGAATAAAGTGTTCAAATAGTCAGAAGTCAAGCTTTACTATTCAGCTACCCCAAAATGCCTGCGCAATTTTTACATCTGGACTGTTTTGACATGTTAAATGGTATTACATGTTTATTATGTTAAATTGATGGTAGTGGCCATGACGCTGGTCATGACTTCGAATAGAGAAAGCCAGTGATATTGCAAGTTATATGAAAGATATGTTTGTGCAAGTATATAATGATATTTTTATTTTATTATCATGAATAAAGCAGTACAATTTAGCTTCATGTTATTGTAGTTCTGCCTCCTGTACGCTTTGTTCACATACTGTCGGCAGCAAAAATATGTTGCAGATTTTAACATATTCAACACATTTCCTCTTATATTTTCAGAAAAAGGAAAAAAGGTATATAAAAAAAATTAAATGTAACTAGTGGCTTCATTGGTTATGTTTGAATTAACTGAAGAGCGCCATCTCATGATGTGAACATTTCTACGCCGTTCTGCGACGAGGATTGCAATGACAATTTTTTTTTTAACCAAACCGTTAATCAGTTACCAATTGTGTTCTTTTCACGATGACAAGATTAAGACAATTGCTATTTACCTTTTCGAGACAATCTCTTGAATTTCTTGGATGCCTTTGTATTCGTCATGGTAGCAGCAAGCGCCAGGGCATGTGCTGAGGATTTCTCCGTTGACATTCGTTTCATCTCGAGCTTAGTCGTGCCCTTCGGCTGGTTGTTAGTGCGGAACCGAACAGAGTCATGAAATCTGCACGAATCAAAATTGATAAGGAAACATTCAGGAAAAATGAAGGATAACGTGATTACTCAAGTCAATATTATTGGGAAGAAAGTATATGACATAACCCACGTATTTAAAAGAAAGAAAACAAAAACCAAAGAGCACCTTATTGATACCCATGTCGATGAAAGAAAATCGGCATCAAGATTCCTCCGCTTAACTTGGGCCTCAAAACCATTCGACAAATCTTACATTAGAGTCTAGCCACATTATCAATCTATTTCCCCTCACATCATCCCTATTTTGATATTAACAAAATCAACAAAGACTTGGAACGTTCTCTCTGGGGTTTGACTTTCAATGAGTAATACAGTACTTGTATAGACACACACGTACTCCTGAAAGCAGGTGTTATCGATTAGTCGTACTTGTGTAGCCAAGTTTTTTTGAAACTGTAGACATCATAGATTAGTGTCGATCATTTTATGGGGCTCATGTCGTTTGAATAGTTGCGGAGACAATGCAAATTGTAGAAATAGATAGGTGGTTTTTAATACAGGAGGGGGTGGCAGAAGGGAGGAAGAGGTTGTCAGTATAATTGAGGAGGATCATTATCATTTTTGGAGGAGTCAATAACGCTGGCAACAAGCATGACAATGGAAGGTGGATTTTGTTAATTTTGTGGGACCGAGTAAATAAGGGCTGAAGCAAGGGGCGTCGATTTTCATCTCCCTATTACCAGATTCAGCTAAATATCCTATGGGGTATAGACCTGCATTGCCCCCCGCCCTCCATCCGCCCCTCCTATCTTGAAGAGGGATTCTTCTTCTTGGAGGAAGCATATACATAAGGGCCGTGAACGCACTCATTTGGTGTCAAATCCGTCATGTCTGGTTTTTCTAATCACATTTATCTCGAAGGTGTACATATCCAAACAAATAATGGACTATTGATTAATCCATTGACCAGAAATTCCTTATAGTTATTTCAGCAGACAACATCGGGTCCATGTTCATAATTAGCCTGTTTAGTCTAAATTAGTTACTTCTTGAAATAAAGAACTAAATAACGAATCTGATTAAATTAACAATATTCCAAATGCGTCATGATTGTTCCCATTATTACATCAGTGTTTTGCAACTACAATTGTGCGATGATGTCATTGACATATGTTAATAATTTATATACATGTGTAAATAAAAGAAAATCATGCTTGCAGATCTAAGAATATATCAGATAATAAAAGCATCACTTTTTGCTTAATCTCGTCATCTGATTCTAATCCACACCTGTTTTTATAATGATATTGTTTCTTGCAAATTACAAATAAATCCCTACTCTGTAATTATCTAAGCATCTGTCTTAGTCTGAAAATAATATGTGATCAGTGCCAGACAAATTATGCCGGACCAATATGAGAAAGGGGTAATTATTTCTATATTATAGACCATTCATAGGAAGTTATTTTTACATCCCGTAAGTAAACGTTTTGGTTGGGTTTGCGTATTTTAATCTGCAATTTTTTCCCCTTCATTTTCACGTATATCTATCTATAACCGATGATATTGTAATGTTCTAATATGATGTATGCAGGGAACCGGGCGGTCCCTGTATTAAACCCAGATCAACGAGAGAATTCAGTAGCAATCGGGTCAACCAAACATAATGCTCCCACATGACCCATATAAGGCCATTTGATAACAACATAAATGACACTATGGGTGCCCATGAATGAACTCTTACCCCGGTTGGACTTTGTTTCTCCTCCTTCTCCTTCTGTTAATGACTATCAGCACGAACGCTACCACAGCGGTCAGTGTAATGACCCCTGCAACACCAGACGCAATCAAAGGCAATACTCGGTCCACCGCAGGTCCCTTGTAATCAGGATTCACTTCGAAGTAGCCCCCTTCCTGATCAATGAGCACCTCATCCTGATGACCAGACTGGCCCTTGGAGGCTCCTGATCCGTCCTTGATAGGGTAGCCACCCGATGATCCTCTTGGAGCCACGCCGCCAAAGGGCGCCCTCACCGTTTCGGTCTTGACTGTAGAAGGGTTCCTTGTAGATGTCCGAGGGGGACCTTTTATAGAGAGAGGGGGGGGGGGGTACACAAAGATGTAAAACAGTATTAGAATGGAGCCGCCATAAGCGTGTTAGAGAAGCAAAAGTACATTGACGTCGTCTGGTAACACGGAACTCTGGTACAATTCAAGACCCAAACACTGATGGAATTAGATAAAGATCCTTTCATATTAGTACTGATATTCCCACCAGTATAGTCACCAGAAGAAATACAGATCATCTATCTAAAGCAGCAACCCGTGGAGTAAATTAACCCAGAGGAAACCGCAGATGATCGTGACTCCATTAACAACAATTTTACTACAGAAGTTAGAGCTGATTCACGAGTTAGTTGAGCGATGGGGTATGTTCTTTTGCATCATGAAGCAAAAATGAAACATGAAGTAGTTTCCCCTGTTCTTCAAAATTTGACGAAATGCTCGTCCTAACTCTTAGGGATAAAGAAAGGGCCGATTATGGAAAATGTCTTTGACCCTCTTCGACTCTTTTTAGTTCTTGTGCATTCCATACGTACATTACTTTTATTTACACCTTTCGATGAATATATAACTAAATAGGGAAAAATTGTACAATTGGTTGATGAATCACTTGTTGTGTAATGATCCACGTGAACCTTTTGATGATCCCTGATCAACCAGGTCTGCAGTCATTCCCTATCGAAAAACCTGTTGTCGATGTCACGTATTCCTAACTAGACGCTGAAAGAATTATGCCTGCCCCCTCTATAAAGCTATATGATCCAGCATGTGTGAAAACTATCACATTTTGATTCATCAGAAGATAACTTATCTACGTGAGATCATGAAGATAAAGTACATTATAAAATTATTTAGCCGATGACAAGGGGTTGAATCATGACGAAAGTGGCGCGCATGAGGATAATGACAAGAGAAGTTCAGCTTTACGAGGGCCACGCAATCCTAAAGAAAACGATTACTTCGTCAGTGTAATTATTTTAATAATTTGATAACCCCTACTGCTATTGTTCATTTGATTGTAGATTTATGTCATCGATATTTGTTTGCAAACAATGCCTAGTCGATATACCTGTTTTTTTGTTAATCCTCTTTAGATTTGAATAAATGTTTGTAGGATTGTCCCGGAGAATTATTAACGAATTTCGGAATATACCCTTTAAAACAATAACAATTGTTGTATTCCGCTGGTAGCTTGCCCTTTTTTTAATTCTCTTGTCACTTTTTTCAAGCTTTACAAAGCCCCTCAATATTGTTTCTTTTAAATATGATTCAACAAGCTTGAAAGAATGAACTATAATTCTATAGCACGTATACTGTCATCGGTTTGACTTGCACACGAACGTTGATCTTGTTAGACTACTGCCATGAGTAAAGGCAACTGGCAACTGTGCAACTATGTCGCACAATGATTTATTTTTTTCAGGTTTTAATTCTCATGAATGGAAGCATGGAGAGGTCCCATTCTATTCTCGAGACGGGGGTTCGTGTTTCCATATTTCGCTCCAAGATAAAGGGGGGATGAGAGATGCGGAACTACCATTCACAGTTCACAACCGAGTCAGAGGAAACTGAATCACCCATGGACTTAAGATGAGACCAGAGGCATTATTGACTACAGCTACGACGTGTTCTCACTCTTCAACTATTCTATCATCGTACCACCTTCCCTTCCTCTCTGGTCCCACGTGGCTGATTTGCACATACCCTCATGAAACAGACGTAAGTCGTTTATTATAGTTTGTATGTTTCCCCAGAGGAGGTTAGCGAATAGTTTGACGTGCAATCGAGATCGCGTACATGTCACACACATGATCCGGAACTGATTCACATCTCTTTAGCACATGGTCAGGGCAAACGGGATCTGCCATGCTTTTGATGAGTTAGGTCAAATAAAATGCAGGCTATATGAAAGTCTCTTTTTCATTTGTTTGTGATGTTTTTTTTGTTGGGGGAAGGGGTATTTTCAAACATATCATCACAGTATTCATCTCCAAATTAATACCTTCCCTCGAACAATTATATTTCAACTTCCGCCTGCGACCTCAAGGAAATATCACAGAACCTTCGGTCATTTTGTCTGCATTGGGAAAGTACAATTTTTATGATTTTACCCAACATACAGGGGCGTTAGGATCTTTGTATGACAATTTTCACCTATTCGACCTGAAGATGCATTATAAACAATGTTTACATCGGATTCATATTAATTCTGATTTCTGGCCCTGTTCAGCATAAAAATTCACTCATTCAAGATTGCCTTGTTCAGTGTTGTTTTGTTTGCTGTAGAAAAAAAAAATCTTGAAATACTGCTAAAAGTAGATGAGAACTTACTTGTCGTTGGTGGCGCCTCTACACACAAAGTACCGTCTTGGAGGTAACCTTTACAACACCCAGGTCGCACAGCGTATTGAGTCGATATCAGCTCACGAAAGGCATTCACGTATACAAGCCTATTGAGGTAACAAAACGAATCAAAATTTAAGATGAAGTCCGAAATGAAGAAGATTATAATATGTGTTACGAATAAAACAATAAAGAGACACATCGACAGAGGAAGGAAAGAAAGAAAAGAAAAGGTGACGGGAAGTGAGAGATGTAAACAAAAGTATAACTTGTATTTTATTAGATTTCATAAAATTATTACTGGTACTGGTTTTATTCAGTGCTAATTTGAACACCTGATCGTTCCATTATTCCTCTGTATGAAACTTCCCAATTCCATTCAGAGAAGAAATAAGCACGTGTGCACTCTACAAAAATTAATGATGTGTTTGTTAATTGCTTCATGAAAGGCAGATAATAAAACTTTACACCTAAGTTAGCTCAACTTTACAAAGTGATATCAATGACCACGTTAGGGACAAACCTGTATCTACTGCACATCGCTACACCAAACACACTGCACTTTGTCATGTATCGAAACTTCTTGGTCTGTATACCACTCATTGGTATTCTTTGCACATTGGTGACACTGCAAAGATAAAAAAAAAAAAAAAATTTGGATTTTAAAACAAACATTTATTGATGATATGCTGGACATTAACAAAATCCATGAATTTAGTTATTTCAATCATTATACAACATACGCTCGACAAAAAGATGCATAGATTGCTCTTGTTAAAATCATTTTTTGTGGTGTTAGACCTATCTGGGAAAATTCTACGAAATATGTAAATGTTATTTATCATCATCGTAGTAGTATTTAAATCACATATCTTATACATTACAAAACATTATAACATGCTGAAAAATCTTGATGCATATTCTGATATAAAAAAAGGGGGCATGGATATTTTAAATCGCAAGGAAATCTAGATAAGCAATTAGATTAAGCAGGTCGGCGATGAAAATTATCCTTGAATTATAACCTGACGCTTTTCTGGCAAACCTTATTTCATGTTAATTTAAATGAACGTTTCAATGCACTCAAAGAGGAAAGGAGTATATAAAGAACGAAATACAAACAAACAAACAAATCAAGCAAATAAAAGCCCTTGCCAAAATTGTAACACAATTTTTGAACAAGGTAAACACATACGACGCAGATTCTTTCTTAGATATTAGGGACTTTTAGATTTGCACGACGAGAACGTGGACTGCTCGTGTGAAAACCTTTTAAGGCAATGTGACGTCACTGCCAGTGCCTTCAAAGGACGTCACATTGCCTTTATAAAGGGATGTCACACGTCACAGTCCACGTTCTCGTCGTGCAAATCTAAAAGTTCCTAATGATTTGTTAATGTCCTTTGAACATGAGACGTCGTTTTGCCTAACGTAGGCCTGCGTCACAGACTGACGCAGTCACAATGACGCCGATGTGACGATGACATCGCAGAAGAAAAAAAAACGTTTGTACAATAAACAGAGCAAGCAGTGCATTGAATCATTGGCGTATCAACAAATTGCTTTGATATGTTTTATTAGCGCATGCAGTAACACAATCGCAATGATGATATATCGTGTGTGTAACGGGCACTTGGGAATTACGTATGTTTCTCGACATTAATCACTCCCGTACCCATCATCGCATCATCATCAAGCGGTTTCACTGTTTTATTCTATTGCTATAAATGGCCAATATGCGTGGTCTGCATGAGACCACTCTTGTGGATCAATTAGTACACCTGTTCATTATGTATTAATCGAGACAGATAACAGGTGGAATACCTCGAAGTTTTAATCCCTTCCCGACGTTAAACCCGTGAGATACCTATCAGAACCATGACAACAGCATATCTAGCGAATGTTGGTCTAATGCCAATGATGATATGAACAGGTGAAAACCAGGGACTTTGCTACCAGGTCATAATCATT
The DNA here is from genome assembly GCF_000002235.5 of Strongylocentrotus purpuratus. Lineage (NCBI taxonomy): Eukaryota > Metazoa > Echinodermata > Echinoidea > Camarodonta > Strongylocentrotidae > Strongylocentrotus > Strongylocentrotus purpuratus. Next base: position 16,164,347 of record NW_022145612.1, on the reverse strand, counting down.
TTATGTTATGAACTATTCTCTGACACTGCTCCAATTATATTTCGTTTTGTAAAGACTCACTGCCTCATTTTTCTACGTGTGGTTACAAGCAAATTGGATTAATATTGTATGGCAAGTTAACATATATAACTAGCTTAAAAATTGCATTAATTTAATGTCGTGAAATAATTTTTTTAATTTAATATTACGATAATGATATCAATGAAAGTGTGTCAGAATCATTTTACTGTGCCCTTTCCTATACTAATCAAAAGTAATTGTTATGTTGGTGTCCTCGTGCGGGTAATTATTGGCAGATTTTTCTAAAAAATCTGTGAACAGATAAGGTTAGACTGATATCGTACTAGTTTGGAGGGTACCTCATCCTCCATGTCAGGACGAATTAACAAATGATTTGTTCAAGTTTTTCACACAACCACAGGATAACCTTTGAAAGAACTCTCGTGAAAACCTGGGCTAGGACATATCCTGCCATTGCTGCCATGTAAAAAAGTAAGCATCAATCAGTAACGGAAGAGAGATCAGAACGGGAGATGAAATAAAAATAAAAGTTGAATGAACCGCGGGAGAATTTCAGCCTATAAAAATGACGTCATGTTTTGACGCGCTAAAAATGATAAAAAATTGTCTTTTGATATCATTTAGTCGTATATAAAGGTAAGTGATATTACTCACTTTAGGTTCATCAGATAGCTGTAAAGCAAAGAATTTACAGAGATCCGACGGTAATCAAATACAGCTCCTTCGTGTTTAGAGCTTTGATCAGACTCCAGATTGCGGGTTTAATATGAATCAGAAAATATTCCCCTTGTATTACCCCCCCCCCCCCCCCCCCTCCCCCCTCTCGATATGGTAAAATTACTCATATAATCGGTAGATTTCGTTGCCGGCACCTGTCACTAGAAATATCTCACATCGTCAAAGATTTGTTCCAAAGCCGGTCATGAAGGTCAACTTTATACTCAAGAGCATTCATTTATTTATAATGAATGTTTGTTTAGTTCGTGATAGAAATATGGATTGCATATTTTTTTCCATGGATTTCAAGTTTCGATTAATTTTTCAAAAATTAAATGCAGTATGCACTAAATAAAACATTTTTTTATCTAGAATTGCTCACTCTTTGTCTCCATCGTTGGGGGAAAATAGGGTATCATAAGTGATATATAATGTGCGCGAGTGTAAGTGCGTTTGTGCGTGATGGTGAGTGTGTGTGGGTGTGCAGTATATAGGTGTGTGTGTTTTTTATTTTTATTATTGCAATTTATGTTTAATCCAAAATATCAATGTACGATGTATCCAGTTTGGTAAAGAATGATTTGTACGAGATGTATTCGAATAATAAAAAAGAAAATAATTATTTAGAAAAAAAATGGTTGTATAAGTGTGTGTACGTGCGTGTTTGCATGTGCAATTGCGAACAACTATATTTACAAATTACTTTGCTCATGAAGAAAGAAGATTAGATGCCCCGATTTCGCCAAGTCTTGTTACAGCTGTCGAGTGTTTTATCTCACATCTAGCTCTTATCTTTCCTGCTTTTACAGAGGGGCCATTTAAAGCGAGTATGAACAGTGAAAAGATTCGGATAATTTACCATGTTTACTGCTCGAAGCAACATCACCACGATGAAAGCACAGCCATTGACCATGGTGCATTTTATTGAAAATAAAATGTAACTAGATAATTTAAATCTTATCTCGCATCTCGATCTAAAAACCTACTTATTCAAGACGATTACTATAAACTACCCCTTCATTTTGATAGTTAAACGTGACTAAAGGCGGGAAAGGGGTATGAAAATATATTGATCGAATGGAAAGAAATTATCTTCCCCCATGTTGTAACCTCAATATTGCACTATTAATTTCATCCAGATTTATCTGTGGTGTTTAATTTCCTGATTCTCCTGCAGCATTTCTGTGCTGCTCCCTGGATTTCGGGCTTGACTTCTTATCTGTGTATTTTCATTATATTTAATTTCAACGGAAAGATTACAGATTGAAAACATCGAGGTATTGTATACGTGTTAGGACGAACCAAATATATCACGTTTGTTTCCAACGCCCGGGGCACCTCAGCATACGGGGACTTTCTCCGATATTTTTGTTGGCTGCTCCCCGGCGTTACGCACCCTTCATTTAGCTTTTCCCACAGCGAAAACACGTTTAAGGTTGAGCGAGAAACGTTCAATTACGAGGAAGCCACGCCTTCCTATTCTAATAGGGATTGAATGATGTCAACGGTTAAATCATATTACCAACCTACATCGTAATCATTGATTGACAAGCTGATCACTGAGTTCCTTCAATGTGATATCCTTCTTTAGAACATGGCCATGGCACGAGTACGTGTGGTCGTTGTGTAGGTTATGGTTTCTAAAACTAGGTACAAACATTTGTGTATAGAAAACTCTACTGCCTGCCAGGAATTTACTGGTTTAAAAAAAAAATGCATACATTCAATTGTTTATCCATTACAAGTCAAATATATAACGAAGGTTGTTGAGATCAATCTAATATTATAATTTTTGTATATATCTTTGAGTAAAATCGTGTCATTGACATTATTTGGAGACTGAAACATTGTGCCAAAAATGTTTGCATTTTTTTCTTCTTCAAAATGTTCTATTAAATTTCCGAAGAATAAAGGTCTGAAGGTCCTTATGTAGATCAGTAGCAGTTTGCAATCACGGTAGACAAAGAAAGGGAGGGGAGAGGGAGAGAAGCAGAGGGCTGACTTTAAATTGAAGGAGTCTATAATCATCTCGTCTTTATTTGTATACAAGACCTCTGGAATAAATACCAAACATCTATGTGCCTTGTGTCCTAGTGTAAAGAAATGATCATTTCAAAATATTTGATTTCTTGATTAAAAGAACGCTGTCCTTTCAATTAGCATGAAAAAAAAAAAAAAGGTCGTAAGTACCAGGGACGTTTCTATTTATGTGTGCCTGTTTGGCATCAGCCTGTGAAGTAGTGTTAAGTGACAGTATTAATCAGTCATCAAAGTTTCTTCATTTATACTACGTTCAGGGCTAAAACTTGATATCCGTGCCGTGGTATACGACTTTGATTTCATTGATGGACGAATAAACTTGTTTTCAATGCAAATGTTTATATAAATAGTCGAGGTCAGTTATATATCAGTAGGCAATGAGAGCTTTTGGCAGATTGATTTATTCAAACAAAACCAGCGCACTCCTACAATCGCATTCTTTTTAGAGAAAACAATAATTAGATCTAAAAACTGCAAATTCCTTCGAGGAATTAGCATGTCAACATTGTAAGTTGCGTTTCATTATCATCTGCCATCAATTAAAAACTGCCGAGATCGTGTAAAATTACAGGACTTTGCATAGAACTCTATGATGTGAACATTTTAGGCCAAATAAAAAATACAAAAAAGTTTAGCGTCCTGTTTTTTTCGAAAAATAGGAAGGAGGAGGCCCTTTTTTTTTTTCTTTTCTTTTAAAATGGCCGCTCAGTACATTTTCCCTGACAGTCGGCCTATTTTTCAATATGGCCGCCAACATTTTTTTTTCTTTTTAAAATCAGAATTAGATCTATTTCAGCAGTATTTTTCATGTTGTTTTTTTTTTAAAAAATCAACAAAAAAATTCAAAAAAAATCAATAAATAAAAGATTTCCAAAAAAACAAAAAAATTTTTTGGAGGCGGCCCCCCAAAAGGTAGCGGGCGTGGGCGCTAAACATGTTTTTTTTTAAATGGCCTTATACTGTCTTTAATTTCATGATAATATCAAATGACATTTTGAGTTCATGTACTGTAGTACGCCCATTAAATAATTTTACTGGGTCTTTTTGTGTATTCATTTATTAGGGTATCATTTAAAGATAAACTTTAGTACTGGTAATGCGATTGCATTGTGAAAGAAAAGGTGTGGAAAGGATCAGAAACAATTGATCATGTAGCATGTAAGTATTGGTGTGCACTGCAAGGTTCTGGATTCATCAAAATCATAATAATTTGACCGAGTCTTGGTAAAGTAACAAGCACTGTACACAGAAAGCTATATATGGGACAACACACATGGTGTCGGGGCTAGTACTACCTCGATTTCCTTGTCTTTCTGTGCTCATTACTCAGCCAGTATACATTTTCTTCCAAAAATGTTTGGCACATGTCATTTATTTGTAATCTTGAACATTCAGTGTAAGTTTCGTTTGATTATGTGAGAATTAATTTTCTTTTCTTTTTTACCAGAACTGGAGTTTATCTTTAACTGTTCTTAATTATAACAATTCCTCTTCAGGCCCGGAACAAGCAAGGACAAACAACTGATCAAATTAGATGGACATCATTACAATCCTTGTCGAAATGGACCATGGTTCCAAGCCCTAATTGGAACCAATTGTGTGTTATTCTTCTGATGGGTTCCTTCCTCTCCAGCATGTCATCTGGACTGTCCCCATTTAGCCTGGTCAGCGGTATCACAGACATGGTCCTCTATTGGCCGTGACTGCCAACTAAAATAGGACATCGTTTGTGTAATAAGAAGTGATTGAATTGGGGGTCAACTTGGCGCCTTCTTCTCAATTCTCTTTTCTTCTTCGTCTTTCCTGACCGTTCATAATCTGTCATCCTAGTTAACATCACAATTTTTTATAATAGTGACAAGGAGATTATGTGTGTTTGTCGTTTTTTTTTGTAATTAGTCATCTTGATACTCGTATGAAAATGATTATTCATTGTATCAGTAGTATTATATTTTTAGACGTAGCCGTATAACATAAAGCGAAGAGAAATGCCTAGATGTGACGTTAAAGTAAAGCAAGAATATGGTAAAGAATATGGAGGCCTATGAAAATCAAAACGCTTCCTGACAAGGGTGTTTTAACCGACAAGTTGAACATAATAATATAGTTAACTAAAAAGGAATAATAAGACAAAGGATGATAAGCAATGTCAGTAATTGTAGTATTAATTTTAGTAGTAGTAGAATGATTGTATAGTAGTATTGTAGTAGTAGTATAGTATAGTAGTAGTATCAGTAGTAGTAGTTGTAGTAGTAGTAGTAGTAGTAGTAGTAGTAGTAGTAGTAGTAGTATAGATGATTTTTTAGGAAAGCCACATACTTTTCCTTTCTTTTGCGGACAAAATTATGATTGCAAAACACCCAAATATGTCACATAATGGTATTATGTTTAGGATAGTTCGTATAAAATAAATTATATTTCAAGACAAAAATTTATTATTATTTAGACATTTATTCAACTGTCGGCCATTGTTCTTCCGATATAACTTATCATTTTGTGCCGTGTTGTCCACGTTATTTTGAGTATATTTCTATTTTAAATGCAAAATATCTTCAACACACACGATCTATGTACACGTACCCCATTTGGCTCAAGTTAACATACAGGAATGAAATAAATTAAGATAAGGAAACCGTGTTATTATCGACTGTTTTGGAGGGTAACTGTGTCTAAAAATGCGTCTCTTGCTTCCATTAGATCTATCGTCACTCGACAAATTGCATATGGCTGAAACAAATTTAGCTAAATAATACAAATACGGATCTTCTATTTTCTTAACGTATGAGCAAAGTTAACTTGAAAAAGAAACTTACAAAAGATATTCAAAATTCATTCTCCGAATACATAAAAATGGCAAAAGTGGCTCAATAAAGAAAAATAAAGTAATTCGTTGAATTATATTTCTGCATCTTTCTAAGAACATGGAAACTGTGGTATAAAAGCAACATACTTTCTACCCCTGAATTTAATAGAAATGCAAAGTACTACAATTAGTAATTCAAAAACTCGAGATGAAATGAATTCTTCTATTTACTGTTAACCTGTTGACTACTTAATTCATACATTACCATAGGCTTTATACAGGGACAACCCGGTTCCAGTAGGCGATGGGGTATTATAATAGAAGGAACAGTGCCAAACGCAAGAAAACTTTTGCTGCATGAAAATGATTAACTATTTCCTTATCCTACTCAATTACGCGCAAAAATAGTGTAAACTCCTGCAGTTTTTTGAGGTTTTCACCAGAACCTCATGAAGTCAAACTTGAAGGACTTTTTTGGTCAGCAGAAATTAAAGTGAATTAGGAAAGTTCGTCACTTTGTCCTATTTTTGTCTCTTGTAATTCGCCTCCGCATGTGACATGAAAAAAACAGGTGAAAACAAATATTAATTCATTATCGTGCATGGGTTCTTAACGGATAATTCGTCGACACCTCCACTACAGTCGCGACCAAAAGTTTCATCCTTTTTAAGAACCAGGGGAACATTATTTGCACCGTTAAGTGATCTTTTAATTACATCAATTATTCTAGGCAGCGGTCTTATCCTGGTCGTTATTAACACGTGAAAGTATTTTTTGTAGTGATTTGACATACATATACATCTTGATTAGTTGTCAACGCCTTCATTCAGAGTGAAATAAAACAATAAAGATAAAATGTCACCTTTCCTGCCAGATAAAAACATTGTCGGGCATGTTAATACAATTTTACGAATATATTAATTAAACTGGTAGTAGTCCAAATAACAGGTTGATCAATTACGTTACATTTTGTAAGTACACTTCTACGGAAGATGTGTACATACTGTGATGCGGGGTTTAGTCATATTTCACATAGACCTGGACATTTTTGGCGGGGTGGTGATAGGACTCGAATTTGAAACTTGATTGATATGTAACATATAAAACTGCTTGATTAATCTTACGATGATGTGTCATGTGCAAGATCAAATTTGAGTAATACAATCTACTACTGTACACAACCTATGGTTAAAGGTATTGTAACTTTGCCTTTGATTCTAAACAAAATCCTAGGTTTGCCTCATGCTGCAATCATAATTAATTATAAACTTCTAGGTCAAGAATGAATCCCATGACTTTTACAAGCCAATGGCATGTTTGATTATCAAGATATTTATGATTGGAATTTGAAATTTCAAAACCCGTTTTCCAAGGGTATTTATACTACAGTCTATTGGGGAAATGAGTATGGTTAAACCGGTCACTCGAAGATTTTTTTACTTTTTTGAAGCACTTCATGGTCTTTCTGAAGCTCAATTTTGTCAGGCCTACAATATTACACCATATCATAGACACTGACTGACACGATGTAGGACCATGCATCTCAGATTTGTAAAACTCCAAACATTGTTCCTGCTTTTTAGCATAGGCGAAAGGAGAGTGAGATTGCATGGCAGATATGGAATACATTATAAATTTTAATACATTACGTAACCTTCAAATTACGAATATCACAACAAAATCAAAACTCATATCAAGGTCAAAGGAGGGTGAATCTCACTCTCTCTCTCTCTCTCTCCCCTCGTCCCAAATCTGGAAGGATCACATTCCCTGGTCTTAAAGCATCCTACGAGAGTTGTAATCTCCCCCAAGTCAGTGGCCTAGCTCTCAACAGGAAAACTCTACCGAGGGATTACAACTCTAAATCCCCTAGGAGCAGTTTCGAAGAGATAATTTCCACAAAATTATCAAATCTCCTCAAATACAGCAATGATCGCCGGCATCCCTTCGTATTAATCTCAGGACGGAATGTATGCGTGCGTGCTCATTGGAGGTAGCTTCTGTACGTATTTTACCCTAATTTTCGCGAAAACGTGGCTTATCTGTAAACTTTGTTCGCAGTTTTTTTAAATTAGAAATAACTGCCGTGAGCATGTAAGCTGCGTGGAAAACATCGTCTCACAGATTATGTTATCCTTGGCGAGTTGATCTGGGTCAGCGAGGGGATAACGTGGAATGAGGTCAGGAACGTGGGAGTGTTAGTTCATGTTAAACTAGCGGATACACCCAAATATAAGGGTCAACTGTGACATGACACATGAATCCCTTTAATCAAGATTTGTTTTGCCGAAAATATTTTGTTTGTTTTGCTTCTTGAAGAAAATGCCAAGCCGGGTAAGATTATAGGGATGGAATGTGCGAATATGAAACAAAATTAGTGAGTCACTGTGCAAAAAGTGGTGGTTTCGGGGATGTGATATTATTACCGGTAAATTATTATTCTATTAATAAACCTTACATGGATGTGCAACTCATTTTGAGAAAATAAGGTCCATATATAATTTTATAACATGTATATAAATATGACTTACAAATTAGGGATTGTCTATTATTTCAGTTTCTGTCAGCTTAATAGAGTGACTTGGTTACAGCTTTATCATGATCATTAAGCGCTCTGAAAAATAATGGATATATCCATGGAAGTTTCTTATGCCACGTTCTATATGACCGCATCTAAAGCTGAATGTCCAATGGGAATGATAAAATCACTCGCTTGGAAAAAATGCTTTCATAGTCTTGAAAGTGTCGGATGTCATTTTTCTAAAAATTTCAGAACATTCTAATAAAGATTAAGAAAATAAATGGCGTTGTGCTAATATTGTCTGAAAACTGATAAATTCAATAGTGAGGCGAAAACCCGCCTGAAGAACTAATACAGGGACGCCGGTAAAATATGTATTTGGGCTTTATATAGCCTATCATAATCGTAAATAGTTAGTTTTGAAAATATCAACCATTAGATTGTTTGAAATTTGATGTTTCATTCTAAAAATCAAATGGCTATGATTTGATACCTACTAAATATCAGACAGATTGTTCGAAAGGGTGTTCATCTAGATGAATAGATCCCTGATTGGAATACTTGAGGACTATTTTCAGCAATACGATGAGAGTTAATTCGCAGTTTGGAAGCCGAAATTTGGAAGGTAGGGTTTTGATGAGGATCATGTTGGATTCTATCTTCAGTCATCAGTAAGAGTGGATATGCTACCACATGGGAATACTATCACTCGAGATAAGCCTCTTCAATATACATGTGCGTTCTATTTCTTTCACTCCGCATCACCATCATAATTACACGCATCCTCAAATGAAGGATCATTTAAAATTTATCTTTCAAAAATAATTTAATGTTTTGTTCCAACCTGCGCTTTTAAGCTGCAGGATAATGATACATAAGCTGTTTCCATAACGATCAGCTGTGAAATAGAGCAAATAGAATTGGCTGGTTAGAGATTTTGGCGAAAGTATCACTATCATTTGTCCAATTGCCGACTCCCTCAGATTTCACGAGCCATTCCTTAAATATATATACGTGATAAGGAAGCCTGATATCCTTCCATATCAATCGTGATATTGACTATCTCAGCTCAATCACACTTTTTCATTGATAATCGAAATTGAGCATTTTGTAGAATATCATAATCAAAAAGCTAAATGTGAATTAACATTGAGCAAGTTTTGCGAAAACTAAACCTATAAGATCACTATCCATAAAACATTGCGCGAGGAATATACATGTATTTGAAACGAAATATATTTTAAATAAGATAATACCATGATCAAGCAATAAGTCAATAAAAAGAGCAACACAGATAAGATGAGAGGTATAGCAACAGGGAGAAAGAAGAGAAACATAAAGAGTGTGCAATTAGAATACTAAAAATGGAGAGAGAGAGGTAGAATTAATAATTATGGTTTGATATAAGTATATGATAGATAGAAAACATTAGAAAGGGGGAAAAGAAAGATTGGATACATAGAGAGATGAATGAGAGAATAAGAGAAAGAGAAGGGGAAAAAAAGACGGAGTAAGAAACAGAGAGTAAAAAGGTAAAAAGATATGTTGAGATATTATAGATAATTATAAGTAGACGGATTAATACAGAGATAAAATGATGAAATACAACGACAAAGACAGAGAGAAAAAATAATAAGAACATAAACGTGTATTACGAAATTTTCATTACGTTCGGTAATTACCACATAGGAAATTGTTAATACATAGTGCAATAAGTCGGGGTAAAACAAACCACGTGTGATCTACAGTATATGATGCTTTCATCACAGAGAAAGTCATTTCCTAGCTCATCCGTCTGATGAGAAGCGACAATACTCCGGAAACGAGATGGATTAGAGAAAGGAAATACATTAATGCTCAGACTTTGAATTTTTTATGTTGTTTGCCCACCGGTATATCCTACCAAATAGAGACATTTAATGAACCAAGGAGAACATTCATTACAGCGTGAACAGTTATCAGTCATCCCATCGCAAAGTTGTGTATTTTCGTCCACGATTGTAATATTTTGTAGTGAAATGGAAGATTACGTTTAGGAACTATGTGCCTGAGTCACCTGCTAAACGATAAATACTACAGGCAACATTATACACTTTAATTAAAACAACGAAATTATACACACATAAAACGGATGATAATTCTTACCAACGAATTTTATCTTTTATAATAAAATAAAGGGTTCGTTTAAACTTAAGAATTCGTATGTGTACGATTTCGTTTTTAAATAATCATTACGAACGATTATAATTAACTAGCGAATTTTGGTTCACTTTACCATAAATTTACAGTTCAGAGTGTTGTGTAAAATTGTGCCACGTTTTAAGGAAAACTGTTTGCTGTTCTGGCTAGAAATTAAAGAAAACTCCAAATAAATGTTATCTTTTATAGAAAAATATAAACATCCGTGTCAGTTAATGTAAATGATTACAACAATTCAATTCAGTTTATCAGTCATCTATGATTGGCAATCCTCTATACATAGATGTAGCTTCCATGTACGCCCTGCACTTTCCCTCGAATCCTAGGTTCTGCTATTGAACAAATTATTACCCCCCCCCCCGAACACGTAAATGAATTTAGAGTTTTTTAACCTATGACTGTGTCATCATGTTTCTTAAACTAGGCCTTCTCCTCCATGGTTCATGTCTCATTGTCTTCCTTTCGATTCAATCCCCTTGATTCCTGGATTATACAAGACTTCGTCCTCTATCTTGACCTCCATTTGAGAATAAAGAAAACCAGAAAGGAAAAGGTGTTTGATTTATTAGATGCATTACAAACGATGAGATCCCGGAAAGGTACGGGCCCCATTGTTGCGCCCTGTGGGACACCCGCATGGGTACGGAATCGGGGAAGTTCGCTGTCTTGCCAATGGGTTTTGAGGCCCCGGTAGAGTTTTGACGAATGAACACTGTAGGACACCTGAAGGATGAACATAGCGGATGAGACGAGGATTGTGGGAGGAGACAAGCCAATGACTCACCTCAAAACTCACTCTCTTGCTGCTCTCTTCTCCCTCAGCTAGTGCTCATCTGTCTCGATAAGTCAGGGTGTTTTCTTGCCACAATTTGGTTGAATTTCTTTGGTTATGATCAAGATGTGATTCCGTGTGTACATTCTTGATTTTGACGCTCGAGGAAAACAACCTGCCTACATGAGTAAGTCTCATCAGATGTATTTTCAAAAACGGTAGTCCACTCGGAATTGAGTGTAAACATTACTGAACCAAATCATAACCGATCGTATGGTGAGAAAAATAAAGATCTTACGACGACGACCGTCTGTAAGTCCGTTACAAAAGTTAAATATGCGTTTCGTATATATTCGTTGCCCTTTCTATAAAATAGTTAAACGAACTGAATATGTTTAAATTTTACAATTCTGAAGAAAAAAAATAGACGATACATAAGACAAAAATAAATGTTGAGTAAGAAGAAGCAGAGTATGGCGATCTAGGGATATAGCGTGGTGGAAAAAATGTACCCCTTTTAAAATCACCTTGCGTCAAATTTGATGGGAGTTCAAGAAAATATGTGAATATTCACAACGAATTTAACTCCAATGTATATTTTCGAGGTAAGTAAATTAAACACGACTTTTGCTGACATGTCGTAAATAAATAAAGTCACAAATTATTTAGTGTTTGCTCAAAGTTATTTGTTTTCTCGATTTTATCTAATGTTGACCATTATAATGCAGACCAAGTGGCACAGTAATGACGAAGATGTTTTTACATATTTTTTTGTATGAAAAACATGACAGTTGTACATCCTATCTCGTACCAAATTCACTTAACCCATTTCAATGACATGGCCCGAAGTCTAATCTCATCTCCTAAGGTATCTTCAAAGAGAAAATAAGAGATGAAGCAGACATTTTGTAATTGCTTCGATTGTGGACTAATATAATTTAAGGGAGAGAACGTTCTACATTTCCTCTCTAACTTGCTAACTCACCCCTTTTTTACATAACATTCCTGGATTGTGTCAAAAAGATGTTTCTCTGTCCTTGGTGGGACATGTTTTGTGACGTTTAAATGTTTACCGGTCAACACATGCAGTAAAAGACTTAAATGTGTAAATAATTCCAGTTAACAATAACATGTATATTCCGAGTTGGTCTCCCATTTGTGTTTCAATCCTAAATGTAGGCTGCTCTGCGAGTATATAAACTATATACATGGTAAATTCGATTGTGGTCTTTGTTATTCTGTTCAGGTTTAATTAAGTAGTATAATATCTGTAATTATACTACAGTAGGTTTTAAGTTATAAGTTCCTTGAATTTTTATTTCTTTGAAATTATTTTTCTATATTAATGATTCGTCTTTGTAATATGTGATATTATGACAAACAATATTTCGATTATCTGTACATAATCCATTTGCTAAAAAGCTATATGATTCCAATATACTTGTGAATGTTAAGTCCATTAAATCACTCTAGTCACATGGTAGTACACATTTAAAGATTTTCGCTACAAATAGCTTGCTAAGGCCACTTAACATTGAAAAAAAAATCAATTCTTATCGATACATTTACAAGAATAGACTAACCATGGACGGACCAAATCCATTTGAATTACTGAAGAATACCATTAATTCGATATAAAGTATTTCAAGGATGCATCTATAAAAGAAATCATTTTCACGTTTTCTGTCGAATGACGTGGGAAGCAAAGAAATTGATTGAGCACGAGTCTGTTGTTTGACCTGATGAACGTTTTGCTTCATCACGGTCTACGCGGGGAAAATGCCTCAAAATATGGCTGCTTTTGATAAGGACGCGTGTCTGAGTGTAATTGAAAGGCATTTATTTGCCTTAAATAGCTATACTGCAGTTGTTTTGTTCGTGTGACAGAAGTGTCGTCTGGCAAAATGAGCTATTGTGATGACGAGAAACGGGAACTGACTATTTCTGCTTTCTGAATGACTACTCACACTCCTTTCTCTCGACCATTCCTTGGTGTTCTAGTTTTTACTGAATGTGAATTTCGTATAAATTGTGGTAAAAGATTTGTCCTAGGTTTTGATAACGTAAGATAAAAGTTCCAGGTGCCTGTTAAATTAGTATTTTTAGACCGTAAGATATAAGTTGGTAAATAGGACATTAACAATACCCCACCCACCCCCCCCCCCCCAAAAAAAAAAAAAGTACAATGAGATATCCCCATCATGCCGAACAGCTTTCGCCATGATGATTACCTGTAAAACAAAACAATATAACTAAGGCATTTCAAACATCTTTCTTTCTTCGTCAAACATGATATCATGAACATATTATTTAATGAAAGGCACGATTCCTGTCCAGCTAGCTATAAATAAATTTTAAAATCTGTAACAGATGAAATATATAGCATGTTTCGTGATAACCTAATTCCATTAATCTGATTCCATTTATTAAATACCTGTAAAGGGAGGGAAAGTTAAAAATCCTGCATTTCTATATTCGGATCGGACAGTACTTGAACGTTCAAATAGAAAAAAAAAATTGTATTGCCGATTACGCTCAGTGTTAAACACAATGTCATTGTTTATTTCTTATGTTGCTTTTCGTTTTCCTTCGTGGGGATTATAAATAGGAGTGAGGAGGGGGCGGGGGTGGATGATGGCCCAATCGCATTTTCTAACACCACATTGTACAGGAACTGATAAGCTCACATTTGCTAAATGTAAAATGTGTCTCCAAAATGTAAATGTAAATATCTTATATGGCAAACCTCTAAAGCCCGCCCCCCCCCCACCTCCGTATCACGCCCTTCTCTGCTGCATGATGTTATAATCATTACCAGTAAATCATTTCTAATCGCGGTCATAATCATAAAATAGGGTCATTACATGTCGTCATGGAAATGCCTTCGTGTAGCAGAACTATAAATGAAGGCCCCTTTTTGTTTTATATCCAACGTCCTTCTTTTTATTTATAATTCAATGAAAATTAAAAATACATTTTCTCCATTAATCCCAGCTGTTTCTTGTCGACCTGATACTCACTTCCCCTATCAATATTATTTTTCGGATAGCCTAAATCTTGACTATCCTCTTTAATCATGTTAAATAGATATAAATTTGTGTTATAAGATGCATCAATTTTCATTTATGATATCGCATTTCAGATCAAAACATGTCGTGAAAAGCTACGCTGAATGATATATACTAATCATTTAATGCGATGGTGGATGCTAGCAGGGTGGTCTCACTAGAAACAAAAGTAGAGGCGACAGGGTTAAAAATAGGGTGTGCTCACAACGCGCTCTGTATTAACCCGCTCTATGTCATGTTTAATAGTATTCAATAATGAATAATTTAAGAACCATCTATACTTAACACACTGTTCTGACAGACACTTTCCCAAAGACAGGATTGATTTTATGTGGTTCAATTTGTGATAATGAAGTGACATAAGTATAATCATGTGGATATAACGCGTATGTGCAAATCAGAACTAGTGAACCGAGGTATATACTTTTCAATTTGATAAAGTTGGCAAAAATAGAAAATCGTTATTGAGAAAATAGAAAATGGGCAAATAAATTATTTGCAAGCAACATTCCCTTTCCTCACTGATTCCATTAAGTCGAACGTGTGGAAAACTATAACTATAAATGAAAAAATAGGTTAACAATATCGAAATCGGGTCCAAATTATGATCGTTTTCAAAATGATAAAGGAGTCAAAATAATGTTATAGGAATTAAAATGGCAGCTACTGTGACATTATGACAGGTATCACGTGATGTATGTGTTGACAGAAGTGTTATCATATTTCAGAAGAAATTTTTTTTGCTCATACTCAGGAGATGTCATCTCCCTCATCCGGGGTCCAGGAAGAATATATAGATACCTATAGAGGTTGGGGGATAGTAATGTAATATCAAAAAATGGCTCGAAAATGGATTTTGAAGGCGGTATACTTCGATTTTAAAGATTTATTATGGATCTGAAATCGTATGTACGATGAAACTCTCGATGCCACGTAGTAAAGAGTTAAATCACCCGTTACGTGCTCGATCGTTTGTACGACTAATTAGAGATAATAATGTGCGCTTCCAAGGAAATATTACATGACATATGAAAGTAGAAGGTAACGATACACAATACAAATGGGAAATTAAGGTACATGTAGTAAATACGCTTCACATGGTTTGCTTTCTTACGCGAGCATTGATCCATAGGACAGTCTTATCACATTGATTGGTTGATTGTGTGTTTATTTTAAATACAAGCTTGCAACCAATATCATTCGTTGAACTTTTATAAATTTAAGTTCAGTTACAGTTGTATACGGTATTATGTAACTTGTGATTCACTCGCTTTGAAGGAACTATCTTTGAGAGAATCTTTGTGAGTCAGAATGAAGGATTGAATAATCTGGGTTAGATCGTCCCCCGTGTATGAAACCTGTTTGAATAACCCTCTAGCCTCAAAATACAAGAAGAGAAATGCAAACCTCGAAAAGTGTTAGAACTGATGCAATCTTGTTAAAGAAATCACAAGGTCACTTAAACATTGTATAAGAAACCTGATTGTATAACCTCCGGGCCTCAGAAAAGGATTAGATCTAAAATAATTGGATCAGATGGTCAGTTATATAATTTATATCAAACCTGTTAGAATAACCCCTTGTCCTCAAAATATCATGAAATATAGAAATCTAGAAGGTAAGATATATGACCAATAGGCAAAGATAACTAGAAGAAGAAAAAAAAACTCATGGTCGGAAATATTAAGGTCAGTAAAATACAGTAAAATAATCACCAATCAAATGAGTTTTGATCATAGCATATCGTTTAAAAAAAATTACTACTGTCTAAAGTTTCGAAAAGATTTAGAGTTCCTATTCTTGTTTGTTTCATGTTCATAATGTCATTAACGATATTGATGGTTTGAATAATCACCCTTCAATGTAAAAATAACAATCAGTAAAAATAAAACCTTTATCAATTTGGCTGGCTCCAACGTCTCAAATGCAATTTCACCAGTCAGACTGGCAGCGCCCCTTTTTCAACCCATGTTCCCCCTCTAATATTTTCGATTTGTCACCAAATATAAATATAATCCGTTTTCATTTCATTACTCGTGCTGATAAAAATATCTAGCCCCTGTAAACAATCTAGGGCACAGCGGATGCCAGGTTTCAAAACCACAAACGTAAATTCGAGGAGTGCTAATATGTTCTTGACAATATTAGGCTACCATGAAATTGTTCTCACCTCGAGAGTCCGCCCTACTTTACAAACCTAGATCTTTAGAGAATTGCTTAAGCATATCGTAAGTAGAGATAACATCAAACGTCGATAACCTTCTTTGTGAGCTATGCTCTTTCGACGCGTTAGCAACATTCTAGCCGACGTTAATCATAGAAAAGGGTACAAATAAAGTCTTTTTTGAGAGTGCAATTTTAAAAGATTCTAAATCACGGAGTTACATATTAGACGGAGATCAAAGGCAATTGGTGGCGTTTGATGGATGCTAATTGAAGCAGGTGACTTTATTTAGTTTAGATGTGATCATAAAAATCACATAGCTCCCTAATTTCACGAAATGTTGTTTCCTTTTAAATTTGTAAGGTGAGGAAACCTTGTATGGTTTATAGACGTGACTCCTAACGACTCGTGTCTGATTATGAAAACAAATCTATTATTAAAATATAGTTATTAAAGTATGCAGACATGACGTATTCCTAACCTAATCGTCATCAACTATATTTTGGGGAAATTAATCGAGACAACGCTCGCAAGTGTGAAGTGTCATATCTTCCGAAGAGACATCCAAAGACAGATACAGGGTTGATTTCCGGTTTCGCGTCAATATTAGGAAGGAATTCACTGGACTTCCTCCTTCTGGGTTAATGGCATTTCTTTCTTTTTGTTTATCATCAGTCAGCAAAGATCTTTTATCGAAATAATTTCCATGATGAAACTCTTGAACATTTTAAGATTGCTGAGTGAGAAATGACTTCAATCATTTTCGTTTCCTCCTTTAAAGCAGAAATAGAACCGGCGAGTATTAGGCGACGACGTATGAAACCTGCAAAGAATCCAACCACCTTTTAGTGACTCCTTATTCTATTGCTGCAAATATTTACAGGTTTTAAATTTTTAATTGAAACGTTTTATTCAAATCGTTTGCATCTTTGTTGTAGTGGTAGTATAGCTTTCAAATTGATCATAATAAATAAACATGATATCATAACATATTATATTATCAGAAGAGAGATTGAAAATTAAGAAATGAATGAATCAATGATAATATAAATAATGTGCGACATTAAAAAATATGTTTATTTATTGTTTCTGAAATATTACTTTCTCAAAATGACCGGTTTTGCCAATTCTTTAGAATTGCGAGTACTATATCACATAAAATAGTATTTGTTCTATTTTCTGATAATGGAGTAACATAGAACACAAAATATATAGTTCATGGCCTAATTATTTACACAAGGTATTCTTAAATGCACGTCAAGTGGCTGCTCATCTTTTCAATGAAACAAATTGCACTAAACTCAGCCAGACATAAGATTACTATCTTCATCTCGTTGTGGTTGGTTTATCAACCAATGCCTTCCATATTTCCGTCAAGCACAACGTCAAAATCGAGGAAGTGACACCACATTAATTATCACTTTCTTCTTTCACTTATCAGCTAAAATTATTCATGTGCATGGTGATAATAACTTCTTGAATCATTCTCTTGAAATGACGGTTAGTCTCTCGGAGTATGTTGTCTACCTGTTAATTTTGTTATCACTTTACAGGCGGACGAAAAAGTTTAAATCTATTAACGCCCCGACGAAATAACAAACGCCTTATTGCACTTAGTTGTTTCGCACGAGAATATATACTTGTACCGTGGCAGTTCAACATAATTGCTAAATTATGTCAATTAGCCAACATCCCCTGCGTTGCCGCAGCATTCAAGGGAATCTCTAATTCCTATTTTGGAGAAAAATGAATTTATTCCTCTGAGAAGGATGGTTTAAGGCCATGCTGGAGGGGAAGTTTGTTTTGAAATGTTTTCATTAACGGTTTAATTTATGACTGTATGTCAAAACATGAGAAGGATGTTATGCAATCACAATATTTCGCTTCGAAGCTCAGGTTCAACCACAGACTCCTTCGGGTATATCATATTATTAAGTGTCTGGTATGTGGCCTTTGATATTTAGACAATGGTATTTGGACAAATCATTACAGTATTAAAACCATACCGTTATTATAGGGCGATAACTGTTTTCCGTCGATTTATTAACAGATTAATGGTATAATTTATTCTTCGCCTTATTTCATGTACAGTGTATTTCTTTTTTTTAACATTTCTCAAGCAATTTTTTTTCATGATGTTTAGCAACATTAATCTTAACTACAACCATAATTAGTGAGCAACTAGCCCTTGTAAAGTTGATGTGGCAAAGCTTGCTCTTCCACATGATACGTTGCGTATTTTGTATCACAAATCTCGCCTGTTAATTTGATAGTTTGGGATAATTTCCGATTTTTATATAAAGATTTAGATACAGTTGTATGTCAAAAAGAAAATGTTAGATTGTACAATAAACTTCTCATTCTTGGAACAAATAAAATGGTCTTTACATATAATTTTCAATCAAGTCCTCAATAAGTTCGAAAAAGCGTTGTTCGGCATATTTCATACAAAACTGTTTCTTCTACAATATAGACCTACACAAGGGGATGATTACGCCAGTGTTTCACTTTTATTGGGGTTCATAATTTACCTAGCGCGGGAATACCAAGTTATTAATAAATTTCCTGCGCTTCTCCCGTGTAACCATGTTGGTACCCCAAGTAGGGCATTCTGTCAGGATGTGTCTCCTATACATGGAGACGTTAACCCCAACAAAGCCGTCTATAATAATATTGCTACCACGAGAAAATCACAAAGAAAGACAATGGTAAAGCTCAAGTAATATTTAGGAGAAAATTACATGTTTCAGGCATACTTTATAAAACAGTGACAAACAATAGGTCAAAATTATAAACCCCCTTCTGCGCTGGGGAAAAAAATATGGTTAAAATATGTAGAACGTTGCCGGTAAGCTTGGTAAGGTAATGTACAGCAAATTTTTAAAAGGAGGAATCAATACAACTTTCACTGTCTAACGCAGAAAGGGAAAATAAACTTTGATTATCTGATCATACATTGCCTAAGACATAGTATTTAAAAAAGCATTATAAGACAATCGAGGCAAATGGAATGAGCTAGGTACAACATGGTTCTGAAAATATTATTTAAGAGACTTACCTAGTGACTCGAGAACAAACATTATCTCCATAAGGTTCCACGTATTTCATCGAAGCTGCTCCCCCTAAGTGTATTGTTAATATAAAACCTATAATCAACCGTGCAGTCCTGAAAGATAATGTTCTCTCCATGTTTGCGGATCGGCAATTATGTTCCACTAGTCCAAGAAACATGATAATGATAATGAGGTCCTGGTTTATTAAATCATAAAACAGATGGATTGAAGAACTTTCCTTGTTGATAAAGGCATGCCGTTAAAATCCAGTTGGTTTTTATGAAAGTTGATCTCCTTTTGTGTCTTCATCAGCGATACCAACATCCATATATCAGTTCCAGGTCTGGTTAAACTTTTTCCAAGAAGGAGTGATTTGCAGGAGTTGAGAAAGCGAACTGTCCGCCATCAATGCACGGAGTGTACTGTCAAGATCCGAGAGTAGGCTCGTACAGCCGCTCACTGCAGACGGTAGCTGCGGTTAATAAGTGAGCTCGGGAAAGCCCTCCCTATCCACTCTGAGCATGCTGAGGAAACCGCGCGCTTTCTAAACGTTGGCCTCAACCCAGTAATTCAGAGCTCTTGAGTAAAGGAGTAGAGAGAGAGAGAGAGAGAGAGTTAATTTGTCATTATTGATACAGTTAAGAAATGTCCACCTGTATGTTCTAAGTTATTTTTTAGAGACGGAGGGTTTACCTTTTATAGCAGAATAGTATATTTTAACTTTACTCACGTGGGAGAGATCAACTAATGTAGCCAAAAACTGCATTGCTTTACCAAAATGTAAGAAGTTACAGAAATTAGGCACAAACAAACAAAAATAGAGATTGAGACATTAGATAACATCGTTAAGAACATATTCTCAAGTATGTGCGAATGGAACATGATTTTTTTTTAAAAATAATTATGTTTATTATTCGCAATAATTTCTTAGAACATTACTGTAAACCATTCAATAATCAATGTCTATATATTTGCCGTGTTTTTTTAACTTTGATCGTTAAATAACTTGCAATTCTGAATAGACCAAAGGTGAATCTTTGACAATATATGAAGCTCTTCTGTCATGTCATTGATTTAATGACAATAAAATAGATATGTTTCGATTAAGTTAAGAGCAAGTGCATGTCAAAAACGCACGTGTCATTTCCGTTTTCCTAATGACTATATCACTATACACCTTGTTTATAACATTGAATAATTCTTGAGCAAGGTTCATTTGATTGCCAGCCACGATTGTCCTTCGTATCCTTGGTTTAGAATGAAATTGTCTAGGCGTTCAATTGGCTATATGTCAGGGAACATAATGCTTCACAATAATGACAAATTATGACAGACAGCGTCTTGTCAATTTTATCGAATGATGGATAAGGCTATATGTGATAAACATCATACCATGTGATTCAGCTGCCAAGTCATGATATCGAGATAATGATAATCGTATTTATTCATGATTGTTTTAAAGATGAGAAGACATGAAAGTACGTTTCTTATTCAACATTGTTAATTACTTAAAAAGTTCGTATGGTATTAAAGATTCATTTTTGTTCACTCTTTCAAATGGATCTCACATCAGAGCAAGGGTTTGGAAGACTTTTCGTGTCACTTGAGGATGTCATATTCTTTTTTCTTCTCAGTCTTGCATTAATCATGTTTATTTACGCATTCGTGGAAATAATAATCAACTCGTTCATTTGTTTACATTGAAATGCAGGATTAGAAACAACTTTAGATTGCTTCCTCAATTCTTAAAATGGCGATAATCAAAATGCATTATAAGATTTTGATCTCTGCATAAACATTTCGAAGAGTTAAATACTTTAGTAGTCTGTCGGTCTGTTTTCTGTTCCTCATATACAACCAAAAAAAATGTAGGGGGTAATCAAGATTTACTTATCAAGATAAATATAAACGAAATTAATGTTCATGAAGATGATTTATGCGATATAAATCATGGTAAACTATTAGAGAGACCTTTTTTTAATATCCGGATTTCTCATTTTATTTTGTTTGATTTGTCATGCCATCAAATATTTTACGTCGCTGTATTAACAATCATTTATAATATCATGTAAACGCCATTAACAATTTAATAAAAAGAGCATATTCTATAATTAAGTTTTCATATTAAAAATACTCTTCAAGTTTGAGTTAAACAGAAGCTGTCAATGATTATGATTCTTCGAGGCTTGCTATACCCTTGTTGGTATCTGTTATCTCTCAACACATATTCCTCTTACAAGTATGAATTGCATCGCTTTGACAGATTTGATATTGACGTGTATAAATCAATGTTTCAAACTACTCTCTCTCTCTCTCACTGTCACTCACACACACAACCACTCGCACGCATACATACACCCACCCACCCACTCGCACTCTCATTCTCTCTCTCTCACACACAACACACGCACACACAGTCCCTCGTTCTCTCTCACACACACACGCACACACTCACTCACTCATTCTCTCTCTCTCTCACACACACACGCACAATACCCACTCACTCATTCACATCTTTCTCATTCCCATACCAACACACACACGCACAACCACTCGCAATCTCATTCTCTCTCTCTCTCATAATCACTCACTCACTCACTCATTCTCTCTCTCTATCTCACACACACACACTCACTTACCCATTCTCTCCCTCACACACACACACGCACACTCACTCATTCTCTTTCTCTATCTCTCGCTCCCTCCTTCCCCATTGATTTTGCATGTAATGAAAATGGCCCAAAGTAAAGTGTCAGTCCATTAGTATCAGCACGCTACGAAGACAAACGGTTCTTTATTAACATGGCGGAATTTGGTATGTTTGGGGTATAGTATACTTTTTATATTGTAGTAATATTTTCAAAGAGATATGTGTAGTAAGGGGTTGAGCGGAACAACTGATTTAACTGGTGTGGCAGTGGGGACAGAGTGTCCGCCTTTCTTTTGGCTTTGTTCTTCCTGTTGGAGGATGTGTTTAAATGAATGGCCCGGCCTGAGGGGATTGTATTTCAAACTATTTGCTTTCTCAAATACCTTCAGGTCTACGTCAATAGATTTTAAAGTGAAAATACACCGTTGAACTTCATTAAATTTAAAATAAAGTTGAAACACCGACTGAAAGGAAAATTTGAAATGTACTTACCTAAATTGTTATCTGTCAATATAGCTTCCTTCAAGTAAATGACATTATCATAAAGTTGCACTGAACATCCGTGCACACTTGCTTACAGAAAGCAATTTCTTGATGAGAATATAACGAATGTCCTCAAATATTCATATTTTTTGCAGAGTATTTGAAGGTGTACTGATATAAGTTTAAACAGCAAGAACTAGTCTCGAAAAACCGATAGTCATAATGAGTTATACGGAGAGGAGGAGTTCAAGTGGTATGATTAAGTTCACCTTTTTCCTCCCAGTCACAGGCTATGCGAAATGATATCACTATAAAAATGCTGATATTAATAATCAATAATTTTCTGATATTAGTATCAATGTAAGATATTTGTTTGTAATAAACAAAATTATTCAAATTTCATATCCATTCTTATAGTGTGTACTTCTACAGACCGTTCTCTTAAAGGTATTGGATGCATTCCCGAGGGTGGAATTCAGAGTCCATATCTTCAAGAGGAAGGGATAGTGTTGTAACCCTGACCTTGGTTGATAAATTTTGTACTAAACACTATCTCAAACACAATCAATGCTCTAATGAAACCAAGTGTGAAATACACCGTCTGGCGTTGCAACGCGGAACGAAAGGCTTTTGAAGGAAACTTGACCATAGACGTAGCGAAGTAGATATGAATTGATACGACGGGTGCTAATCCGGTATGCCCACATCACACGAAGCGTCATTTCGGTTGCGCTATTACTACCAACACTGATTAAGCCTGTGAAGGAAAATGCGTCAGATAGTTGGACACAATGCTTGAACTGTTTTAATGTTGCATAGTAAGATGTCACATTCACACGGTGTGTCAAAGGCCGCGTCAGTCGGTGACGCAGTCATACGTCAGCACAGCTATTCGTCAGCGCAATGACGCCTCGTCATACCTTAAAACGGGCATTATGAATTTGGAACAACGAATCAGTTGCCAAACGTTGCAAAGTATCTAATATGAAACTTCATCAACTAGAACCTGATGGATAGCAACTACACCATTAATTCAATATCAAATAGGCCTAGATCTTTTTATTTATTACATTTTGTTCAAATTTAACGAATTTAATGCGAATTAACAACGTTTTTTGCTTTGACATGCTGTTATATTTATATATACATTATTCTGGAAGTTGCCAAAATAATGTCTTCTTTTCCGTGTAGGTGTGTCACTCAGCTAGAGAAGTAGGCATAGAATAAAACTATTACAAGTTTTGACTCTATTCACTATTTATACAGTATATATCAGCATAAGATGTTGAAGTAGCCTATTAAAATCCTTGGTATAAAACCCTACCCCCCCCCCCCTTTCTTTCTTTCTTTCTCTCTCTCTCCGTCTCTCTGTGCACCTTTTTCAATATTCATCTCTTTTAACTCTCTCCCCTGCGATACCTCTTTATCTGTTTACATTTCTCTTTCTCTCTTTGTCTCTCTCTCTCTCTCTCTGTGTTTCTCTATGTCCCCCTCTTTCTCCATTTCTCCCCCTCCCTCCCTCTCTCTCTCTCTCTCTCCCTATATATTTCTTTATACATTTCACTTTACTTTGCTCTTTTTATACACCTTTCTATTTCTCTTTCTGCATCTCCTTCCGTTGTTTTTCTGAGTCAACATGTCTTCCTTCCATCCCCCTTTCTCCCTCTCCTTCGCTTCCACTTTCTAACTCTATTTTGATATGTAAGTTCCTTCATGATCAGTATGTTAGAGTTGGAAAAGGTGTATGACTATAGGGATACAATTTTGCACCTCCAGACATAGAACATACAAAGCTTGGAAAAGAGCCAAAAAAACAGGGGTACCCCAAGAGCTAAAATGTTGCACTTGCATTTCCTCCTGGTATGAGGAATGATTAGTAACATTTCTTCGATTACATTTAAAAAACAAAAGTTTATTCATGTGACAGGATGAGAATGCTATTGGGAATAAAGGGAATGCTGTTTCCATAGCCGAGGTAAGGTAGATAAAAGTGTACGTTTGCACTACATTTGATTCACAGCTCAAATAGGCAAAAGTATTGGAGTGGTATACGTGATACTAAGTATATCAAAGAGTGTGAACAAATCAAGATGAACCCTGGATGCACCAGCCTGCATTTAGCAAAATAAAATCTGGTTCTTGTTCCTCATTTCCGTTGTAGTATCCTTTGTTTTAGATATTGATTCCTTCGGATACGTGGTGTGTTATTGCCTGCCGTTAGATAAGATCAATGTCTAACACTTCACTATGTATGCACTTCCTTTCCCTTCCCAGGACCATTGTCCCAGCCCTTTGAGGATACCTAGACCAACCAGAGGGACCCTCCCTTGATAAATGTCAAGAAAGGGAAAAGGTGGATAAGTGAGTCCAACTTGAAGACGTGATGAGAGATGTAAAGGTATAACACATCACTAATAAATTATAATTTATTGCATTTGAAGAGATGATGGCGTGACTAAATGGTTTCCGCTTTGTTCCCAGCAGAGCATAAACACAATATGCGGAGACAGGATGTATATAAATGTTTGTACAAAACAATGATGTAATCATTGAATATCCAACGTTTTTTTTCTTCTTTTGCATTGCTCCAGATATTTCTTTGTAACAAAAACAGAGCCTAAACAATATGACAAAAATATATAACAATTCGATACGCTTGATAAGTATTCTTCCTCGCTCAAACTATTGATATACTGTCTCAAACTATATTAACCATTGATCTCAAACCGTAAATATCCATGATTGAACATAGAGTTTATGTCCTATTACATAATTGCTATAACATGATATAAAGTTCTATACTATAGGATTTAGGTCACAAATCAAAAGATGCAAGTCATCACAATCTTTTGGACAAAACAGTAAAAAGGGACCACTTTATCTAAACCGGCACCATATTCATTGGAAACATCTGACCCTTGTGCCGTACAGACACTGAGCATTGAGATACAACAATACAGGTGGCGATACGGACCCTCTGGCTTCAAAGACTCGTAAATAATTGAGAATCAGGAAGATAGCTAGCATGTCCTGGAGCGGTACATGTGATGCACGTCGCCAGAGAGGACGGAATATCCGACCTACCTTAAAGCCAAAGTTAGAAAATCAATTATCTCTACCCAGTTCCCCCCAGACAATGGCATGGAAAACAACATAATCTGGATAACTTTAGACCCACTGGATGAACCCCTGTTGCTTGCCAATTATGCTACAGTATCAAACTTCCGGTTAACGCCTAAATCTTAAATTATAAGGAGCTGAAAATATATATTGATCCTCAATAAACATGATATAAAGTTTGAAATATGACGTCATCGTTTGATCTCTGATTTAGAATGATTCAGTGAAGGATAAGATGACAGCTATCTAGAAATATTCGTGATTATGATACTTATTTTTTTATTCTTCCTTGAAACTTCCTTGAAAGCACGTAGATTATTTTAGCAAATGCAAAGAGAATACAAGTACCTCCATATTAAAAAAGATTAGTATAATCTATCAGGTATTTGGCATAATCACGGAATAGATTACCGTAGATTAACGTTAACAATCGCTTTTGTACAAATTAGATTAAAGATGAATTAATGAAGGATAATCTTTCATTGTTCTCCGGAAGTAATTAATACTGTCATTCGTGTACAATATCTAATCATGATTACTTGTTAATTTGTCATTCTGTCATAATTTAAGGAAATCAGATGCTTGAAGTTTAATATGTATATGATAAATCTAAAAAAATACATCACACACTTTCCCCTCAAAATATCAATTATACCGAACCTAATATTTCCTTGTAACTTTTACGCAAAAGAATAGCAAAAATGTCATCTAATATCGTCTAACCTGACAGAAATGCCTTGGCAAGCCAATAAAAAATAGAAACATAAATATAGAAACACACTTGCCAACCTGGGGTACACAGTGGCACTTACCCCGCACCCTCCCCACACTCCCTCACGCTAAAATTGAGTAAAAAATCATTTAGTTGTACTCTCTTTCTTTCGTTTCAATTACTTGTCATAAACATCACCATCAATTCAGTAAAAAAATCACAACCGATCTCTGGTATAAGAGGAGAGATATTGGTATCGCTTTATCTATAATCTTGCTTTGTCTATTACATTATCATTTAATTCAACAATTACACTTCAGTGTGCTTAATTAATGTGGCTGATACTTAATCGCAACATCATGCTCATTTAAAGGTTGATGTTTTTCTGTCTACAATCTTTGAAACGGAGAAGAGAGAAATTAATACAGGGTTTTACAAATAAGAAGGGCAAAATGATATTGGCCCGGAATATTACATTTAAGATGGAAATTGATGCATCATGCAGAAATACGTAAAACATATCGCAGATAACCAGATATTAACGTGAGACAGATTTTTTTATATTTTCCACCAACATTCTGTGATATGAATGACAAGCCAAAGTTTGAGACAAATTGAAAGAAGCCAGCAGATTCTGTGCCACATCCGAAGCCAAATTAACACGTCAACGCACCTGTTGCAACCTGGTGTACACGAGAACCGGTCGCTTCTGTCTTTCCAGGATCACTCCATTTCATCCTATCTCAAAATGTCGCTTCGCTTCGAGCAGATAAGTTCCATGGACGCCAGAGATAACACGTACCAGTTATCGTGGACAGACTAAACACTGCTTCCGGCGAAAATGAACTCTGTTTCGACATTGACTGAATGTTTTTAAATTGCCCTCACTTTACCCCTGTTAAATCCTCGGAGTTGCCCTCACGTAATGTAGGTCATTTTAGGGAGTTTTGATTGATTTTAATTATTTTTCTTTTGGTTTAGATAAGGAAGCTGTTTTGTTGATTGATGGCATTAGAACGAGTAGACCTGATTCATTGGGATCGGACCTACAGACTTTCTTAACCGTAGTTGTTCAATTTGTTTAACACCATTTAACGTTATTTCGCAGAGTAATGTTACATAAATTAATTATTTTACAATAAAACATGTGGGAATGATTAAGGTCACAGCCCCCCCCCCCCCCACCACCACCACCACCACCACCACTTTCGCCACGACTAGGTTCGTTAGCTCACAATCTGCTCAATGAACTCTTTTGCGTGATTATTATTATTTGAATTTCTTCGTTTGGGCAAAATGTGATTCTGATAGGTACACTAGAGTTTATGAATTTATGGAGTGTCTGAAAATGAAATCGAACCTACATGGGAACATATTCTTTCAACCGAAAAAAGCAAAATCTGTTTTTGTTAAACTGCAGTATTGCGGTCAATTTATTCAAATTTGTTACAATTTGGGCCAACATATTTTGGTTGACATCGCAGGCAAACAACACTAACAAGACAACACTAAAGATGTGCGGTTTAAAGTTAAACGAATAGTCGCGGTGAATGTTTATTTCATATCCGCCAATAAAATTTGCACTTTTGCCGATTTGGACGCGAATGCGGCCTCCAAAAGAAGCTTAGGGTGGAAGTGGAGAAAGATATATAATTATATCTTACAGTATCTGCTGTGAACTTTAGCTTTTGTGTGCTTTTGTATAAGTGGGATTATTCCATGGGAACCAATCCCAGTTCCATGATGCGAGCCAGCATGTTATGTCAATGCCCGATAATAATAATAATAATAATAATTGATTCTTATTGAGCGCTACTACAGACAAACTAATCAGAGCGCTATACAACAGAAAAGAAACATACAAATCATAACAATTGAACAAGGAACAGAAATTAAGATATTATGAACGAAAAGAAAATTTAGCTACTCAAAATGTACATTATGGATTCAAGATGGAAAGAGTTGGGTTTTAAGTTTCCTTTTGAAAGTGTCTTCTGTACTACATAGGCGGAGGTGTTGTGGTAGAGTGTTCCAGTAGAGTGATATCAGTGTTTAGTTGGAGTACTCAGTTACACGATAAGTTTTTCTTCTATTCCTACCAATTATGATCAGAATGTTTCAGTTGATGGAAATAAGCATCCACTCTCTTCATATTTTGTCACCCCCCCCCCCCATTTTTTCATTAATTTTCTTCCATCCCTTTCAACTTTCAATTTGTATTAAAGAGAATTTAAAAAACTTTAAACGTTTTCCACTACCGAGATCGTCGCCGGATAATGAGGGCTCTTCTCCTACGTCATATAGGTCCTTAATCCAATATGACCTTTCAGGTAAAATGATTTAAAAAGAAAAGTCGCATTTAGAGCGAGAAATTCTGTTTATTATTTTTTTAAAGCCACTTCTTTGAGTAATACTAGTAAGAAATCGGTCATTAATAATAACAATAACGGCGGTACCAATAGTTCTAAAAGAGGAAGCTAAGGGCAAGGCGAGGCCAAAGAAACAGAGGATGGATGTAAGAATAAAATGTTGTCCGCAACATTAATCTTATGAAAATGAATTCCCTCTTGGTCACAGGGGTAAGAGACTTTGACGTGGAGGGTGTGAAAGGGGTAAATGTCCTCCCTGCCCATGGTCCCCTGGTACCACCACTGGCCACTGAACTGAGGGCTATGTTACAACGGACCATATACCTATGGCGAGAGTATATATATACCTAGTTTGAAACAATTAAATAATTATATTTTGTCTTATAAATCCACTGAAGAAGATATTGCAAAAAAGAAAAACAAATTTGAGAAGCATATGGCAAAGTGGCAAAACATCAACAAGTATTTCGCGTTGCATAATGATAAATGTATATTATTTTATGTGCAAAACTTTTCAAGGGATAGATTTATTTGTTTTTGTTACATTTTTTTTCTATTCATGTTGTGGTGTATTTGATGTATTATGTTCTATTCTGTAATATTATAAGGTCAGATTATATCATGCGTTATGCCCCGGCGGTGCAGCCGGGTCGACTACGGACCGGCGGGGGAGGGAGGGGCTATAAATGTCAGTCTTTACTTCTTGACCTCTCTCTTTCCATTTAGTGTCGGTCTGATGGTCGTATCGTCTGTGCGGCTGGGGTATACAGAAGTTTCATGCTATGTTTTTTAATGTTACAAAGAAATGTGAACCCACAAGATTGTAAGTGTGAAACAATATGATTATTCATTATTTTTCTGCAAAACGATGTAACGCATATTGTGTAAATCATTGTGTTTTCTGACCAATAAAACTTATCAAGATAAAAAAAAAAAAAAAAAAAAAAAACCTATGGCGTATAGGACTGTAGCGTTCTCACCCGGTCCCAAACTGTCCTATTGTTTATGTTGTGAGCAATGGTGAATGAGAAATGAATCAGAATGAACTGTATGGTAACAGAGTCAATGAAAATCTGTCCAGGACAATATCGACACAAGGAGAAAACATCTAACCTTACTAACTAGAGATCAATAAATATCGCAGTGATTAATTTTTCCGTCATCATTATCCCCGACTAAGATCCCAGAAGGTCCAATCCTCCTTGGGGGAAAGTTCTTAGAACAATCTTGCTGACATTTTCATTGGGCATGCTGATGGTGGTGGTTTGAGCCGGATGTCTGAGAGGACATCGTCTGTTATCTCAGCCATCTCACCAGGCTTCAGAATATGAAGGGGGAGATCCAGGATTTTGAGTAGACAAAAAAGGGGGATCACGGCCCTGGGATTAAAAAAAGACATTTAATAAAAGTCATCACAATTTGCAAATGCGTTTGTAGTTGTTTGTTTTATTTGTTTAAGGAGGCCGCATTTTCTCTGTGTGTATGCGTGTGTGCGTGTGTGTGTGCGTGTGTGTGTGTGGGTGGGTGTTCACGTACGACGTGGCAGTTGGGTTTTTTTTTTAAAGGGGCTCGGCCGGCGGGTTCGCCCCCCCCCCCCCCACCGCCTCCCTTCCTTTAATCCGCCAGTGTTAATAAGGACAATTTTCAGCCGCTATTGATTAAGTATCACAATAAGCACTTCATCGTCCGTCTGTCTGTCATCACGGCGTCCTAGATTCTTTCCTTTACCTGTATCATCCCTAGGGGGAGAGGGTAGGATCGGGTGAGGAGGCATGCGGTCAATGCCACGTGTACACATCTGTGTGACTAGAGGGAGAGAGAGAGAGAGAGAGAAGGATAAAAAAAAAAAAGGAGAAAGAGAATGTGAGAGAGTAACAAAAATTGCAAAGAAATAGAGATAGACAAACACTTGAGGGATATGATCATCGTATTTATGAAATGAGTCATGAACACCTGAACACGTTCATGACCCCATTGAAATCACATGTTTTAAATTCTCCATTGTTTCGGGGAAACGTATTTCAAATTCACACTGCAAAATTAGGAGCTTATTAATGACGAAACGCGGAGAGGTTTAACACTTTCCTTTTGTGTCAATGGGACGGGATGAGGTACGGGATAGACTCTATTTTCTCTATTTCTCGCATTATCGACGGTTTCAATTATAATTGTTTTCAATAATATTATTCATTCGCTGTTCTAACTAAATGCATTCTCTCTAATTGCTACACACTGGTAATGATGACCTAGGTATATTAAAAATAATAGTCATGCCTGTGGAGCATTGGTGGTAAGTCTTGACTAGTTTGACTTGATTGTCCCGTGTTGTCATTTGCCTTTTTGTGTCTAAATGCGAGCAAAATGAAATAGCACAAGAGTCGCTTTAAAATTAGACAATCCCTATCCTTTTTGGAGTTTATCGGATGTAAAATGGAAGGTTAACTTTAGATCCCAACTCGACCCTCAAAGGAAGTGAGTCGATCAAGAACACCACAGGTTCGTCTACGGGAGTCAAATTGAACCTATTAAGACAAAGTCAAGGCCACCTATCTATACTATAGAACCTTCACCTAATATGGTATTCCTTTTGGTAGAACTACATTAACCCTCATCAAGCCCCGAATAATGGGGTATAAGTGAAAAGAAATCAAGCCTTACTATCTTGTGACATGAGGATATGGTATTTATTTCACATCAGGGGTCGTGAATAATTATGCGTTGATCAACTTAAATCCGCACACTACTTGCGGGTATCTATAATCGGACATGACCAAATCGGACGGGAGGCCACTTTAAAGCCTTTTACTGTTCATAAATACTTGCCATATTTTACATCATAAAAGTAGCAATAGTACTGTTGTGCTATTTCGGTATTTCGAATAAGGAAAACATTATTCTTATTAAACATTTATTTTGTTGCATGTTATAAAAGGGAGTTTAAGCAAGTTAATGTTTTAAAAAAGAACAGATAAGTCATTAATATGTTTTCATTTAGAATGTAGCATATTCTTGATTCAGTCACGGGATAACCATGGGATAATCAGTTAAAAAGCATAAGGTATACCATAATCAGAGTGAAATACAGACATCTATGGAAAGAGAAATTACGTCTTTCACACAAAATTAGGATTTTGAAGCAAAATTTAAGAATCTGTTTACATGTATTTGTTAAGAGACTATTTCCAGATTACATAAGAAGGTTTGTATTGGAAAATGGATGGATGTATTGGAGGATGAAACTAAAATCCCCCAAAGGACATCATTGGCGACTCAGGACTGCGTCAGGGACTAGCGTGCAGGTATTTGATGCGTAATAATTACGAGATTGATAATGTACACAACAGAGCGAACATGCACCGATTGTCTTCATGTGCTCGATTGGCGCGAATAATAAAACAGTCGAAATGACGCTTCGTGTTCAACGTTTGAACATTGCGACAATGGCTTACATTATTAGTAATCTTGATGATACTGAATTCTTGGCTCAGGTACATATACGATTCTCTTCCTGGCATGACGCTATATCTTGCCGACAATCCATTTGGTTTGACTTACGTCAGAGATTTTGAGATGTCTTGATTATCAAAGATTAACGATTGTCTTGAAGGAATATCTTATCCATCTTAATAGAGGTTAACATATTAAGCGGTTGAAGTCTGACCAAGTATTGTTTGATTTTAAGAATCTCTATTGAATTTGAATGAATATGAATTAATATTTCCTTTTAACCAAATAGACCTTGACGTCATTATTAAAGATCTTAAATGATAGGTCTAGAAATATTGGAATGTCTGACGTATTTGTGTTTTTTTTCTTGCCTTATTTAGTATTTGTTAATACATAAAACAATTATTGTTTAACTATGCTTTTGTGATTTAGAATCACCCTGCATAATCACCCTGTTCTGTCTTATTATTATTTCAAATACGTTATTATTCTATTTTGATTTACATGTTGTCTTTTCTTTGTATTCCAATCATTTTTATTTTCAAGACTACACAATCATGAGGTAAGTTTATACCATTTGAACAAGTGATGCACCTCTATTTGGACTTGGTATTAAGAAGTGCTCTTCGAAGCAAAATCTTAGTGTTAAAACCATAAAACAGAGGAACAATTTAAACTGACTTTATATCTTCCCCTTTGTGTATCGTGAGAATAAACACAGTAATAGAAGTTGACGTGAATAGAGTCTGGATATTACACATAGACAGGTTTACGGACGTAGGTGTGGTGCTTGAATAAAACCCTCACTTTCGATACATTCAGTTTCATAGTATCTAAAATGAGGGGAAAATGTGAACAAATATATGAGATATGGATAAAAGAAATTGCCTTTGATGGTAAAATTGGTTTTCTTATTTTACAGTGAACTCGCACTAGTTTGGTATCATATAGTCATCAATTGATTGACGTCACAATGCAGCACCCATGAGTGTACATTATTTCCAAAGAGTATTTTTTAGCACTCTTTTCAAATAGTTAGACATTTTCAGAGGAGAATAAATCTAGAATTGCGCACAATATCGAGAGATTGCCTTACTGAAAAACTAATAAATGATTATCTTTTCTCAAATATATAACATATTAAATGTTGCGAATATGTTTTTGGGTCACATGTACTGTACATGTAGGTAAACTTTGACTCATACACATCTCTTTCTTGATGCATGATAAAGTCAGTAGCTAGCGAGTTGGAAAAGATTCGAGTGTATCCCCTACACATCCTTTGTCAATGATTCTCCAAGTTGATTCTCTTGTGGGCAATGTCATCATGCAAGATGCTAAACCGTTTTTAATAACCATTTTATCTCCATTCATGTGATTAGTTACAAACGCCGCGATGAAAAAAAAGCCATTACGTTGTTCCAAATATTTTGTTAGCAATATTCGTACAAAGTTAGTTGACCATAACTTGGTCCTGGTTTTCATACGATAAACCTGTTTTTATATGAATCATGTATTTTCAAAATAGATCATTACAAATGAAAACAGAGAGTCAAGTGGAAGGAGATAATCAAGCCATCGCCAAACTCCAGGAATGTAAACTATGATATTTCACACCTCTTACGAAATAGGATTCAATAAAACTTAAAACCTGCTTACTTTGCCGACGGCGAAATGTCGGACTTTCCTTATCAAAGAAGTTCCGCAGCAGACGTTTTAGTTTCCGAGTTTCTTTGACGAGCTTCTTTTCAAGGTAAGGCAACGTCCTTCTTCATTCTCATCATACTAATACCTTCTATAATACATTGTAATCATTATTTAAACCCGTGGTGTAAATATTGCTAAATATAAATTCTATATCAAGCAAGACTGACCCTCCGACAAAGCCTACGATAACATTACAGCAGTACATGAAAAATTATTATCTTTACTTTTAAAACCTCTGTAAAATTTCTTTGTAAAATTGCAAACAACTTATTAGAGTATGCGGTATAATTTAAAGCTGTATCTAAAAAATATTCATGCATAATTAAACATAGCTCATCTATTGAGACGAATCCAGTGGTCTCAGTTAAAACGCACGTGAAATTCTAAATAAGCTCCAAGACTCTTTTCTTAAATTTGTTTTGTAGATACTAACAAATCTAAGCGCTTGTAAAGTTGTTCTTCTTTACCGGTATGTGATAAATGAAAATAGTTTAGATCATTGCTACGTATGTGAATTCATACTTGTCACCACAGTGTGTACCAAAGGATATCTGTGTGTCTACACGTTGCAGTACGATAAGTTTGAGGAGCGTAGACCGATAGCCTCAATCTGGCGCCCCATTCGAACATTTACACTAAAATCCGACGGATATCACGAACGGAACAAAAAGATATCTGGCTCATTAATCTTTTCTTACAATATCGAACAGTTTATTTATTTAACAAGTTTCATGCCGAATACTGCCAGGATCGATGGTCACTATACTAAACATTGTGCTGATGCTCAATATGGAAAGTTGCTTTACCATTATCCATACACTTTAAAAACTCTTTCTTTCGACATCTCATGCATTTTTTTTCTAGAGAGTTTATCCCTTTCCCGCATCAGTAATAGAGGAAAGCATGCATGATAAGAACGGCCTAGACCCCGCTGCAGATGCAAAATGCAGGCGACAGAATATTATCGGGAAAACCCAAATTTAGTATCGGTCCTGATGCGTATCTCGCTTTCCAGAGATTAACCTCGTACTAAACCATCATCCTTCTTTGCACTGCTGTGATCTCATTTGCCCTTTCCATATCCCCACCTCCTTTTTCCATACTCCAACCACCTCCCCCTTTTTTGAATTATGGAACCTTCCCCTCTTTGTAATAATGAAGTAACTTTTTAAACAAGAGCTACAAGGCTTGTTACACTCTACCGGCCTGCATAAACCATGAGAACAAATATACTTTTTGGCTCAAGTAACAACTTTAAAACAGAAAAAGGGTAATTTCATATAGCAAACTATTATTGTTCATCTTACAATGCATACACACATAAAATAAATCCTAGCATATATCCTGCTAACCCAATTTGCTTTTCTTCCAAAAATGTGTACAAATATCAGTCATGATTTTTGTCTGGCTATATATATATATATATATATATATATATATATATATATATATATATATATATATATATATATATATTTATATATATATATAAACACTGCATATGCGAGACAAGTGTTCTGCAGATATAGTTGACCTTATAATCTATAATCAAAAAAATTCATTCCATGTGTCCTATTTAGATATGTTCTAAATATATGTCTAAATGTCTAAATATTCCTCTTTAAAGCAAGCCAAAGTAAACGTACATGTTATTTTGGCGAACAGTAAAATGTTAACCTGAAGTTTGGTTCTGTGATCCCCCTCCCCCCACCCCCGCTCACTCTCTCTCTCTCTCCCTCTCTCTCTTTCTTTCTTTCTCTCTCTCTCTCTCTCATCCGGCTATCCATTGACGAAAACAATTCAGATTCCGTCATAACAAGGTAACAGGGTCAAGGGGCCCAAGACAACAGTAACAGCTGATGTTATTTTTCGCTTGTTTCCGGTTGTTCCTTACCAAAATGTGTTTGTATTACTCATTTACATGATTTTGTTTTATTTTAAGATTAAACTAACAAAAAACACCATAATTTTGGTCGCAAATTTAATGTACATTTGCCATGTGAATCATCCACAACTGTTAATTTTTTCCCGTTTCATTCGGCTTGTTAAAGGCAGTGATCTGGGAGATAATGTGGAAGTTTGCAATATTTCATTTTCCGATCCCTTAACCTCGACAACTGCAAATTTGGAAGGAACGCAGTTGTTCCACACATCTCGATACGGGTACAGTGTTCCCCCTCTTAATCCTCTGGATGCATGGACTTACCCCAGTCCCCGCTTACAGATATCCCCATCTGGTGGGGATATTATCAAATCTCGTCGAGAGGTACCTCCTATTAAGCAGATTAAGGGTATATAGAGACACGTCTAAATACAAACATCCATCTAGTTGCCTATTAAAAGAAATTCAACAGTCTTCATAAGATAGTTAATACATTTTGGATCTAAAAACTGATAATCTTTTAAATAGCATTTGTCCAAATATTGTACGTGTAAGAAATAAATGTCATAATATTATTATAATAATAGTAAATACCCCCTAAAAGAGTATTTCGTTAATTTAGTTGATGTTTTCAATTAGACAATTATTTTACCTTCATAATTGTTTTATTCAAATATATCATGTTTATGGACATATCTTATTCTTCTTCCAAGTTGTTTTGTGTACAATCAAAGAAATGAAATACATGTTAATCAACAGTGAAGATAACAGTTCTCTGGAACTCATTTCCCTCTTATCTGAGGTAGTTTGATTCTACAGAACAGTTCAAAACAGACCTGAAAGTGTGACCAGTGTGACTTTAACTACCTGTAGATTATCTGTTACGCTATTATTATAGCTAGCGTTATAAATGCATACGTTATATATTATAAACATATTATCATCTCTCCATATTAATACACTAAAAATAATATACCCAACAATTTTGGCATAAAATATCACTATCATGTAAACGACAGAAATTTAATATCAGAAAGAAGAGAACGATTAATTTGAATGACAATAAGGTCTGATCTAGTTCGGATTCAAACTATTTCGAATCATCTGAATTAAGTCATATGCACAATGACTTCTAATTGAGAGTGACTCGTGCAAATACACATATCTAAATATAAAACATGTGTTTTCCATATAATATTTTCCCAAGTCGGATTGAACGATCAACGTCTGCGGGCAATTTCTAATTGATTACTTCTTTGTGAACTTGCCTGTAGCTATTCAAAATATCTTGGATATTAATCATCTAATAACAGTTGATCTCTATTAATTAATTTCGGTATGCTAATATTCCATGAAATAACTTGTGACCTGAAGCGAATAGTTCACAGTCTATTTATAATTTCCGAAATATTAAGGTACAAACTAATGTCGAGCCATAACACAAATGGATGCAGTCAGACCTATCCAGCATTGTTCATATAACGATGGCCAATTGAACTTTGCATTGAACTCTGCATTTCCACCACTGGGGCGGATCCAGCCGGCGGCAGGGGGCCCAATTCGTGAGAAAAAATTTGGCGGCGAAACAGCCGGCCGATTATTCGCTCAGTGGAGGGGGGGGGGCGGGGTTGTGAGCACAATTTTTTGTTTGGCCCTCGCAAATTTGAAAAATCGCATCCCCCTACCCCCTTGAGCGCCAGGGGAGGGGGCCCATCTTTAAAAAAAAAGAGGTAGAATTAACGTGTTTTTTTTCACAGGGGGGGGGGGTCGCTCCCCCCTCCTGGATCCGCCACTGTTCCACCAAAGAGGCATACACAAACCCGCCCCATTATGTGCATTTTTTGGGAGGCGGAGGGAGTAAAGAACGAGAAAAACCAAAACAATATTTAGTCCATGGATCATCTGGTCCTGTTATGTTAACATAATTTTATCTGTTGGGAGCCAAATATTTCAGTCGAGTGAAGTATGAAAAATCAATTGAATAAAATTTTAAACTGGATTTTTTTTAAATTCTCAGAAAAATGAAAGATTCGTAGTAGTGTACCACACGTTCTATTTTGTTTGCCATGAAGGCTGCTTGTACCTTTCCTCCTAAGAAATATTTGTGTATGGACCTAGTAGTTATATGATTTTTGTTTTCTTCATGCGATTTGCTCTTTTTGTTCATCCGTTTCCTTGGAATGCTTTGAATATGTTTTTGTTATGGTTTGTTAAAATTTCCTTCATGTCATTTGTTTTATTTCAATAAAATAACATTAGAATGAATTCGTATTTGGTTAATTATTGATGATCTGGCTAAATAAACTATCAATTTGAATTGTTGTATGACCATACTCTCCATGATAATGGAGGGAGGGGGAGGGGTGGAGAGTGCTTGGAGAAAATGGACGGGTTCCATTCATTGGACGGTCTTGTGATGACACTGATGAGAACGTCTGATTTGAATTGCAAAGTTCAATTTTAATATGAAGGGGGAAGAGCGAGGAGGATCTCATACTTCCTGGCTAGTCGATGATGACAGCTAGAAATGATATGTTACCCAATTACTTACATGATTTATGGAGAACGAAGCCAGGTTCCATCCTCAAACAGCAAGCTTGGATAATATATGTCTCATTGACTATCTACCTACTTGTCTGTCTACCATCTCGATACCTTCCCACCCCCCCCCCCAACAACAACAAAAAAAAATCATTTTTTATTCTTAATCTTTTTCTCTCTCTCTCATCAAGCAATTTAAAAAAAAACATCTTCGTGCCCGTTTACACGCATCCCTGTCTAGACGTCCCCGTCCACATCGTCGTCGTCGTCATCTCTCTCTCTCTCTCTCTCTCCCCCTCTCTCTCTATATATATCTTTACACGCAAACATACGCACACACACACACATGCCCACACACGACGCATACCCCCCCCCCCCTCACACACACACATACACACAAATAAGCGCATCCTCTGTCTTTCAACGCAGTTGTCTCTGTCGCACAAACACACACGCACACCCACACATAATCTTTCCCTGTTCACTATCTCAGTCTAACTCCCTCCCTTTGACTCTCTCTTCAAGTTGTCCTCACCCTCAGAGAATACAATGAGGGCTTAGCCTGAAGGGCAAGAAGATGGAGACATTTCCTGTCTATAGAGCCCTAGGGGTAACATAGATTTCCATCAATAATTTTTTTCGATATTGACCATTACTCACGCTTTTTTGACCGAATTACAAATTCAAATGACCCATCTCATACAAGTTTTTAAAGGTTGACGGACATTATAAGAACGTTTTGTTGTTCTGGCGTCATATCAAAATAGTGACAGAAGGTCATTAAATGAGGCCGGTTTTTGAAAAAAGGAAATGCAAAGAAACTAAGCAATCGAGAAGCCTGTATATCTGTATTTTGTTGTTGTCCTGTGTGCTTCTTATTCGTCTTCGTCTTCTCACTTTATTGCCGTAAGATAAGGCGCGTGATCTCGGGGACTTCGGACTTCATACATACGCCCCTTTGCATATAAATACAATAAACCTGAAGTAGACCCTTTTGTCAAAGGTAGATTGAAACCTATATATTTTATGAGGGACACACTACGCTGTTATCAAGGTTTCTATAAACAACATAGAGGACCTTTAATGTGACTGTCTTAAGATTTACTTAATCATTCCCTTGTCATCGGTTGTATCCCTCGTGATTACATGAACTTATACTTGACTTAGAGCTTAAATTGTCCGTGAAAAGCCGGGATTCTGTGCTATAAAAGCACCATGACTCAGGGAGCTGATAATAATTATACGGCTCGAATATCAAGAAATCATGCATCATCGACTCATCTTCATTCTAACGCGTCACCGTTGATTGAAAAGATGTTAGGACTCATCTCATGTCGTGTATTTAACCCCTCCTCTTTGGTATCATCTTTGAGTTGTAGCCGCTTTTCATTTTAGCTTTACCTTGTTATGTAAAACACATATTCTTTTCTGCATAATATTCATTGTCATCCCACTACTTATAGATATCTAATTTTGTAGAAGCTAAAATGGTTTACGTCTGAGCGTATGTTTCAGGTTTGCTAGACCCTTTTCTGAACTTATGAAAAAGGGAACGTCATGCACTTACCTTTTTATCGATGTTCCTTAAAAGATGTGTTGTATGTGCGTAGTTATATGGTTATCATCAAGGGGTTTTGTGATCTGATTTGGACTGCCAGAAGAGGAGGGTTAACCCAGCATGTAAACTCTATAAATACAACTGACGGCTGTAGTATATCATAACCAAGTTACCTTTATACCTGTGGCTGATGGTAGAGGTACACATAGACCCCCTGGTTTCGTTCTTATTCCCCTCCCATCCAAGTTTAGAGACCTAATTTCCTCAATTAGTTCTCTAACCCCGGGGAATAACTCCTGACGTCTGGCTGGTGGCGTGTTTTTAATCACATCTAGCTTTTCAAAGAACTAAAATAAATAAAATGAAAATGATGAAGAGAAACTTTAACAATAACCACAGGTAAGAGGGATGAAACCCTGAAAATATTCTTGACGGTGGCAGGCAGGTCCAGACAGTGTATTGTGAAGTGTCAATAGCATCCTGGGAGGGGGAGGGCACCAAGCAGCCTAGTCGGTGTATGAATTTAATTCGCAGGTTAAAACATGGCCAACGGTATTAGGGGTGCGGGACGGGTACTGACTCCTTATACATGTATCTACTTAATCTTAACCCACCACCCTCCCTATTACTCTCTCTCTCTCTCTCTCTCTCTCTCTCCCTCTCTTTCTCTCTCTCTCTCTCTCTCTCTCTCTCTCTCTCTCTCTTTCCATTCGATTAGGGGAACATGCCCTTGTGCCCTTGTGCCCCTCACTGTACTACGCTCCTGAAAGTGAATATGATTTCCTGCATAGGGATTCAATCCTTGAAAAAGACCTGTCCAAGTTTCAGACGGTGACAATCACCATAGTGACAGTTTCAGGTGTGATCCTTCTTTTTCTTTCTATGAACATCTTAGATTGAAAATCAGGTCATGAAGATTTTTAAAAAATGTTTGATTCTCAGAAACATTTCAGAAGCTGAACACGATGTCATGTATTCTCCATTTTCTTCGCCCCTTCTCCGTCTATCTCTGAATGTATATTTTACATAATCATTTTTTCAATTAAGTTTCAAAATCTTCATTTTCAATCTTTCTCTCTCTCTCTCTCTCTCTTTCTCTCTCTCTGTCTTTCCATTATTTATTACTATTTTTGATGCTGTTCCCTCTATTAAAGTAATCGTTGAATACTAATTCAACACTGCCATTAGAAATACATTAAGTAAATGTCAAAACTCCAATTCACTTGGATTATAGGCAATCATTTTGTTTCTATAGGAACGAAAAAACATAAAATATTGCTCCCCAAATGACAATTTACTGTTAAACGAAGAACAAACCACATTTGTTTTTGTAAATGCATTTGATAGATCAAGTTCATTGACTCATGTTTATGGGGATTGTGTTGGATGAAGGCCCTCTATTATGATCGCAATCCGGCAATCCTTTCCGCTGATGTAGCAAGGTCGTTTTGACGCCACTTTTAAGACACCTAATTTTATACGCAAGTTCATAGCACCTGAGGATATGAGTAAGATTTCATAATATTCGTTTTTAGCACCGATCCTTACAACATTTTAACAACAATACAGTCGCCAAAGTTCGTCGTGCTTAACAGATTTGTGGCGGCATATACTTGCAGACGGTCTTCACCCTTAGGATACTTCTAAGTGGTTTACCAGCTGAGAGATTTCACACTCTTGACTGTTCCAGAGCACTACCGTCGCCATTCATTCATATCACTCCCAGGCACAAAAGGCATATTGTTCCACGGAAATGTACTTCGTCATGCGCGTTAAGTTTTGAGTTGTTTCCCAAATTGGGTTTTAGCGCTCCGAAAATATCCCATCCCGCGCCTCGAGGTATATCCGAGATGCATTAGAGAAAAAAGAAAGAGCTGGCGACTGATGGGGCTTGCAACGTAGTTCAAGAACTTTGCACTTTTTTTTCTTAAGCATGAGCAATTTCATATAACCACCGATTTCCTTCTATGAAGGATGATGATTTGCTTTTTCATGTACTAACGGATGTTGTCTGAGGTACTGAAAGTATAACAGAATACAAATGAGCGAGAAAGAAAAAATGAAATAGATACTGAAAGTTTTGACTCAGTTGCCTTGTTCTATTTAAGCCTTGAATCTAAATATAGTTTTCAAATTGAAAGCTAAAAATAGACAATGATTGTCTCGCCTTCCATTATGCAGAAGTGATGAAAAGTCAAGCATTTACCTATTATATACATATATGAATATATGTGTGTGCTTGTGCGTGTGTTTGTGCGTTGCGTGGGTTTGTGTGTATTTGTATGTGTGTGCATGTTACGTGATGAAGCCCAATGTGCGAAAATTCAAAGTTTCAAACAATTCACAGAATTAGTTATATTTACCATCTTATTCCATTTCCTCAAATATTTATAACCACATACATACGCACACACCCACACATCAACATAAACACACACATATCCGCATAAACACGCATATATATGTATGTAATAGAGGAAAGAATTGAGTTCTGCTCGGAGTTTGAGTAAATACCCAAAACAAAACAATAATGATACGCTGATAATGATAATGATAGGTTAAAGCCCTGAAAGACGAAAAATTGTCACACAATTTCTTCTAGAAGGTAGGATCATTATATCTTATATGTATTTGTATATGTATATATATATATATATATATATATATATATATATATATATATATATATATATATATATATATATATATTTAAATATATATTCGTGAGTTATGCATACAGACAAACTATAAATTGCACCATTTTCTCAACCGCCCATGCCTTAAAAAAGCTTAATCTGTAATCATGAGTCGATCTCAGATTTAGAGCAAACCTCTGCCAAAATACTTGATTTTATGTCCTGTACTTATCATAGCGGCGATAGTGATCTTATTTTGAGTAAACATGTGCTCATCCTTATTTGTTGAAAAGGTCGGTTTTACCAAAAAGCACATCTGACTGCTCGAAAGGTACCTTAGCTAAAGGGGGTTTAAATATTGACCTGAGGTAAGGTTTTTTAGCCCGAGGCTGAGCGATGAGCACGCATGTTTGTCTATTAGCGGCGAGATGAGGTCTTAAGCCAGTGTACAAGACTGCTTTGACGCTTCAGGAAACTGAGTTAAGTACTTTAACACTATCCAGATACCATCGCTTCCCAGATCACCTAAGAAAAATAAAACTGTGTCAGACCGAGGATTCATATCAAGCTCCTTACCCCAAACCAAATCAGACAAACCTGATAGAA
Source organism: Strongylocentrotus purpuratus (assembly GCF_000002235.5). NCBI lineage: Eukaryota > Metazoa > Echinodermata > Echinoidea > Camarodonta > Strongylocentrotidae > Strongylocentrotus > Strongylocentrotus purpuratus. Next base: position 16,121,278 of record NW_022145612.1, on the reverse strand, counting down.
ATCCCAATAACATCTACCTGAGAAGCGATTTAATTAAGGTTTTAGTTTTCTTTATTTTCCTATTTTCGATCGCTAATTTGTATCACCTCAGCTCTTAAAGCTGTCGAATCCATTTTCAACGAGGGATAGGTCGAGTGATATTCTTAATTAAGGTGATACCATCGATATATATATATATATATCTATAAATAGTTCCTCAAGTCGTAGGAGTTATCAGAACCATGCATTCGTTTGGCTAGACAAAAATTCCGGACCTCTACAATGGTTGCGAGTGATTACCGATGGTGCCTATTTGATAAATTAATCGATGATGTGCCGATTCATGAGTTTTGGTGATAGCAAAATGTATTCAACTTTGTTAAATTTATAAAACGACATCATAAGAAACATGACAAGATAGTGGTAAGATACTTATAAAATTACTATGAAATGTGTATACTTGATATGACAACAAATCTGTCGATACATGTATCGCTGATTATTTTGGACAGGATTATTCTCAGATTGAAAAGAGAGATTCGAAGATATAAACGACAGTTCCAAATACTTTTTCTGTATGTATGAGGGAAAACAAGAGGAAACGAAGATTCGAAGCTCTCTGAAAATAACGTAATATTTATATATATTTATGAATATCCTAAAATTATTTTCTGACATTAATTGCCTTAAGTTATTGACTTTTGTTTCTTCCAATTACATGACAGAATTCAAAATTATTTAAAAAATGAATAATCTTACATTATGTTCGGTCCACGATGTCATCTTAGCAACCAGACAAGTAAGGAAACGTCCCCCTCCCAAGAAAACTATCCCTCGGACAACTAACACACGACTAAACACTTAACCGTCAGAACAACTATATTACCATTATGATATATTACACTAGTTACTTTTAGGACGACTACTGCATGGAGGAGAATAATCCTTCGAATGGACAATAAATGAAAGAATATTGTTATCACTCCCCTCTAATACCCACCTCTTCTTTCTTTCTCCCTCTCTCTCTATCTCTCTATCTCTATCTCTCTCTCACACACACACACACACACACGCACTCTCTCTCTCTCTCTCTCTCTCCCTCTCTCCCTCTCTCGCTATCTCTCTCTCTCTCTCTCTGCCTCTGACTCTCTTCCCTTTCGTCATAACAGTTCCAACGATGTCAAGGACAGGGCTGATCAAACTCTCTTGCACATCGAAAATTAATTGATGGGGGAAAATGACAGTTGATACAGCCAGGTATTCATAATTGTGCAGAGTCATTCGCCCTCTTTCTCAAAATATTTTGTGCCGATTGATAGACAGTTATTACGATACATCATGTGGGCTGGCATTACTCGGAAAGATGAATAAGAATTTATCATCTAAGCTTGTCTTTAAAGGTAATGCAAAGTTTTGGGAAATTTTGAAAATTGCATAGATAGTAATTATTTAAAATGTTGATATATATGGATGCCCATGTATGTGTATAATAAGCACTATAAAATTCAGCCCCTAAAACACTCCTGCTTTCGAGAAATTGAATAATCATAAACATTTACCGGTGCTCCCCGTAAATTTCAAATATTTCAAATAGCGCCTAAGGCCATTCCATGGTAGCTGCGACCATGCAAATATCAGAATAAACAGTTCTGATATATAATTTCCAAACGGGAGTAGGTTTTAAAGATAAAGTCATTACAGTCCTGAGAGGGCGCTATACAACACAAAGAGTTTATTATTCACAATTTCGTCACTTTAGATCGACAACGATCATTCAATATTATAAAATCGCATATGCTTCTGATATGTTTATTCGAACCAAATTCATGATACCAAAATTTTGTAATACCTTTAACCCGAAGGAAAATGAGATAAAGGGAGCGTACCCAGGGTGAGTCGGTTATTATGTGACAGTCGATAATGTTTATGGAACATTTTGCTGGTTGACTGATTGATTGATTTGGACAATTTATCTGTCCGATATATATGAGGCGTTTATTTATTTTAACCACTAAAAAATATTTATGCTACTGTCCATAATCAGGGATAATGATGGACTCGTCATAAGGAAATTGGACGCTGAGGGCAGCAGTTCAATCATCTTCATGTCCCTTGAGAGGATTTGTGTCACACATCAGGATTGCCGTTATGAACCTACGTACGAACCCTATACTATTCAGCCAATGGCGTAGCTTCATTGTAGACCACGGCAGTGCAATGGAATCTGAAAAGAGGACTGGAAAGGCGAGAAGGAAGGGGGAAAGAGTTAAATAAGGATAGATGAACATTTTAAAACCACCTCCCCCATAGGTGGACATGATACTGTGCTTTTTATTTACCCGGGCATGGTGGCTCAGTGGTTAGAGCGCCCGCCTCATGAACAGGAGGTCGTGGGTTCGATCCCCGGCCGAGTCATACCAAAGACTTATAACAATGGGACCTTCTGCCTTCTAGCTAGGCGCTCAGCATATTAGATTGGAGAAGGGTAGTAATAACATGTTATGTTATGCAGGGCCCGCTGGAAGAGCAGTTTCATTACTGAAGTGGCTACCCTGGGTAAATAAAACGTTATTATTATTATATTATTATTTACCGGAACAGACCCATGCCCCCTCCGCCCTCCTCATAAGGCCGGGGCTGTAAACATATTTTAGGGGTAAAGTGATGAAAAAGAATTTTACTGTTTCCTTCTTTTTTTTCTATTATAACTTATCTTCTCCTTTTCAGAAAAGAAACGTCAATATCATTATGCTTAAGGCGCGTATCATTATAACTTTATCCCCTATGAAATCTTTTTTCCTGCACTTGTTATTATGATCGTTCGTACAACCTCCTAAATGTTATCATCACTGGGCATAATTAACAGTCAGTCATCCCCACTCTCTAGAGGTAACACGTCTCAAGATCACCAAGTAATAGGTTGGTTTATCCGATCACCACGGCCTGGTGAAGCTGACACTGGCTGGTCGGATACCATTCCTGACGCGGCATGGTGTTACTCCGAGAACTGATAGGACTGCTTTAAAGTGAGAAATTCAGACCTCAAGACTTAAGACCGTTTTTCCCCTTCAACATCTAATCTAGATGGTGAAAATATAGCTTTGATGGAGAAGGAGGGGTCCAGAGTAGACAAAGGGAGAGGGGCGCTTGTGTCATTGGTTGGTCACCGATAAAACTCGTGGATGAAATAGTAGAGAACAAAGCTCTCGATGGGATGGGGTAGGAGGTGGATGGTTGCGTTTTCATCCTGTTTTCACGTTGAATTTTCCTTTTTCTTTCTTTATCACTATCACCCTCCCCCCTCCCCTATCGCCCAGCATTCGATTGTAGCAAATGTCTCCTTGCCGCTACGCCACTGGTGAAACACCCGACATTCGCCCCTGCAAAAATTGCTCCCGGCTGTATTTCGTCAGAGGTGTAGGGTTAGGGCTGGGTGTTAGGTTTGGTTTAGGGTTAGGGTAAGGTTAGAGTTGGGTCTAGGGCTGAACTACTATAATCGGTGCATGCAGGAAAATAACGTGGAGCATTTGTCGCACAGTTTCGTACAACCAACGGGTGATGTTGGACTGCCCGAAATAAATCATATCATGTCATTAGACATTTCAAACCCCAGTCTTCTTCTTATCTTTTCCTGTGTTCATTGTGATATATTCTATGTTTGAAATTTTTCTGCCCCGGCTTCATTCTTCGCATAGTGAACTTTAACAATTTGTAATTTTTGTTTCTTTATCGGCTTTTCAAATATTATCTGTGTTATTTCAAAACGCATGTAATAACAGAGGGCAGACATTTATCTTGAAAGGCCAAGGTAGCCAAAGTATGTTTTTCGATGAATCCAGATTAATTCTTTCATCTTACTCGTCCGGCTGAGAGACGGAAACGGGGGTGGGTAGCAGAAGCTTTAAATGAAGACATGAATTCAGCTTAGAGGAGCGCCGGTGATGAAAACCTATAAATACGATAAACCAGAACAAAATTCAAATTAAATCACAAGATTTATCCAGGTTCGACACCTTCGATGCGTTCTGGTCTGCTACGTTGCCCATGGCGACTGCAAACTCTTGCAAGGAAAATTTCCTCAGGGTTGAAAATGACTTTGTAAGTTTCAGGGTTAAGCGGGGAAAAGAGGGGGAAAAGGCTTCCCGTAATCATGCAGGGAAGCGATGCTTTTCAGTTTTAAAGATTATGATTTGTTGAGTGGTGGTAGTCGAGAGCATTGTAAATAAGGGTTAATTATATAATTCGTCAGAATATTGTTGTATTTTGTTGTTGCGTTGTGTATCAATCGTCAAAATGATAGGGAATTTACTCAATATTACTAAAAATCGCTCCAAACACATGGATGCTCATCATCTGGTATCTAAACTAGTTCCAAAGTTTGAAACTATTTCTTGTTATGTTTCGAATAAAGCGAAGAGAGGGCATTTCAAGATTGAGCTTTTTGTATGAGATAATGCTTCCCGTACATTATTCCACATGATAATAGATAAAATGGACAAACTCACAAACTATTTGTCTCTCCTATTAATATACTCTTTCCTTGAAATTTTTTTAAAAGGCTTTCCCTTCTTATCAACTCGTTCCTTTCAACCATATTTCAGAAGTGAATTCAAGATGCAAGGCTAGTTAGTTAGTACTTTAACATAATATTTTAAATTGATTATTGAAGAAGCTCTGTAGGCATGCATGATACCATCTTTCATATAATATTAGATGACCTTTATCACTTTCTAATCATGATACCTGGGATATGCTATTCTTGGATGAGTTGTACATACATCGGACAACATCATGTGGCTATCGACAATCGTAATCTCGATCATTGTTCTTATAATCGTTGGTACACACTCCAGTTTCTATTTTTTATATTATCATGCAACTATCATCCCATCGTGTTTTCTTTTATCACGCCAAGGAAGAAGACGTTGTGTTTTCGTTATATCATATTAAATACCCTATTCGGTCAAGGGCACATCATGAAGGAAATTCGACCGTCTCTCTCTCTCTAGGGCTCCGTACCGTCTTCGATGAGTAGAGAGACACAAATATAAAAGATAAGACTTAAAACTGGGCATCTCATCCAAATTTGGCATTTACGTATGACGCACCATGCGTGCACGATGATCAAGACATCCCTTAACCTGACCCTTTCTGTTTTTCTTTGTCAAATATTATTCACGCAGCGCCTTGTCTCATGTCTGCATGGTTAAAGAAGAAACGATCAAGGACAACGGGGTATCAACTAGGTTTGCCTTTCGCAAACGATTCCAGGAAACGAGAACAGTAAGATATTTCTATTAAAAGGTCATTTTTTATATTTTTGTAAAAAATAATTGGTTATAATGTAGGGACTCACTCTTATTCTAGAATATGATGAATCGCCATTATTCTTAAAGGTAATACAAAGTTTTGGAAAATTTTGAAAATTGGGGGATAGTTATCCTTTACAATTTTGATTAATTTGGATGCCCCTGTGGATGTATTATAAGCACTAGAATATTTAGGCCATAAAACACTTCTGCTCTCGAGAAAAATTAAATATAAAAATTTACCGGTGCTCCCGGTAAATGTTGATAAATTTCAAATGGCGCCTACGGGCGTACAAATGTAGTTGCGACTATGAAAATATCAGAATATGTATTTGTGATATATAATTCCCAACGGGAATAGCTGATCGGTCGATTTTAGTCAAGAAACATTGTTTTGTAGCTTAATTAATATCTTGAACTTGAGAGGGAGTTATATAGCATAAAGAGTTTATTATTTACAATTTCATAACTAATGACTCCATTTCAAACGCGACCCCATACCAAAACTTGGTATTACCTTTAACTGACCTTGTAGTACAGCGGATTAGCTCCCCATATAACGAGAATTGTGCACTTTTTGATAAAAGCATGAAACTTCTAGCATAGTTAGTTTAGACCATAAGATTCATTTTCAGATGTGGAGGGAAGTCAGATTTGACCTCTGATGACCCTGAGAGGTCAAATTCAAAATGGCCGCCAGTCCGCATGGTCTAATGTACAAACACGCTTAACTTTTGAACCAAATAGTCCAGAAAAACATTTAAGGTGTCGTTTCCAACTAAATTGAGGATGCCAATGCATTTGGTAATACTTTTGAGATCGCCAGATTTCGGGGTTTGGCATTTAGGTCAAGGTTAAGGTCAAAATTGACTAAAAATAGCAAGTTTTCAATGTTTACAACGAAACATATCCCATTTATTTGTCATTTGTTCGCTCCTATGTTCTCAAATTTCTTTAATAGTGGTTCCCCTGCAGACCATGAGATTCATTTTCAGATGTAGAGCGAAATCAGATTTGACCTCTGATGACCCTGAGAGGTCAAATCAAAAATGGCTGCCAGTCCGCCGCATAGTCTAATAATTGTCCAAACACGCTTAACTCTTGAACTAAATAGTCCAGAAAAACGTTTAAGGTGTCATTTCCAACTAAGTTGGGGATGCCAATTCATTTGGTAATACTTTTGGGTACGCCAGAACTCTGGGCTTTGCATGAAGTCAAGGTCAAGGTCAAAATTGACTAAAATAATAGCAAGTTTTAAATGTTTACAAAAAGTTTTCCCATTTATTTGTCCCCCTATGTTCTCACATTTCTTTAGGAGTGGTTCCCCTGCATAGTCTCCATCGTAATCCCTGTCAGTTAGTTTATTTCACTAATTATAGCACCAAACCAGTAGTTGTCTTGTAACTGACCATATGCATATAGCATGGTCAGTGGGCAGCTAGGCAGTATACGGTACAAACCTCAATTCAAGTCAGGGAAACTGCTCCTTTCCGTTACTGCTCAATAATACTGGTAAGATGTTCTTTAAGTTACTTTGTGTTTTATTTGGTTTAAGTAATTTAAATAATCGCTGCAGAGTTTGAGGAACATGCCATAAAGCAAACTAACGTTTCCGCTAACACTATACAAACATCACCTTGACCAGCAACCTGGAGTGCAGGCAGCATTCTTGAGGGATGGGAACTTCTGACAGTACTGAAAGAGATGGGGAATCCATCTCTAGAACGAAGTCAAGACATACTAGTCATTGGCACAAGCGACATATCATGGACATCCAATTGGCTGAAACGGGGAGAAGGATTGAGACCCTAGGTGAGCAGTACACAAAGTTTGTGACAGAAAGGCTAGAGCAGTGTACGACACCTAGCTGTCACACAAACACTTCATACGAACAAGTTGCCATTTTTCAGTCGGCAGCCGGCGAAGGTTATAAACAGAAGGCACAGCTTGCAGCACTTAAGAGTGACTGTGGTCTCTTTTTGAGGATTTACATCTCGTGTCAGACAAGGGATGGAGATATGGACAATTTCTTCTCTCATGAAAACCAGGCAGTCCCGCCAGCTTTGTTAACTGGAGGTATAAATGCGGTTTGGAGTTAAAGCAAATCTACTCTGCCTGGAATCAAATCTGCTCGAAAACAATAGTGCACCTGTGGCCCAAGCAATAATTATTGATGGTGAAGCTGTGGTTCAAATGCTCAACCCTGGAACATCAAGAACATTTCAAGAGTATGGAGAAAAAGTGTTTGCCCCATACATCTTTGCTCAACTAGAGAAAAGCATCCGCATCGATCTTGGCTATGGTGTATACTTACCTGCTAGCCTGAAAGCCTCAATAGGGCAGGAAAAGGGAAAGGGCACCAGGAAAAGGGTGGTTCCTTCTATTTTGCTGCCAGAAAGCTGGAAGGACTTCCTTCGATTCAATGAGAACAAAACCGAATTGTTTGATTTCATGTCATGCGAAGCCATTTACCTTCCTCTACCACAGGGCAAGGAACTGTATAATATATGCAACAGATGGAAGTGGAGTACTCTGCTCTCCTGCTGAGTCACACTTGGCAGGCCTTGTCCCATGGGTGTAAAAGGGTATCCATACGTATTGTTGGTACTGATGCGGTTGAACTGGCCGTGGCTTCATTCAGCAAGACAGCTCCTGATGCTGGGGATCGCTTTTGGTTTCAGATCAAGCTTTCGGTACAAGGCTTTTCATAAAATCATGAAAGTTGCCACCATGAGTCTGACACAATGTATGACTCTTCTAATCTTTCATGCGTTCACCGGGTGTCACACTGTTTCTACATTCACAGGAAAAACTTAGAAGTTTTTCCCAGAGGTGAATGATTCCTTCAATGAACTCCTGTGCATGCCTAGGGAGGTCAGTGAAGGATCAATGTTACTGCCAGAGCGATTTGTGATGCTAATACGACCGAACCAGTGAGAGCATGATAGTGAATGATGCCAGGAAACAGCTCTTCGCACAGAAGTCTAGAAACCTGGAGAACTTTCCTCCATCCCAGGCAGCACTCAAGCAGCACCTCAAGCGCACTTGCTACCAGGCCAACTGTTGAAACCAGATATTGGCCAAGAATCCAGAGATGCAGAGCCATCTGTCTTGGGCTGGACAAACGAAACAACTGGGTGGCAGCCTCTTTGGACCACTCTCCCGGAAGCATAAAAATTGTGGCATGAATAATCCACTGTCGCTGCAAGAAAGGATGCACTGAACTGTGATCTTGTTCTGGAGACTGTTAGATTTTGATCGTTACCATCATTAGGATATGCATAAGTTGTGGACAGTGCTAAATTCATGTAGATATCTATAGCTGTGGTTATGAACAGGTTTTAGGTCGTATTTGGAATAGCTTTTTTTGTCTTCTGGGCCCAATTTCATAAAGCTGCTAACCGGTAAGCAAATTTTCGTGCTATAACTGTAGCAGACAAATTTGTACCTTGTACGTTCACAATGGGTTGCATTGTTACAAAATTTATTTTCGTCCAGTAAGCAGCGTAAGGTTAATGCATTTTCGTGTGCTTACGGTTTAGCAGTGCTTTGAAGTAGAAACTAATACGTAAGCACAGAACCAGCCGATAAGCAGCTCTATGAAATTTGGCCCTGGATAGTCAAAGTGGTGGTACACGGGTCTTTTTATTAATTTTTAAAATAATGAAACCTTAAGTGCCAAAATAGAGGCAAAGTTTATTTTAAAAAAGAAAACAGCACTTTTTTTAGCCTAATATGACCTTTAACTTGACCTTATTGCAAATCCCTGAGTTCTGGCGATCTCAATGTATTACGTAATGAATTGGCATCCCCAAGTTAGTTGGAAATGACACCTCAAACGTTTTTCTACACTTTTTGGTTCAAAAGTTACCACGTTTGTACATTAGACCATGCGGACTAGCGGCTATTTTGGATTTGACCTCTTAGGGTCATCAGAGGTCACATCAAACTGTTAAATAAACTAACTGAAACGGATTAAGGTGGAGAACTCTGCAGGGGAACCATTCCTTAATAAATTTGAGAACATAGCTAGGGAGAACAAATGACAAATAATGGGGATTTAACCTTCTGTAACCATTCAAAACTTGCTATTTTTAGTCAATTTTGACCTCGACCTTGACATAAATGCCACACCCTGAGTTCTGGCGATCTCAAATGTACTACCAGATGAACTGGCATCCCCAATTTAGTTGGAAATGACACCTTAAATGTTTTTTTCTGGATTATTTGGTTCAAAAGTTACTGCGTTTATACATTAGCCCTTGCGGACTGGCGGCCATTTTGGATTTGACCTCTCAGGGTCATCAGAGGTCAAATCAAACTGAAATAGACTACCTGAAAAGGATTAAGGTGGAGGACTATGCAGGGGAACCATTCTTAAAGAAATTTGAGAACAAATGACAATTAAATGAGATTTAACCATTTGTAACCATTCAAAACTTGCTATTTTTAGTCAATTTTGACCTTGACCTTGACCTAAATGTAAAACCCTGAGTTCTGGCGATCTCAAATGTACTACCAGATGAATTGGCATCCCCAAGTTAGTTGGAAATGACACCTTAAACGTTTCTCTGGACTTTTTGGTTCAAAAGTTAAGCATGTTTGTACATTAGACCATGCGGCCTGGCGGCCATTTTGGATTTGACCTCTCAGGGTCATCAGAGGTCAAATCTGACTTCCCTCCACATCTGAAAATAAATCTTATGGTGAAAGCAAACTATGCTAGAAGTTTCATGCTTTTATCAAAAAGTGCACAATTTTCTTGCTAAGCCGCTGCACTATTGTGTATTATTGGCATGATTAGTACACGGTGAAATAGTGTGTAAAGTTGATGACTACTTTTTAATTACATTTGGAAAACAATAGATGGAACCATTCAACCTTTAGGCCTGAGAAAAAGAATACCTTGCTAACCAAAATATGAATATCCGATAAATTTTAATCCCGGATATTAAGAAAAAATGGGTGATGATGAAATGATGAATTGGACGGGAAGGAGGGAACGGCCGGGTGTCACTGTTTCTAACCACTGACTACAGGGTAGAGGGGGTTTCAAGGACAAGATAATTTAGTGACTTGGCAGACAACCTTCTCTAGACATACTCATCGTTATGCCCTAAATACTCACTTGATTGACATCTGAAAGAAACTCACAACACTAGAACTATACAAGGAGGAAGTATATACATAACTGGACTCATGCTCTTGGCAGTACATAGACGCTTAAGAAGATTTTTTGTTTTGTTTGTGTTTGTTTGCTTGTTTTTTTCTGCTTTCTCTTTTTATGTTATTGATTATGTTTTCGTTTCAAAGCGAAAAAATCACGTCATCCCAGACCTATATATACTAACACTATACACAAGATGACTCTTGCTCATGTTCCATTCATCTCCCAACATCGATCTCGTCAATTCACATACTTCAATGCTGTCTGGTCGTTTGACACAGTTAAGAGTGTCTATACTAACATTGCCTGAAGTTATTAATGCTTGGTTTGGGATCTGTTCACGTCTTTTTCACTGATATCTTGTTGCAAATCAATTAGCACCTGTTCGTCAGTTATCACCTTAACCATGGACCTACTAATTAGGTCCATGCACTAATATAGTACATTCGTAAAGTGCTCAGGTCGGGGATGTCATTAATCAGTGTCAGCCTATTTCAAAACAAGAACCCCCGCAATACATGCGAATGAATCTATTCAACACATAAGACATTCTCTATAAAATAAGATTATTTTTACCGCATTAATCCTAATTAAGCATCGAAATTGTTTATAAAATAAATCAGTATCACTTTCTAGACAAATAGTAACCCCAAAAAGGAAATATATATATATCTCAAACGAACGTCATTATTCCTCAATCATTATCAAATAAAAATTCATCGTGAGTAATATTAATTAATACCCTTCTACAGCACAAACTGTTATTTCATTTCTAACACTTTACTCTTTCTACCAAACAACCAATCTGCACTCATTAGCAAAAGACTACCTGTCACGGTTATTTCCTTGGCGGAAAGGTTTAGTCATTCACTCCCAAAGCTTTTTTTCCCCACCCTATCCGCCCCCTCCCCCCCCCCCCCCTCTCTCTCTCTCTCTCTCTCTCTCCCTCTCTTTCTCTCCTTTACCGTCTCATCACCATCTGTCACTTTATGTTTCTTTGTCTAATGATCATTTTCCCATATTATTCAATCACTAATTTCTGTGAAGAACTAATTAGAAATGAAGGACTCGACGCTCAATACGATGAAAATTGATTTATATTTTTAACTCTCTGAGCTACTTTTCACGCCATTTTAATGGCTTCGAGCCAAGTTGTAATAAAGCTGGAGCATATATAACTTTTATAGATGTCTAAATTATAGCTTATCATTAAAACTGATGTAAAATATGTTATTCGCGTGATAACTACAGGCACTCATGTTTAAAATATGCTACTGCAACGTTTGATTGCGGTTTCGGCATAACGCCAAGTTTACAGAATTAATGTATCCCATGAGAGTTACAATACGCCCAGCTTTAGTAATTATCTGATTTTGATGATTGATCAAATCATCATTGGGGTTCCATAGCTATTTAAATTGTATTCAAAACTGTAATCCCCCTCTTTTCTATCCCTAACCATCTCTCGTTCAATTCTAACTTTGTTTTTGCTTCATTCTTTTAATTGGAAATGCATAAATATCTCCTATGTTCATAGACATTATTTGTTGTTATCTTTATCACAGTGATATACCCGGATTGTGATGGGAAAAAGGTTGTATGAACATTACCGTTTTCATCATCAATTTATAACTCTTAAATAAACCCTTTTGGTCTTGATTTTTGGATTATGGCATGGGTAAAACCATGGGCGGATCTTAATGGATCAGATTATACACTTGCAAGCTACCGCTTCTTCACTATGAAAGTCTTACTCTGCGTGGACTCTCATGAACATTACATTTCATTTTTCCTCATTATGTCAGTGCAAGCTAGGAGCTCAACAACATTGTATGCGTCATGAATTCTTTCTCTTCCTCGGCTTACATTAGAATCTTTTCCCCTCACTTGCTCTGCTTTGCATCATCGTCATATGAAATTGATTACAATCTATTATGATTATATTTTTTGTTGTAATTGTCAACCATTATTGTCATTGTCTAAGCATAATTCGATTACTTCTCCTTGTAAATTTATACCAAAGAAAAAGGAAATTTCCGAATGGACAATAATTTCTAAATTTTTGAATTCAAATTTAAATATCACCAGCTTTATGTTCGTTATTAAATTTGGATAGAGCACTTGGCATAGTTTGCCGTATATCATATTGTGATAACAATTCTTCTTAAATCCAACTTTTCAGTCTGTGAAGGTCGTTTTCTGCCCTTTGTGATACTAGAGAGAAAAATTCATTTTCATATTGAAATAGGAATTCTCACAAATTGACGGGAATCAATTTGCTCCGAAGTGAGAGCAGTGTCCCGTATCCACCGTCACGGGTTGTTAATGGTATTGTGTATATGATAAAGAGCGAGTTATGTTCATATCAACATCAGATTTCATGTATTTTTTAACAAAAAAAGAACTTTCGCGTAATCGTCCGCCTCCCACACCCTCCCACCCATTATCCTTTTAGGCTCTCTCTAATAAAAAGGCGAAATAAACTGGATACTGGGCATTTTCTATATATGGGAGTCCGGCATTACTCAACCCGCCTTCCGTGCTGTACAGTCAAAGAGTCAAGGGCAGGGTAACTCTCTGTAATCGTAAATATTATCCACTTTCATCTTAATTCATTCTGATTCAACCGTGTCAAAATCTAGAACGATTACTTCCTTTTTCCGAAACATCACAGATTGATTAGCTAGACCAATCGACTAAAATAACATGTTATGTGACTTGTCTCGGTCAATTACGTGGCTAATTCGAATTTGTATTTCGTCGTACCGTCTGTGACAAATGTTTAATTGGGTCACTTAAATAATGTTTTTATCATTGTTTGTTGTTGTTTGTTGTTTTATTTTGTTCTATTGGTATTGTAAAATATTTATAATATGATAGTATAACACCCTTGTGTAAAAATATGAAAACACCCGATTAATCTCCGGGTAATTGTGAACGCTCCATCCCACACTGAATTTTCACTTCAATTGTTATCATAAACAATTAGATGTCTGCAATTACACTCATACGCATAAGAGGCGGGGGCTTAATTAGGGCTGCATCCCCTCCCTCCCTCAGAAATATTGAAAACATCAGAATTCGGGTATCCGTCACCTCACATTCAGATGTTCGGGCAGCTTGTTACCCGCATATTGTATATTTGGGATATTACCTAGTGTATATGGCTGACAAATACCAAATTTACTATAATAAGATTATTTTCTAATAAATCAGGAAACCTTCTACACTGTTGAAACAAGTATTAAAAAAATGCGGGTTAAAAAATTGTTGATTAAAAAACGCTCAACAATGGTTAAAAATGTAGTGTTGATTAAAATTTACTTTTAATCTTGCGTTGGTTAAAAACAGTGTTGATCAAAATTATTCCTTTTAACCTATGTTGGTTAAGTCTAAGTCGTTTGCAAAAATTGTAACCCAGCATGGATTAAAAACAAAATTCCGACAGTAATGATAGCCCCCTTCCGGTTAAAGTTTAATCAGTGTTGATTAAAGTACTGGTCACGTGACCCAACAGAACGATATCGAAGCGCGTAGCTAGCGATCGATCGACATACAAATAAAGTACATGCAAAGTACATGCAGTTTACGCGTGCGACAAAATTAACAATGGAGGTTGTCGCGAGGACGCTGAGGAAATGGGGGTTTGGACGGTCTTATCTCCGTGTTTTCAGGTAAGAAATTATTTTAATATTATCATCATCGATTCTAAGATTGTAAGGAAGAAGTGAAATAAGGTTCTTGCTCAAATCAAAAACGATTTGTGTCCCCTAGGCTGTACGTAGCTCCCGACGTAGCTCAACCAATAAGTAACATTTTACTTGCACCGTGCACCTGGCTAATAACGTAAGCACACACACACTCATCAGTCTGCAAGAATCTTCAACCGTGAAGGAGGCAGACCCAATTAAAGAAGGAGAAGTGTGGGCCTATTACGGATCACCTACCCAAATTGCATGCATGAAAAATAATCTTATTTTTTAAATCTAATTGTATCTAATTGTTTAAAACAATTAAATATAAAATAAGATGTCATCATAAAGTGAAACGTCTTCATGCATGCAATTTGGGTAGGTCATCCGTTACACTTACTGGCTGAGCTACAACCTACGGGCCGGGACACAAAGCGTTTTTAATTTGAGCAAGAACCTTATTTCACTTCTTCCTTCCAATCTTAGCATTGATGATAATCATATTAAACAATTTCTTACCTGCAAACACGAGGATAAGACCTCCAAACACCCGTAAGTTTAACCAACAGGGGTTATAACTGTAACCAACAACCCACTAAAGTTTAACCAACATCGTGTGAATCAAAAAAGAATTAACCTACAATGGTTACAATTTTAACCAACGACCTAAGTAAGTTTAACCAACAACATGTGAATCAGCCCCAAACAAAGCATAAATAACCAACAAAAGATTAAAGTTTTAATCAACAAATGGTTAAAGTTTAATCAACACCATTTTAACCAACATTGAGCAAATTTTTTTAACCAATAATTGATTAAAATTTTTAATCAACCACAGGTTAAATTTTAATCAACAGGCTGTTGGTTAAAGTTTAACCAACGATTGTGTGATTCACCTGGTAATCCGTGGTTGATTAAAATTTTAACCAACTTGATTAAAAATTGTAATACTTGTTCTAACAGTGTATTTGGTCAAGAGGAATCGTTTACATTGGCGAAAATTGTGCCCTTATGCCTATGGTCTATGAATTCAAATTATGCATCAGCAAATGCAATACAATACTACTCCAAAACATTCAGTTGCCTTTGAACCTCCTACTCCAGCACTGCAGTCATGACATTGAAAAGTAAGAAAAGAAATCTATAATCTATTCCGGTCTTTGAATCGTCTGGTTGTTGTATCAAACATCACTAGTCCTGGGCCAGGGTGAATTAACTACGACGTATGCAAAAGACTATAAAGATATATACAGGTAGAATGATTTTTCATGAGTGCACTTGTATTCGATTAAACAAAAAGTGGCTACGCCTAAAGATAGGGGGGGTACTTTAAAGAAGTCCAAGAACCTTGAAGTGTTTTACTTACTCAAATACAGGATACAGGATAACTTTGGGAGTAAATATCATTATTCACTCTGATGATCTCTGGAGATATTTCTTATAACCGACAATAATTACTTGCCAACACGCAGGCCACTTAATTTCGAAGTCTCTTGATGATACAAAATGAACATGGTTGTACTTTGTACAGAGACTGGCCAGCGGTAAGAGACTGCCAATATCATGACCTTGACCTTATTTGGATAGTACATGATTGGAAGTGAGAAGTATCAGGACGCCCTTCTTGTATATGATCTTGGCCGGGTTGCGAATCCTTTCTATTTTCGGCATCAAATAGGTAATTTTGAAAGGAATCAGATAAGATTAACTTATACAATCTACTGTACATAACAGTGATGCGTTTTTGATGAGAGTAGGAGAGTATTTGGTAAAAATTCTCAATTTGCATTTCTTATATAAGATCTTGAAAAACACCAATTTGAAACGGACATGAAATAAATCAGTAAGCCGAATAGCATGTTCTTTCGAGATCAAATTAGGTAGGTGTTGTGGAGGAACTCGACCCAAGCGAGAGGGAGAGAAGGTGTGCGCGTATGTGTGTGCGCATATGGGTGTGCGTATGTGTTTTGTTTTCATAGGTTTTTATTCATTTCTCTCAAAGAATAATTGAACATTTATAACATTGTATACAAAATAACAAAATAATTTAACATAGGTCTTTATAAATTGCCAATGATCTTTTACATTTACATACAAAAGTTACACCTCTTCATCTTCCTTTAGAGACAAAAAAAAAAGTATATATATATATATAAAAAGAGAAAAAGCTACAAAAAACCTACTACCCCCCCCCCCGCCCCACACAACATTTAAACACATAACAAGGACAACAGTATACAAAACACACACCACCATAGAACGAACAAACAAACAAAAGTAGAGAAGAAAAAAAGAAGAAAAAAAAAGAGAAGAGAGGAGGGTCAGGAAGTTGTATATTGAGAAGAAAAAAAAACTAAAAACATTTATTCTAAACTTTCCAAAGCTTCCCATTTCCTTAAATGAATTGAAAGTGTGTATCTTTCCATTGAAAGTTTTTTCTCTTCATTTCTATTTTCCAACAATCTATATTCTATTTATTTTGCTTTTGGAGGGTTTCCCTTCTCTCTACTGTGGAAAATCATATATTTAATCAAAATCAAAATGTGGTTCATTAATTGCTCTATTTTAAAAGTAGTGTCATCTATTCCTATATCAATTTCTTTCCAGGATAATTTCTTCAGAATTGGTAAATTAAGTCTATCTCCACATTTCCCCCAGACTTTCTTTATTGTATTACATTCAAAGAATACATGTTGATAAGTTTCTTCAATTTTTTTGCAAAATGAGCACATGTATGTGTGGTGGTGGTGTGTGTGATCGATATAATTTGGCACCGACCTAAAATGTGACTATCCGAAGAACGAAAACAAAAATTCGAATTCGGGCCACTTTGTAGGAAGATCAAACACCACTTAACCAACTCACCCATGATCTTATGATTTACTTCCATGACTCACTTTAATAGATTTCGGCAAGTTAAATGGTGCTGTGTGTTTTATACGTTTAGTTTTCGTATGAAAAGTAAGTTATTATGGTACAAAAAATGCGATACAACCACGATTTTTTTTTTTTTTTTTATCCTGGCAACAATCTTACCTGAACAATGATTCACATGTCATTGTGACAAAGAGTTCCGATGAATTAGGAGATACTATGAAATCTTGACCGGAATGGCCATCAAAATTATTTCCTATGTCTTTTCAACACATGGTATGACAAGTAAAACGATATTCAATTTGATTTACACTCATCACAACAATTCTCGCCAGATCATCTTCTTTTGCATTTATGAAGGAACTGAGAATCTTGGGTGGAAAATTAAGAATATTGTGTTCTGTTGAAAATAGCTGGTTTCATTTTAAATGATTTGTGATTTTCAACGTAACATTTTGAAGGGAATCGTATTACATGCAGTTTCGTATGTTTCATAAGCTTCATCTTTCCCCTTTCCATACCTCAAAGCTCTTGATTTAACTTCCGCTTTCCCAAATTCCCTTTCAAGGTTTGCATGCCAAGCTCTGGAAACTTATATTATTTTCATTTACTTCTCACCACATCTTAGATTAGAATAGATTCAATAAAAATAAAACAAATATTATTAATGTTGGTCTGGCGTGACAAGGTGTACTCATTCCCTTCAATCTATTTATACAACAAAAAAAAAAAATCAAAATTACTTTGACGTCACACGCTAAATGGCACATACATGAAATATATTAATAACGACATGCTTGTTATGCATGTCTCTCTGATAAGCCTCTCTCTCTCTCTCTCTGCCTCCCTCTTTGTGTCTGCCCCCTGCCTTCCATTCTCTCTCCCTCTCTATCCTACTCCTTATATGCCCCTTCCTTTCTTTTCTCTCTTCCTCTTTTCGTCATAATTTCGTCTTCTGAACCTCCCCAAAGCCGAAGGTTAAGTTCCAAAACCACATCATACATGTTTTATCATTTTCAAATACAAAGTCATGTAGCCTCTGACTTATTTATAATTTGAAGCAGAGATTGCAAGTTTTATTTGAATTCGCTTATCCGTTACACCTTTTAATATTTCATAAAGGGGAATACATTTCTCAATCATTTATTTAAATATGAACGACCGACAATTTAATAAGTTTCATCAATTTCAACCTGAACTGAATTTACTCATTGAGGGCATTAACCCTATTTAGCCCGGGCTATTTTGAAACTGCATAGCCCGGGGGGGGGGGGGCTTCTAAGGCCCCCCCCCCTATGATCTCGGCCGTGAAACACCCGATCGCCGCGAAAATTTGCATACATGTCAAGTAAAGTGTATAGAATACTATGGTAATTTCAATTTTTTGAAAAATTCACTCATTTGCATATTTATGGTAATTTATGCAAATAAGGTCATACAATTCACATTTTTGCCCATAAATCAGACATTATTCATATTTAAGAATTTGTTAGACCATTTGGAATAATAATACAACACAAACAATTGAAAAACCAGGGTTATTCCTTATGTTATCTATTGTTTTGATAATTTCTTATGTATTTCCTTGTTTTTTTAACTTATGTATTTTATTGTTTTTGTTGTTTTATTTCATTTCCAACTATAATTCAACTATTTTGACCAAAAAAAAAACACCTAAACTATAAACAAGACCAAATAACTAATGTTTTATCTCTTTATTTGAAAAATGAGATTTCTATATGTTTTGTACACAAATCGCAAAAATGAGCGATTTTCGGGCTGACATGCCAAGACAAAACGACACGTGACTTTGCAATGGTAGGTCCGATTTTCGAAAAATTTCTTTGAAAAGATGCGCAAGACTCGAAAAAAAAAGTCACAAAATTTCAGTGCAAGATTTTCTTGCGTTAAAAAAATTATCGCGAAAATATCGAGGGGGGGCTTCTAAGGCCCCCCCCCCCCCCGGGCTAAATAGGGTTAAGACTGACCATAAACAAAATAAAATCGGGGCGTCTACAGGAAAGGTCAAATAATCTAGATGGAGACAACCTACTTTTGAATGATTCCCACGGAGAGCGATAGTCGAAGTACTTTTGAAGCTGTATAAAGAAAATCGGTAGTATCAAACTCACAGACTGAGAAAGACCTATTTATATAAAGTTACCCCGAGAACAGAATACGGAATTTTAGATATTGCACTCACTATATTATTATTACTACCAAAGATTAGTTATAACAAGTTTTATGCCATGTGCGTCCTAACAGAGAGTTACTAAACATAATGTTGAAGAGATGTTTAAGACCCCCGTACAAGTGCCCTTCGTATACGCGTAGGGGCGTGGCGACAGCAACTCACGCAATAATTTTTTTGGCCAAAAGGATGTGTCCTTGTTTGTTATCAAGAACAACTACTGGGAAAAGGAAAGATTGTGGGGGTAGGTAGCTTTGCTCACTGGCAACATCTACACTTGAAATACAGTGGGCGTAGAACTACTGTACACTTAGCAGTTTCATAATACTAATATCAGTAAGAAATAGTTTAGGTCGCTGTATTTTCTGGTATCATTATCATGTACACATTTTCATATATTCTATCAAATACAATTACCGTTATTGAGCCGTTATCTGCTAGCTTGAATAAATCAATTGCGCTTCATGGCGGGTTCAAAAATATATGCGTGTATCAGATAAAACATGGAAAGTTATCGTGAAGGGTGCTTGGGCAGAGCTACTCTGCTGCAGTTTGCAAAAGAGAGGGCGGTATACCATTCATTTCGTCTCATAGAAGGCAAGGACATGTGACACTGCCGGACTGAAACAAAAATAAAGGAATATTAGTATTCCTCACTTGTCATTGGTAAACTAAATCCATATTTGTATTGGGAAAGGATAAGGCTGAGATTGTTTAGCTTCGATTGATAATCATCAGATATTTTAGCTGGTAAAAGAGTTAATATCTCAATTCACTTCATTGTAAATTTTTTTTTTTTTAAAGCACTTCCATCAGTCGCTTTGCAACGAATTAGTTATTGCTAGTTACACTCAATACATTTGATTTCATTTAATTTATAATTTCATATCAAATTTCTACTCTTACTTGTTATGGGAGTATTATCCTAATTAAAGCCATATTTCACATTATAATGAATAGCTCCATAATCAGAATTTTATCACATTGCATTACATTTTTGAAAAACCATCACAAATATTCAACCCTCTAAATGAATATTCATTCTTTCGATGTAATCCATCGCAATATCTTTCAGCTTTGAGAGCCTCGCGTCTTTTATTATAATGGAGGATTTAATCTTTAACCGTATATAATTGCGTGACCAAATCTAGCTTCCTCATGGGGAGGGGAAGCATTTTAACGAACTTACCTAAAATTGTAATGGAATAACGGGATGTTGTTTGCCAACAGAATGTTAGATGTGTCGAAAGATGTTTTAAAATCGAATAACGGTAAGGGTCGATTTGTTAAAGTTACCCCGTCTGAAATGAGTAAGCTTTACGGGTAGTCAACCACGGAAATAATGAAGCTGCTGTAATGGAAAACTAAGTTCATGTGCACCGAGATTTTAAATTATTACAATTATATATACAACCCTTTGTCTTTGTTTATGAGCAATATATGGAGATGCAAACTTTACTATGACAGAAATGTGTATGACGAATCTGTTTTATAGAGCGATAGGTCAATTCTTTGGTTCATATATAGTTAATTGAAAAGTCACCTTCGGATAGGGCGGATTCAATAAATATTCTGACTGGCTACTTTAATATCCTCTAAAATATTGAAATAATAACGATAAATATCCATCTGTGATATTTTCATTTGAGGGGTTAAGAGTGCTTCTCGTCAAAATATTGATGGGCGGAAGCGGGGAAAAGGATTTCAATACCGCGGTGAGACAGTTCCTCGGGGGTGGACCCAATTTAACAGACGTTTTGTTGAGTAATGATTTAGAATAAGGGGTGCTCCTCTGACCTCATATGGAAGTACACTTTGCAGCAAAGAAAACTGTTGAACTCAAGATCGATTAGAAACAATATTACAATATTACGGAGAAAGGGATTCGCGTTATTTCAATCAATTAATGCAAAATAACAAAAGAAAGAGTACTATTAAAAAAATTAAAACCTCAGATGGTGCTATTTGCTGCGATGAAAAAAGGATAACTGAAGAAATCCGGAAGTTTTACAGCATGTTGTACAGTAAAGTAGAGTACGAGTGCTCGGATAATTGTTATAATAGTTTCTTTCAAGGTTTACCGAAATTGACTGAAAAATCTCGAGAATACTGTGAAGGATCTATAAGTAATAAAGAATGCCTAGAAATCTTAAAAGAATTAAAACAGAACAAATCACCTGGAAATGACGGTTTTTCTTCAGAATTTTATCGTACCTTTTGGCCGAATATTGGAGATTTAGTTAAAGATGCCTTGAATGAAGCATATAGATTAGGAGAATTAGCATCGTCTCAAAAACAAGCTGTAATTACGTTAATCGCTAAAGATGGGAAAGATCCCTTTTCACTGAAAAATTATAGACCCATTTCCCTTCTTAATGTCGATTATAAAATCTTAACAAAAATTTTGGCTAAGCGAATCAAGAAAGTATTAAATGAGATCATTATGGGAGATCAGGTGGGCTACATGAAAGGGAGGAATATTGGTGAGGCCATTCGCATTATAGATGATATTATTTTTCATACATCCCGTTACAATTTATCTGGTTTTTTGTTAGCTGTAGAATTCGAAAAAGCTTTTGACTCAATTTCACATCAATTTCTTCAAAAAGTTCTGTCGTCATTTGGTTTTGGTCCGTCTTTTCAAAAGTGGGTTAAAGTTTTATACATGAACACTCTAAGTTGTGTATTAAATGAAGGAGGGTCCACTGGTTATTTCAAAGTAGAAAGGGGAGTAAGACAGGGAGACCCTCTTTCTCCGTACCTCTTTATCTTGTGTATTGAAGTAATGGCACACAAATTACGAATAGATAAATTGGTGGACGGAATTAATTTTGGAGATAAGGAAACTAAACTAGTACTTTATGCGGATGATATGACAATTTTTGTTCGCAATAAAAAATCAATTAATAGGTTAAAAGTATTATTTGCAGATTTCGAAAAAATTTCTGGACTGAAAATAAACAACGACAAGACTAAAATATTAAAGTTAGGTTCATGTCAACGTTTAGATTGTGATTTTGCTTTTGGCGAAATAGTTGACTTTCTTAAGGTTTTAGGGATTTTCTTTTCCCTCGATGAACACAAGAAAGAAGATCTAAATTATAAAGAAATCTTAAGTAAAATAAAAACACTTTTAAATTTTTGGAAGCAAAGGGATTTAACACTTATGGGTAAGATTCAACTATTGAAAGTGCACATTTATTCTAAAGTTCTTTATCGGGCGTCACTTACTCCTGTTCCAAAATGGGTTTATGATTCACTGGATGAATTAACTTTTGATTTCATATGGAAAGGAAAAACAGATAAAATCAATAGAAACACCATGTTCTTAGACTATAACCAAGGGGGGTTAAAGATGTTAAATTTTTCTGCACAAGTTAAATCGCAGCGAATTATGTGGATTCAAAAACTTCTAAACAAAGATGAAGACATGAAATGGAAACAATATTTTAACTTTGTCACTGAACACGTGGGTGGAGATTTGATATTTTCATGTGACTATATACCAAGTTTATTAAAAGTGACAGCTCCACAATTTTATATGGATTTATTAGAAGATTGGGTGAATACGAGACATATAAGGAGTATAGACATTGGTGATGTGGTAATTTTTAATAATAAACTTATTCGATATAAAGGAAGTTGTATATACGATAAGAGGTTGTATGACAAAGGAATTTACAAATTAAAACATATTCTGGAAAACGATGGTAAACTAAAAAGTGACAGGCATTTTATCGATTTAGGTGTTGAAGTAAATGAAATTGAAAAGATCAAGCACTTTTATGCCTGTTTACCAGTTTGTTGGAAAAATAATTTTAGAAAGGGAGAAGAAAAAAATAATTCTGGAACTGATTTCACTTTGGGGAAGAAAACAACTAATATAGCTGATTTAAAATCAAAACAAATTTATGTACAATTAATAAAGAAAGATGATTTTAAACCTTTGGTTTTTGAGACAATTGGAAGGAACTATGGTTTTTCCTGTAAGGAAATAGAAAACATATTTTTAAGACTAAGACAGTGTACACTTAACAGTCGATTAAGAGAGTTTCAGTTCAAACTTATACATAATATATTATATACAAACCATCACCTCTTCCGTTTTGGTCTTGTCTCGACTAACTTATGCTCATTTTGCGAAAAAGATGAAGAAACATATAAACATTTATTCTATACTTGTGAATTTGCACAATCAGTGTGGGAAATGTGCACGAGATTTTTAGACTTTGAAATACATAACTGTAGTTTGGAGGAAATTCTGTATGGGAAAGAGGAGAGAAATAAAGGAAAATATCAATTAATGAATCATGTTTTAATTCTTGTTAAATATCTGATTTATAGAAATAGAGAACTTAAAAAATCACCCTCTTTTAATGAAATAAAGAATAGTATAATAGGGGGATAAAGTAGAAGAAAGGAAATTGGCAGCAATGAGGGGAACTCTCACTATTCATTTTTCTAAATGGGAAAACCTGAGTATTAGACAAACAATTGGAACCCAGAGCCAGTCGTCCACCGGTTAAGAGGGGGGGGGGGGGAATGGGGATAAGGGAAAGGTCGGGTAGGGTAGGGTTAACAAAAAGAGAAAACTTTTCTCTCAGGACAACAGTATAAAAAGAAGTATAAGTTGCTACATTGTTAAAAAAAAAAAAATTGGATTATACAACTGCATATGTTTTCTTTAAAAATATGAATTTTTGTTTCAAATATGATGTATAGGAACTAACTATGTAAGTTTCTTTTGAAGCCGTTTGTAAGACAAAAATTTATACTGATTTATAATGTCATCACATTTGCAGTGAGAGTTACATATGATGATTGTAATTTGTACTATGATTATAATTTGTTTCAAGAGAGAAAAGAATAAAAACTGACCTTAAAAAAAAAAAAATTACACGAAGATGCGAGTTGGTCCAGCGGTCACCTCTCTGTCCTCGCCTACAAACCAACTTTGACGGACCACGGTTCGAAACTGAGTCCAGTCTTTCGGAAGTTGTAAAGGCACATGCTCCTCCAACATTTGGTTCCATGGGAAAATTTCGGATCACATTAGCGTTTAGTAAAACTAAATATCGGTGCGTACAATTAAAAATAATCCTATCAGATTGACAACCGTCTGTAAAAACCGAAATTGCATTATATTTTGTTTCATGTATAATTTTTTTTCATTTTTTTCTCTCGCACTATGCATCGTTTTAAATAGAATTTAAGCGTTTGGTAAAATGTCAACTTCATTGAAGACTTCAGACCTCTTTTTCACTCATCAATGTGTTGAGAGCAGGAGGTCGGTTTCGGACATCACGCCAGGCGTGGACGGCGTGTCCGTGTTCGACGTGTGCTGATAACTGCTGACAGCTTATAGATGATGTGGAAGATGATGTCCGTCAAAGATAAGACAAGGTCTGCTGTACAGACAGGTATGATTGAGGTTTATGAATTAGGCCTACTTGGACTATAATGTTGCTTGATGGACAAGCTAATGATGATACCTGTACATAAAGACCACCCGAAGGGAGACGAGTCTTTACATATAGGTGATATGTACAGGTTCCTTGAATACACGTGTCAATGTAAATCACTTTTCAAAGGTAACATAATAGAGTGGTCTTTTTAAACAGGTAGTCTCTCTATATAGGCGGTCATTTAGGCAGGTTTCTCTTTACGTGCTCAGGAGATGTGCGCGAGAGATTGCTCGGACAGCAAAATGTTGCACTTTTTTCCGAGAAAAAACATGCTTTCAAATGTTTTCAAAAATTCTTGTTTGCACCCTTCTGCACAAAAAAAATATGGAAATTTAGATAGAAAATGATTGTCGATGGACAGACAAAAATGTACAGGTTGGGTGAATGTGAGCAAGTAAGGATTTGTGTCGTTACTGGTGAAAAAGGTATCGGTGGAACATGTTGAATGAGGGATAACAAGTTTGTCAAGAGTATTTTTCTATGCAGGAAATAACGGGGAAAAACGGGACACCTCAGATTTGAAAATTTGCCGACATCCCTATTGATGTGGTTTTGTTTAAGTATTAAGACGCTGTATGAATCATTCTATAATTATTAAAGTAAAATTCAATGAAAGAAGCACTGCCTCCTATTGATTAGAGATTCCTGATAACATTTTAGCTTGACAAATTATGTAATCTCGGAAATTACTGCTAAATTAGGAGTTGTGTCATTAAATTTTGATACTCTTAGTCAACGGAAGAGTGACAAATTTGCGAGTGAGACTTAATGTTCAAAATGTTATACCTACCTTTATTAAATGAAATCCGTAAAGATCTGCATCATTCTAAGGAAAACTTTTCCTTCAGTAGTGGTGGTGTGCCGGTGACTCGAGGTCGAGCTTTACAAGAACATGTATAGCATATAGCAAGCGACTGTCTGAGATTGAGAGACAGGTCAATGAACTCGTATGTCTGCTTAAAAGAGTCTATCTTTACTGTTTCACTTATTTATATTCGAAGGCTGCATAATTCAATTACGTATTTTTTTCTTCACCATGCTATCACTCTGTTTTTTTCTCCTCCCGACGTTTCGCCTTATCAGCTTCAACCTTCCACTGCTTTTTAATATTATTCTGTGTCAAAAAAAACTTGTTTTATACAAAATTCTATTTTCTTTCTAATTTTTATATATAGAAAAAACAATCTTGACTTACTTGACTTAGGTGCATAGGACGGTGTGTCCCCTTGCTCCCCTACGAGAAATCATGTTCCAGTCTGATCTGTCCTGGGCTCGTTGCTCTGCCTCTTGTGTGGATAATCCCACATCGTATTGAACCTGGTCCTTCCATCTCTTTGGAGGGCGTCCCCGAGGTCTGCGTCCATTAAAGTCATTTTGGAATGCTTGGTATGGTAGGCGGTGATGCGGCATGCGTAAAACATGGCCAAACCATTTCAAGCAACGTTTGGTTATTTCCTCGCATATGGTGCTTGGGATGTTCAGTCTCTGCCTGATCTCTTCGTTCCTAATCTTGTCCATTAGGTGAACTCCAAGGATGGTCCGGAGACACCTCATTTCAAATACTTCAAGCTTATTTCTATCAGATTTTCGGAGAGTCCAGGATTCTGCTCCATATGTGGCAATAGGGAGGATAAGTGCTCTGTAGATCCTGACTTTGAGACTCCTAGAAATATCTTGGTTGGACCAGATGGCACTTTTCAGTCTTCCGAATGCCCAAGCAGCCAGTCGTGTACGTCTCTTCACGTCCTCTTCTATGGATGGAACTGTGCTGCCGAGAAAGACAAATTTTTCCACTTTCTCAATGTTGGTGTTGTTAAGTGAAATATCTTGATGATCCTCTGTCATGACTTTGCATTTTGTTGCATTGATTTTCATACCCCATCTTCTACAAGCCTTCTCCAGTTCATTTGTTGAGATTTGGAGGTTTTCAAATATGAGTTCCATCAGGGTGGTGTCATCTGCATATCTGATGTTGTTGATACGCATGTCACCCATCTGTATTCCACTTTCTAGTTGTTGGATGTCCTTCATCACATATTCCAGGAATAGGTTGAAGAGACTTGGAGAGAGGAGGCAGCCTTGTCTTACCCCAGTTATGACATCAAACCATTCAGTTATCTTTCCATTCACCATAACAGAGCATTTGGTTTGTTTGTACATGCTCTCTATGAGGTCAACTAAGGGCTTGTCCACTCCAATGGAACGCAGACATTTCCAAAGAGCTTCTCGCCATATGGTATCAAATGCTGCTTTAAAGTCAACAAAGTTCAGGTGGATTGGTATCCTTCTTTCTCTGGCCTTTTCGATGATCTGTCTGACGACAAACACAGCATCTGTGGTGCCCCTAAGACTTCTGAATCCACATTGTTCCTCCGTCAGATGATTCTCGATAGTTCCTTGGATTCTCATGAGGACCATTCTACAGAAAACTTTCCCGGGTATTGAGAGTAGAGTTATAGCTCTGTAGTTGGATGGATCCAGCTTGTCTCCTTTCTTAAACACTGGGGTGATAAGACCCTTGCTCCAGTCTTCCGGGGTTTCACCTTCCGACCATGCTGCATTTATTATTTTGAGCAGGAGTTGTCTCATTGGTTGTCCACCAGCCTTTAGAGTTTCAGCAGCTATTTTGTCCCACCCGCAGGCCTTGTTGTTCTTCAATAGTTTTATTGCCGTCTCTACTTCTTCAATTGTGAAAGGTTCACTTGGATTATCTGTAGGTTGTGGGTCAGGTATGGTCAGAAGAGCATTTTCGTCCCTTGGAAATTGCGTGTTAAGGTGAATGCTAAAATGTACTTCCCAGCATTTCAACACATCTGCGGGAGCAGTTTTTAAGATGCCGTCCTTGTTCTTAACCGCAAGTTGCATTTTGTCTCTCTCACCAGATAGTTTCTTCACCTTCTTGAAGAGCTCGTGGCTGTTGTTCTTTGTGTGAGCTAATTCCATCTCTTCCACCTCCTTGTCAAGAATTTTCTTCTTCCACTTCTTCACTTCATACTTGACCGCTTTATTAAGTTTTGTGTAGCTTTTCTTGTTGCGGGCCGAGGGATTGTTCATCATGAGGATTCTGGCTTTCCTCCTTTGTTCACAAGCCTTACAGACCTCCTCTGGGAGACCTTTAACTTGTCTCGACCTTTTGAAGCCTACAATTTCCTCTGAGATATTATTGGTTGTATCTCTGAATTTCTTCCACAGCTCATCCACATCTGTATCCGGGAGCTGAAGTAGTGGTTCAAAGGCACCTCCAATCCTGGCTTTGAATGCTTTTACAATGTTAGAGTCATTAAATCTGCCCACATCATAGCTTTTCGGGAGGCTCTTCATTCGCTTGGCCTTTGTAGGTGAGAACATCACATTAGCCAGTACTAGATTGTGGTCTGATCCAATGTCTGCTGAGCAGTACGATCTGCAGTTCTGGAACGACTTTAAATTGACTAATTTGGTGATAATAAAGTCTATCTGGTTTCTGTAATGTCCACCTGGGGATGTCCATGTTGCCCTTCTACATTCTTTGTGTTGGAAGTAGGTGTTACACACTGCCATTCCTTGTAACATGCAGAACTCCAGAAGTTTCTCCCCTCTTCTGTTGATCTGACCTAATCCATACTTGCCCAAAGCTGGTGCCCATACTACATGGTCTGCTCCTACTTTCGCATTAAGGTCACCTATGACAAATATGTTCTCCTTCTTAGGTACCTTCTGAATATGCAACTGGAGTGCATCATAGAAAAGGTCACTTTCTTGCTCACTATGTGCAGATGTAGGGGCGTAGACCTGGATGATATTCATGATCCCTTCTTTCATGTTGAATTTCGCTGTGATGATCCTCGGTGAGACTGCTTCATAGCTCACCAAGCAGTGCAGGATTTGCTGGGAAATCATGATGCCGACTCCCTCCCGACTCGTGTTATCTTTCCTGCTTGATAAAAGGATTGAGTACTCCTCTTTGTTTATAAGCGTCTCTGTGCCAGTCAGGTGTGTCTCACACAGACCTAGAATATCCAGATCAAATCTCCGGGCTTCTTCAAGGAGTATATCCCAGTGCCCTGCTTTCTTCAGTGTTCTCACGTTCCAGGTTCCGATGTTCAGCACACCAGATTTCCTTGTGTTGTGAGAGGACTGTGAGGTGGCATCTTTAGTCATGTCATGTACTTTATCTGTTCGTGGTCGATGGTTACCCTTTTTCTGGATACTTACTCCCTTTACATTGTTCTTCTTCTTCTTCTTCATGGTGTTCTCTTCTGTCGGTGTACTCCGCTTTTCTGAGTTCTTCTCTGCTACGTTGTGTACCTGTGGAATTGGCAGCAAATCATCCGGCAGATTCTTCGCACCCCTGCCTCTCTGCTGCCAGCAAGCAGCCACCGGGACTCGGGGCCATAACGGGGGAACAACTTTCATAATAACATCTCGTAGAGGTGTGGCCTGTATACAAACTGGGCACGCGGCCGCTGACTTCCCAGCCGGGTGCAGCAAGATGTTCTGCTGTAACAAGGCAGAGGCCACCACCCTCCACCTTGTGGTTTATTTCAGGTTTTCCTTCCCTACCCAGAGCCCCTGTTGGTTTCTCAGGCCGCAAAGCCCGAGGTATCCAGTTAGTACCACGAGGAGGTAGGGGTTGAGTTACAAACAGAGAGGCGATTATGGAAAGGTAGACTGATTGGGTGCTACCCGTGCATACAGCTAGGAGTAGGAGATGAGAGGAGAGGGAAAAGAGAAAGCAGAAAGGGATACACATGCGAGGGGACATGCAAGGAAGAAAGGGTTACAGCTGGAGTTGCGCATCTGCATGCTCTACTAACAATCATTATGTTTTAAAGCTCTAATATAAATGAAATGTCATTTATAACGAAATTTAAATACATGGAAAAGTTTTTAAAAATAACTTGAGGGGGATTATTCAAAAGCCCATGAAAGACATTAGAGGTAGAAGCTTAAGACTCATTTGTCCTCAAAGCGCTCTTATATCATTTTCATCAGTTGAAACAAGTCTAATTAGCGGTAAGGTAAGACTTTTAGGGAATTTATTTGATGCTGATCTTTTTATGTTGTACTATTACTATGAATGAAAAGAAGTTAACAATAATCATTTTATTCATTCCATATTTCACATGACGATAACGAAAAGCAGCTATGCAAATCATTTCATAGGGATCTCATTCCTGACCCTTGGTGTGGAGGTAAACTCCTTTCAACTGTCGGATGTCTGTATTTGATTGTCTCCTTAGAATAACGCATGCGTGGTATTTTACACATAACGTTTCCTTTCTTATTCCCTCTATCCCACTGGTACTGGAATGACAATGGCAAGCATTCAGCAAGTCATGATGATAACACATGATTGAAAATCAAGTAATACCTCGGTCACACCGCTAAACCGACTCCAAAAGGACCGACTCTTCGCTATTTGGTGTAATGTATTATTCTGTTACATCTGCAGTCGGTCTGGTGACGGTCTCGTTGTTGTGACAGAGGTGTATGCTCTGTATACGCCAGTCACACCAACGAGACCGACACCAGACCGACATCAGACAGAACACATACATTACACTGAATGGCTATGACTCGGTCGGGATGGAGTCGGGTATGCGGCGTGACTGAAGTCAAACACAATCGAAACACCTTGTACGGGTAGGCTGGCTTGGCAAAGTGGAATCCCTGCAGATTACGTCAGCTCGACTATATTATGCATAAAATCTATAGGGAATAATCGGTCAGACAAACACGTTATTTAGGGTTTTCCAAAACCAATCTCTCTTTTCGGGAAGTTCACATTTCGGTTAGAAAGTGGATTGGGGTGAATGTCTGTCACTGGAAAAATATCAAAAATTTGAAGGTTTATTTGAAGGAGGGTTTATGAGGATGAAGTCAGGAAGGGCTCCTGGGTCGGGATATGAGTATTGTTATGTCTGCAGATTATGCGTGTGATTCTTATATCTCAATTCAAATAATATGATATCTTCTCAGTTTCTCTATTCGTCAATGCTCCCCCTCCCCCCCCCCCCTCTCTCTCTCTCTCTCCTTGCTGATCCGTATCTACATATCTAATTTTCCTAGATCTTCTTCATCATAAAATTGAGGCACGTACCCTTCAGTATTTCTAAAATCATAAATACTAATCTTTCTATGCACTTTCATTATTGATAGACCGAGTACAAGTATGAAGACAAAATTATAGAAAATAATATTGCAAAGAGCGAACGTCCGGGAGATGGAAAGATGAGCAAAGTAAGGAGAGTGAATGCAGTGGACAGATGGAAAAAGGGAGTACAAGTGAGCAAAATCAGAATATGGCTCGTAGATTGAGATAAAGTGCAAAGAACGAACGGGAGCTGGAAAATTAGGAAAGTAATGAAAGTGATCGAGAGCAAGGAAGAGAAAGGGAAAGGGATATATAGCGAGCAAAAGCAGAATGAGAGATAAAATCAGAAAGCATTTTTGATCTGTTTATACAGTTTATACATTTACAGTTACCGGTAAATTTTATTTTGAGCTGTTTTAGAGATATTTACCGGTTAAAACTTGGATGAGAGACGGAAGGTGTCATCTAGAAGATAGAATCTGCCGTGGAGGAAATGCGATCAGAACGAGGGTTTACGTGAGAGGAGAAAGGCGTGGATTCGATTCCCTCGTCGATGTTTATATTTATCAATTACAGGAAGATATTAACTAGTAACCATGACAACGCACTGAATCACTAATGTGGGGCTTAATCATTGCCGAACTATGATGAACATTATCTCGATTGCATTGAACAATCAATGTATTCGCCTAATTTAGATGATGTCAGATGAGGGACGAAAGGAATTAAGGAACCGATAATCTATATATAATCACCTTATCACTAACACCAATCATCAACACAAATAATATTTTAATATTTTTTTTAAACAAAATATCTTGTAATGTAATTTTGGAATGGTCAAGAATAGAATTACGAAACGTAAAATTAGAGTTTGTAAAAAAAAGTGTAATACAGTCAAACCTGCTACCACCTGTCTACAAAGACCACCTGTCTACAACAGGCACATTTTTGTGTTTACCTTGGGCAGTAGACAGGTTTGACGGTACTTTTTTTAAAACGAGTTATTACATTATCCTGCATATTTTTTTTATTTCATAATATCAAAGAAGTTTTCAAAAACTAAACTTGGCATTTGGAAATTGAATTTATCACTGACGTTTTATTACATGTTTCACTTTCTAATTTAGTTCACATTCTATTACGCTCTCTCGTAAAAAAAAACATAACATATGATATGAAGTACATGTTTAGTTATATTTAAAATTCCACAGCATTTAGATTAAAACACGTTGTATTTTAGTTGGAATGCATTTTATCATAATCTATTTTGAAGGAAAAAATATATACATGCAAATACAGATATAGCTGATAGAGATCGCCTTTGCCATAACAAATAATAAAAACTATTAAATAAACAAATACGTGCTCATTCGACAATATTCAAGAGGTTATTTTCGATTAATGAATGGAAACTAACATCGAATACTTTAACACTTATGGGTTCATTGGATGCATTAACTTTGTGTCTTTTTATTGAATACTTGGGTTGGGGGTAAGTTATAGAAAACGAATATTTCAATTTTTATTAAATGTCACATTATGCTTGGAAAATGTTGCTATCACCGTGTCCTTATTTCGACCTCTGTAAAGTTACATTTTCCTTGTCGCGTGAACTCTTTGTAATTAGTTAGCTACACAGACGGAAACAAACCGTAATAATGTCCACCTTACGAAACCTTCCAACCCGGCTATGCCGATAGCAATTATTCTTTTCCAACATGAAATGTTCTTAAACTCATTCTTTGGCCGCTGACGCAAACGGAAAGGAAAGCCCTCGTGTCATGCGAGGGATCTCAGATCTCGGAAAGAGATCTGAAACGGTTGATGCGATGGCAATCCTCACAAAGATGCAGATTTATATCCTGCTAAATCATGTTAATATTGAAGAATCTGCTTTTAATATGATTAGAAGAAAAGGGATTCTCAACACGAGCTCAATTTAAGACAATATCCGTGTGACCTTAAGATAGAGACAATCGAGTCGATTCGACATGGATAGCGCACCATGTGATCCCTGCAACGTTCACATTGCTCATAATTCTTGGTTCGTGTATCCGTTGTTTGATGTTTGTTTGCCTATGTGAACCTTATAGAAGAAACATTAGATATTAGAACTTGCCACTCTTGACCCAAGAGGGATACAATGGGTATGTTCTATACAGACCCATCCAATAGAGGAAGAACTTACTTCAATGCTTAAGCACCTTTTCATCATGGCCACTCGGTTGTCTTCAGGGTATCGATAGTATTCGGCGCTTTGTATCTTCAAGGAAAAACGTATGATAAATCCAACAATCGATATCATAATATCATCAAATAACCTGACGGTTGCAATAAATTAAACTCTATACAATGACAACTCATTTTAATACACAATTGCATTATCAAATATGTTAAATCTCTTCATGAAGACAACACACAGATAGATTATGTATGTTATGAAACGTGTTTTGTACTTCCAAACGAAGTATTGCATTGCAAATATGAAGGCCGTATCTCAGGGTCATTAAATACTAATATAATACAAGTCAGTTTTAACCATCAAATTCGAAAAATAGATCAGCAAAAGTAGAGCAGTTGAAAAATAACAGTGAAGGGAGAGTGAGGAACGGAATTCATTTTACAGACTCTTTCTGTATGCTCTGTATAGCTGCTCACCACAAGGAGATCGTCTTACAAAATTGAAGGCAGTAGGAACGAACCTTGAAGCGCCTAATTGGGGGGAGGAGTTCAATGTTCCTGTTTGGTCGATGGAATCAATTGTAAATTGAATAAAGAAAGGGACTTATCGAAGCTAGCTGTCTCTCTCTCTCTCTCTCATCCTCTTTATAGAGTGACACGAAACTGCTCAAGTTCATTATTGACAGTATTGAGTTTGAGTTTGAGTTTGAGTTTATTGATTTCACATTTCACATGCAGAAATAATACAGATAACAAAATATACATAAAAGACATATTGTTTCATAATATAACAAAATGATTATATTAATTGACAAGGTAATCATCACATCAGTATTGTGCAGTCAGTGGCGAATCTAGGTGTTTCGGAGCCCTGGGCAAGCATTTAATTTGCGCACTCCCTACCCTGCCCGCTCAAACTTACCTACATAACTGTACAAGTGAGCTCCTAAAAGAAGACATGCGAGAGAGCTAAGCGACCGAGCTTTAGTGAATTAATGTTCGCATATTAAACCTTCACAATTTTTTTTCCCTATAAAAATTACCCTTCGTATTGGGGGCGCACAATACCAAATGATCTAGCTTTTTCTTCCTCATGTTCTCTCTCTCTCTCACTCTCCGCCTCTCTCTATCTCTCTTTCTCTCTCTCTCTCTCTCTCTCTCTGTTTTTGCGCTTCCTTCAACTGCCGCTTGGGGCACGTGCCCCATGTCACCCTCTACGCGCGATTCGCCACTGGATAGTGCTGACTATAGAATGTACGTTCATTGTCCACCTTTTATAAGCCAAACATAGACATGAATGAAAGGGAAACAATTTTATGTTCATTTCTTTATCATTATTTCTAACATGAGTAAAAATGAAAAACACTTTGTGTTGTCTTATGTCATACCAGCACACCATTTACTTGGAGATGAAAATCAAATGATATCAACGAAATAAATAAAGAAAGAAAGAAATATCGTTACCTCTTCATTTCCATTACACTTAAAATCAGACTGAAGAATCATAATTATAAATCTGATATGATAAAATAGTTGTAGGAGATGTAGGGTTTTTTTGTTTGTTTTCAATGATATTTTATTTTCTCCATTGCTTTTCACAAACAATAACAAAATCAATACATAAAATAATCTGCATGTTAATATTATTATATAGAATATGATTTTACATTCACATCTAAATAATACAAATGAAATTTTACTATTTACATCAAATAAAGCATGAAACATGCATGCATGAAGAAGGCATGAACATAAAAAGACATTTAAGAGAAGAAAAAAAGAAGAAGAAAAAAAAAAAAAAAAAAAAAAATACTTACATACACACATACACACACGTGCACAGACACCCACACAAACACCCACTTAAAACATGCCTACATTTTGTGGGAATCTCGACCATTATATCCGCCATGTCCATTTCATTGCTTCTATTCGCCTTCCTTATTTTATTTATTCTGCACGAAGCTATTCTAAATTGTCCCACTTTCTAAAATGATATGTGAGTGTACCTCGGTCCCCAGCTAATTTCTTCTCCTCCTTTCTATTTTCTAATAATCTTTTCTTAATCTCCAAATAAGTTGGTGGTTTTTGTCTATTTTTACTATCTATAAATATCATATATTTTATCAAAATTATGATATGATTTAATAACTGTTCCTTCCCTATGTTAAACTCAACTATCCCTACATGGATACCTTTCCAATTTATATTTGTAATTTCTACTAAATTAAATGAATTCCCACACTCTTCCCAAATTGGTTTTACTTTCTCACAAAGACAAAATAAATGCTCGTAAGTTTCCTCATATTTACCACAAAAAGAACATAAATTACTATTAACCATTTTAAATTTATATAAATGTAATTTGGTATATATAATATTATAAAGCATTTTAAATTGAAATTCTCTAAGCTTACTATTCAATGTGCACTTTCTAAGTCTTAAAAATATTAATTGTATATCTTTTCCATGAATATTATAAGTCTGTTCTAAATGTCGTTCTGCATATGATTTTTCTACTTTCTTATTTAATAAAAAAGCGTATATAATTTTTGAGGTTATTTGATCTAACATATATACCTTTTCAAACATAATAATATCCATATCCAATTCCCTATCTATATTTGAGTGAGTATTTTTATTTAAAAACTGTTTCCATGAAGACGGGATGCCAAGAAAAATACGTTGTATTTTACTAATTTCTAAACTATTTAAACCTTTTCTTTGAAATTCCTCATTAGATTTTATATTACCTTCCTTATCAACAATATGATGCAACTTATAAACATTTTTGTTAAATAATCCCTCATCGAAATGAACATGACCATCGATAAAAACAAATCTATTATTATAGATAATCTCATTCCTCCTAGAAACACTTTCCTTTAACAAAAATATTCTCGTAGCCATCCAAACATCCAGCATGTCTCTATAAAATGCTGGTAATACTAATTCAGATATACCTACGGTTGCATTATTATAAAATATCAAAATTCCTCCAGCATCTTTAGTTAAATAATTAAAATATTGTTTCCATCCCATGTTTGCATCCCCCGTTAAAAGTCTTTTTACCCACATAATCCTCTGCACTAAAATAAATAAATGAAAGTCCGTTAATCTTAGTCCACCTCTACAATAATCCAAGAACATTACATTTCGCTTAATCTTATCTTTTCCTTTCCACAAAAATTCAAAAACCAGTTTATCCAAATCTTTAAATACCCAATTTGGTACTGGTGTCAGCGCCGATACATAAATCAATTTTGACAAAATAAACGTTTTTATCAATTGAATTTTCCCCATTAAAGTTAAATCTCTTTGTTTCCACCAAGACAACAACTTTTTTATTTTACTCAAAATTTCCTTATAATTTGTCCTTTCCTGAACTTCAACATCTAAAGAAAAATATATACCCAAAATCTTGACCATTTGTACTACTTTACCAAATGGAAGAGCAATATTTTCATTTTGAGAAGGGCCTAACAATAATATAAAAGTTTTTTCTTTATTAATTTTTAATCCAGAATTTCTAGCAAAATTTTCAAACAGTTTCCCCACCTTTTTAAATGAGTTTGAGTCCCGAATAAAGAGAGTCATATCATCTGCATAAAGAACTTGTTTTACATGTACGTTATTAAAAGTAAATCCTTGAATTTCAGGGTCTTTATATATTGAACGAGCTAAAATTTCAATACAAAGTATAAACAGATATGGGGACAGGGGGTCCCCCTGTCTAACACCTCTCTTAATATCAAAGTACCCAGTAGATGAGCCCCCATTAAAGACACAACTTTGAGCATTATTATATATAGTCTCCACCCATCTACAAAATGATGGTCCAAAACCAAATGTTAACAAAACCTTCTGCAAAAAAGTATGTGAAACAGAATCGAAAGCCTTTTCAAAATCAATTATCATCATATATCCAGGTATTTCATTGACTGATGTATGATGAATTATATCATCTATTATTCTAATTGCTTCACCTATGTTTCGATCCTTTAGATATCCCACCTGGTCGACAGAAATTAAATCATTTAAAACTTTTTTAATCCTTATAGAAAGCACTTTAGTCAAAATTTTGTAGTCTACATTCAATAAAGATATTGGTCTATAATTTTTTATAAATAAGGGATCTTTTCCTTCTTTATGAATCAAACTAATGACCGCCTGCTTTTGTGATGAGGAAAGTTCCTTCTTTCCAAAAGCTGAATTTAAAGAATCTACAACTAAATTTCCTATCAATGGCCAAAACAGTATATAAAATTCAACACTTAATCCATCATTCCCCGGGGATTTATTAGATGCCATTTCTTTCATGGCTGCAGTACATTCTCCATTTGTTATTTTACCTTCACATAATGCACACGAATCTGAATTTAATTTTGGCAAGTCCTGAAAAAAATCATCCACAAAATCAATTTCCTCTTCCGATTGAGCATAAAGCTTACTATAAAATGTATATATTTCTTGCATAATATTTTTTTGATCAAAGCTTATATCTTCATCAATATAAAGTTTATTTATCAATGTTTTCTTTTTATTAGACTTCATTAATTGGGTAAAATACCCAGTGTCTCTTTCTCCGCATTCATAGTGTGATGCTCTAGAACGAATTTTAATACCTTCATTTATATAATTATAACAATCCTGTAAGTCTTTTTTGTTTCTTTCTAAGTCATCAACTTTTTCCTGGTCTATTCCATTCAGCAATTCATTTTCCAGCTTCAAAATATCTTCTTCCAAATTTTCAATTCTTTGTTTTCGTTGTTTCGCCTTTTCTTTTGAATATTTTCTACTAACATTCCTAATTTTCATTTTCAAAAAATCCCATAAAACTCGTTTATCTTCTATCTCTATTCGAAATTCTTCTTTTAATTTAATAATTTCCTCTTTAATACAATTGATATATTCATTATCTTGACATAAACTATTATTTAATTTCCAATAGGATCCCTGAAACTTAAATGAATACATTAACTTATCGTAAAATTGCAATTGAATGGCTGAATGATCCGGAGCCGTAGAAGGTATTATATCACATTTTAATACTACATGTTCTATCTGCTTAGAAGCAAACCAATAATCTAATCTACTTTGTATACATGAATTTACTTGCCTATACGTAAACTGTTTCTTCAATCCATTCCTTACCCTCCAAACATCCAGCAACGCAAATCTATCTAAAAATTGTTCAAATAAAATATGAAATCGAGACTGAACATGGTGTTTACTACTTCCAAAATAATCTAAATCTTTATTTAAAATAATATTAAAATCTCCCCCAATAATTATTGCATTATTTTCTTTATTAATTTCTTTTACTATTTTTTCAAAATTGACCAAAAAATCAATCCTTTCTGATTCCCTTCCTCTTACTGGCAAATAAACATTAGCCATTATCAGCTTCATCCCCTGAATAATACATTCCATTATAACATATCTACCATTATTATCTGAAATAACATTTAACATCTGAATATCTAATTTATTATCTATTAAAATAAGCACCCCTTTACTATGGTTTGTCCCATGACTAAAATATGAAGTCCCATTCCATAGCAATTTCCAAGTCTCCTCCACTTCAATTGTACTATATGTTTCTTGTAAAAAAACAATATCAGCACCTTTATCTTTACACCACGTACACATTTTTGCCCTCTTTGACTTTTCTCGAATTCCTTTGACATTTAAAGAAAGAAAATTACATTTAATAAAAATATCTTTATCTTCCATAACTATATATGAATATGAATATATTCATGTATTCTTTCCTCCCTATATAAGGTTCTAATACACAGGATGGCAGAAGCAAGCAATTAATAACAAAATCAGCATACTGGTCGAGATCCCCAACTACGTAGGCAATGCAATTAACACTCACACACAGCTCACACAACACACCTAATAACTTAAATAAACGAAATTGCAAGATGTATACACTAAACATTCCTCCTCTGTGAGGTCTCTTTGAGGTCCCGTCCCCTCTCCCCCTCCTTACTATATAACACATGTAAATTAAACGCATTCATGAACATTTTCTCATGTATTGGCGCTCGAATATTCGAAGAAATGGGGGGGAATTATGTTTCATAAAATTTCAACAACAAAAAAAAAAAAAAAAAAAAAAAAAAAAAAAAAAAAAATCAATACAAAAATTCAATAAGTATTCCATAATCCATTTCCCCCCCATTTTCAAACACTTCAAATTCCAACTAAGTTTCATCAAATTTAAATTTCAAAATTAATATTTATCAAAATCTCTCTCTACTCCATTACCAAAAGAAAAAGAGAGAGAACAAAACAAAAAAAATAACAATAGCAACAGCAATAACAATAGCAACCGCATGCTTCGGCAAACTTAGCTTGCCGGACCTAGCTACCACTGCTAAGCCCGCACGCATACCACCCACATACACTACAGAAGCGGTCCATCCGACCGACATAACCACTATGTGCTTTCATCAGATGCTTGTCACCGAAGCACATATGCTGAACCCAATATAAATCCTATTGAGTTAGGAGCACCCAATTCCAAGGTAATCCTAAGCCCGAGTTTCACCCACAAAAAAAAAAAAAAAAAAAAAAAAAAAAAAAAAAAAATGACCTGAGAGGAGCGCCATATTCAATATCAAAAGAGTACTGAAATAGTGACACTATCAGCCTTCGCCACGGCATAGCAAAGCCTCTAAACGGCTTTCTTTTCATTATATTATTTAAAAGTGATTGCTTGCCTGGCATTTTTTCAAAATAATTAACCAGCCTTCGCTACGGCATAGCAAAGCCTCTAAACGGCTTTCTTTTCATTATATTATTTAAAAGTATTGCGATTAATACCAGACTTCAATGCAATCGAGGGTGGCGCCCACAAAGACAAAAGCAACCACTCATCCCTTATTGCATTTCTTAACACAGAAGGAGTCACAACCACAACGAAGCCCCAGAATGCACATCCGCAATCACGCAATCATGTACTGCGAACGCGCATCCGGAGGCCTCCCGCCTTATCTGCCAAAAAAAGAAACAAAAACACAAAAATTCATTAACCCTAAAACTAATCGAATTCCTAAACTCCTATAGACTTCAGGGTCATCACCCGAGAGCCCTCCATATCCTATCCTCTTTCAAGGCTCTCTAACGTGTCTGTTATAAGAAAGCACTTTTGAATTCTTCATTGAATACTCCTCAATTAAAATTATAAAAAAATAATACAACAGTACGGATTCCATTAGGGAGGAGCTCAACATTTACGACTGCAATTAGTTCCAGACTTCAATTCATACAAGGGCAGCACCCCCAAAGATAAAAACATTCACTCATCCCTCAATGCATTGTCTAATCCTTAGGGGTCACGACCACAAAGGATCTTCATAAGCAATCATCGATCGTTTCTATCCTCTCTTAAGACTCTCTAAATTGTCTTTCATAAGAAAACACCTTTGAATTCTTCAGTAAAACTACTCAATTATCCAATAATGAAACAGTATAAATTATAATACTAAAGGGATTAAAAATAGACCTGTATTCTTTAATCGTGTATTGGAGGTTTCCCGCGCTATCTGTTCAACAAT
Organism: Strongylocentrotus purpuratus; assembly: GCF_000002235.5. NCBI lineage: Eukaryota > Metazoa > Echinodermata > Echinoidea > Camarodonta > Strongylocentrotidae > Strongylocentrotus > Strongylocentrotus purpuratus. The sequence goes on along the minus strand of NW_022145612.1, from coordinate 16,080,770 downwards.
ACTAAATCGAATTCCTAAACTCCAATAGACTTCAGGGTCATCACCCGAGAGCCCTCCATATCCTATCCTCTTTCAAGGCTCTCTAACGTGTCTGTTATAAGAAAGCACCTTTGAATTCTTCATTGAATACTCCTCTAATTAAAATTATAAAAAAATAATACAACAGTACGGATTCCATTAGGGAGGAGCTTAACATTTACGACTGCAATTAGTTCCAGACTTCAATGCATACAAGGGCAGCACCCCCAAAGATAAAAACATTCACTCATCCCTCAATGCATTGTCTAATCCTTAGGGGTCACGACCACAAAGGATCTTCATAAGCAATCATCGATCGTTTCTATCCTCTCTTAAGACTCTCTAAATTGTCTTTCATAAGAAAACACCTTTGAATTCTTCAGTAAAACTACTCAATTATCCAATAATGAAACAGTATAAATTATAATACTAAAGGGATTAAAAATAGACCTGTATTCTTTAATCGTGTATTGGAGGTTTCCCGCGCTATCTGTTCAACAATACTAAATCGAATTCCTAAACTCCAATAGACTTCAGGGTCATCACCCGAGAGCCATCCCTATCCTATCCTCTTTCAAGGCTCTCTACCGTGTCTGTTATAAGAAAGCACCTTTAAATTCTTCATTGAATACTCCTCAATTAAAAAAATAAAAATAAAAATAAAAAATAAAATACAACAATACGGATTCCAATAGGGAGGAGCTCAACATTTACGACTGCAATTAGTTCCAGACTTCAATGCATACAAGGGCAGCACCCCCAAAGATAAAAAACATCCACTCATCCCTCAATGCATTGTCTAATACCTTAGGGGTCACATACGCAATCCTGTACTGGATGATACTGCCCTATCTGTTCATAAAAAAAAATACCTTTAAATTCTTCATTAAGCACTCGTCGATTAACCAAAGCTTAATACATTAGGGATTCCAATAGAGAGGACCCCGACTAATACATTAATATACTTGTATTGTCTAAGACAAATATACCATTGCAACCAGTGACAGACCTCAATGCATTCAAGGTTACGTGGTACCTTCAAATTTTAAAGGCAATGACCCATCCCTCACTGCATTTAAACAAAAACAAAAACATAAATTAGTTCTGTCAATCCCCTATTTATAGATTGAAATTCTTTAAAAACAAAACTTTCTCTTTTTACATTTATAATGGAACCAATGAGTTCACAAGTTGTTGTTTCCATGACCAATAACAATGTGATTTACACAGTCAATATTTCGATCCATGACCAATAACAAAGTGATTTACACAATCAATATTTCGATCCATGACCAATAACAATGTGATTTACACAATCGATATTTCGATATCAGTATTACATTTCAAAATTCTCTGTTTTCAAAGAAAAGAAAAATAAGAATCAATCCTCTGGTTCATACTTAAGTCATAAATATTCCATACAGACATGAGAAGAAAAAAAAAACTTACTTACACTGACAATGCATCCTTAAAACGTTTTTTCTTTCTTTTTCTTTGATTTTGATATGTTTATAAAATACTGACGAAAAAGAAGGGAAAAAAAAAATCGATGCACTTTTCAAAATTAGCATTCTTCCTCCATATAATCGTTTTAAATATCCCTATATATATATATATATATATTTTTTTTTTTCCCCTGGGGGGGGGGGGGGGGGGGTTATCATCATAATTATATTTCGATAGCAATAGTCACTGAGTCCCAAAGCTCAAGATCCTGTTTTCATACTTTTTCTCCCTGCTCTCTCCAATTTTGTGTTTCTTCTGTGTCGTTTTAGCTTTTTATCAGCGTTATCAGTGTTCAGTTCACCCGACTGTTGATACTTATATGAGTTTTAAGAAATTGTGTACATTTTCCATTCACCCGAGAGCCCTTATCTATCCTCTCCCAAGACTCTCTAACTTGTCTTTCGTAAGAACCTTTGAATTCTTCAGTAAAACTCCTCAATCATCCAATAATGAAACAGTATAAATTGCAATACTATAGGAACTAAAACTTTTTTTTTTTTAAATATTTTATATTCATGTACTGGAGGTTTCCCGCCCTATCTGTTCAACAACTCGTTAACCGAAAGTACTATATCAATTTCCCAAACTTTAATAGACTTCAGAGTCATCACCTGAGAGCCCTCCCTATCCTCTCCCAAGGCTCTCTCTAACTCGTCTATTTACAAAAAAACAAATACCTTTAAATTCTTCATTGAACACTCCTCAATTAACCAAAGTTTAATACCCAATATATTGCAATTCTTTAAAAACAAAACCTTTCCTTCTACCCTTCAATATGGAACCAATGAGTCCACAAGTTTAAGATCTTGTTTCTATTACAAATAACAATGTTATTTACACAATCAATATTTTGATATCAGTATTAAATTATTATTATTATTTTTTTATTTTATTTTTTTTCTTTCACAGAAAAAAAAAAAAAAAAAAAAAAAAAATTAGAATCAATTCTCTGGTTCTTCCTAAAGTCGTAAATATTCCATATAGTCATGAGAAGAAGAGAAAGAAAAGAAAGAAAAAAAAATTGCCTTCACTGACACTGCATCTTTAAAACTGCTTTTCTTTTCTTTCTTGATATGTTTATCAAAATACTGGCGAGAAGAAGAAGGAAAAAAAAAACAAAAACAAAAAAAAAAAAAAAAAAAAAAAAAAACTGATGCACTTTTCAAATAAGCATTCATTATACAAATAGGCATTTTAAATTTCCCTATAATTTTGTTCGTTATCATCATAATTATATATCGAAGCAATAGTCGATGAGTTCCAAAGTTCAAGATCCTGTTTTCATATTGTTTTTATCTGCTCTTTCCAAGTCTGTGTTAATTACTTCTGCGTCGTTTTAGCTTTTTATCAGCCTCATCAGTGAGTGTTCAGATCATCCGACTTTTTATGAGTTTTAAGAATTTCTGTACATTTTCCATTACTCACCCTTGCCATTCTTAATGGATTTCCATCAGGCTCACTGGTTATTTGCTCCTTGTTTGCATTCCTCCACTCTTTGCCTTCTCCAGCTGGACCCGATTTTCCCCCGGTTGTCTAGGTTCCCTGTTAGGCCCCTGCTTACTCCCCTGCCTTCTTTGTTGGGCTGCTAATTCCTCTCCGACTGTCTCCATGAAGACGGCTTGGCGTTCCCTGGGCAACAATATGCCGTCGACGAAAAGCTTCGTTGGGTCTGCGCGGCTAAAAAATGCTTTCTTTCCCGCGTGTCTCGCTACCTTTAACGCCGGCATCTGGGCATTTCTTTCCTTTCTTATACGTAGAGGCAAATCATCAGAGATTACAATTTTAGAACCTTTTAGTTGTTTAGCATTCTGCTGAATTTTTACTTTATCCTCGAATCTCAAGAATCTCACCTTGATCGGGCGAGGTCTACTTGGTGCTGGGCATCTGTGCACCCTTTGGTATTCGATGGATTCTACGTCTCCTTCCCGTAGTTTTAACTTTTCGACATAGAATTTCTGGAGTGTTTCTTTCACATTTTCCCTGTCTCCATCCTCTTCAGGGATACCGAGAAACACAAGATTTTCTCTTGCAATGTACGTTCCCAGTCTGTCTATTTCATCCTTCAGTTCTTTCACCTGATCTTTACTCTCTTTCTTCATTTTGTTGGCTTCCTCTTTTAGAGATTCTATTTCAGTGTTTGCGAACACCTGCGCCTCTCCGACTTCATTTAATTTCGACGATATGTCCTTGATTCTCTCCTCTATCTCGCACAACTTTCCTCCAATCTTTTCTTCCAACTTATCCAACCTCTCATCTAACCTGTTCATGATTCTGTCTGTGACGGCAGTGTTGGCCATGTTGGCCGTGTTTGATGCACCGGTCGGCATGTTCCTTTGGGTTTTCTTCCCTTCCTGCTCTTTAGGGGACGTGCTTGATACTCTCTGCCTTTTGCCTTTATGCAATGTGGATCCCTCCATGCAAATGAAAATGAACCAAGCAGCATAGGTGTAGCACAGACATAGGTTTTGGCGTAGGCCTGTATTATAAGAGTCCTTTATTCGTATAGCATGTTGCAATTGGGTGGGTCACTGTCCATGAGCCATGAAGAGCCGGAGACGGAGACGGAGACGGAGACGGAGCTAAATTCAGATACGTCCGATCATTACGAGGTTAGGTGACGGAGGGTTCAAGGACTTATTGACGAATGAGGGCGCTATTGTTTTAATATGAACAGAGCCATCTTCAGTATGTGTATAGATGGCTATGAATATGACCAGAGCCCTCCGATAAAACTCTTGCTATGAATGATTTTAACTTCTCTGGAAACAGACTTGTACATGTAATTTACAACTGTTATCGATTTTCGAAATCAAAATTCAATTTCTGCATGTGATGTGACTTTCCTTTTTGTACTAAAATGGAATTACATAGGTCTCAGAACTTAGAAAACAATGACTTACGCCTTTAAAAAGTCTCGTAAAATACAAAACATTTCATTTCTTAATTCGACCAGTTTCCATCTACCGAAACTATCCTGTGTTTTTTATAAATTTTGTGTCCGACCAATGATATTTCAAAATTAGCCTAATTAAAACTGACAACTATAAAACTTATCTGTACCGGAGAGTTATTAATTTAGTTATGTAGGAACTCGTGTAATTCAATTTGAAGAAGGGGTGGTGCATCCGAGGGGGAAACTTTCCCTTTCCACCACATTAGCACCCATTGACACGTGTAATTCTCAATTCATTTTCACTTTGAATATCTATTACTAACGTGTATCTAACAAGCACAATATTTGTTTGCTAGCGTCGTGATGATGTTGAAAATAAGAGTCTCATCACTGAGAAATAAGAAATTAAGAGGAATAAGTCTGAGGAATACAAGTTGTCAAATTTTTACTTCAACCAATTTACCAAAATATATCAAAAATAATGATTATGCAAGTATCTACTGATATTATTTTGAGAGAAATTCCATAAATTATGTCAACAGACATAAAAGAAATGGCAACATCTCAACAAATTCTCAATACCAAATCACAATATGAAGAAAAACTGTACCTCAAATCAGAATATATGAGGACTGTATAATGTTGAATTTTGCACAAAAACACTAATCACAAAAACACCATGGCCATTCGCAGTAAAACTATTTTTTTGTTTACTTTTCTCTAAATCGATAATTTTTGTTTCGCTTTATGTCCAGTTTGATAATCTATACGCTGTCAAATATTCTTACGCTACAATCACATATTTATTGTAAATGAACGCTTATTCATTCAGAGTATCTTTTCTGTAATTATTGTTAAATTATTTCAAAACGTAGATCATTTTCAATTAAAACCGAAATATGTATGTTCTGGGTTCGTTTTGAATACCGTATTGTCAAAACGCAACTTTTTTTTTTCACACAGAAAAACTTGATCAGCTACTTAAATTTCGTCCCTCCGGTGCTAAAAATGCGAAGAAGGAAGCTTCCGAGATAATAAGAAGATAGTAGGTGTCCAATTACAGTTTGGCCGAAATCTCAAGACATGCAGAGTCCCTGTCTGGACAAGAAGAGGGCTTCGTAACAAATTAAGAAAGTGGTCAACCATTATTCTGTTCAAGGCCTTGATGTTTTTAGAGAACTTTTTTTTAATTCTGCACAGTTCAGTCGCTTCAACCATTTTTTACCACGACGTATTTCGACGAAGGTTGAAGACCTGCGGTACATCCACCAGAACCATGCATATGTCTGGCTCAACGTTCTTTCTCAAATGTTTTTCATATTTTTTGCAATTATGGATAGTGATTGTTTGATTGTAACCGGCAATCACGCCCAGCTACTCGGAAGTCCGGGTCTAATACACGCTACCTGTTTACGTCTAATGATACTCCTCCGTCCTCCGATACCCGGCTATTCGGGGTCGGTTTCTCGACAAGTGATGCGTCCTTTATCAAATGCCAAATGCGAAGTTTAATACATATATTCCTTTTGTAATCGTCTATATACACCAGAATACTTGACTTATTGATACATGATCATGATAATGGTATGAGCATGAACACATTAATTTTTGTGATTATGACAAAATATATTATAAATTAAAAATGTGAATTCTGCCTGAAACTGATTAAGAATTGGAGGTAGAATTTATAAGTAATGCCTAGCATTAGTAGATAGGAAAATGATGATAAAGGCAACGTCATGTCGGTAGAAAGAGATAGAGGTGAATATTAAAACACATTTCGTTTAATACAACGCCTGTTATACTGATTGTAAAAACCATAATGTAATTGAAATGCTTTTAAATGCAAGAGCGCAAATTGTCGAATGAAGTTTAACCTACTATTTTAATATTTTTTTGTGTGTAAGCTTTTCTCAGTTGTCAAGTCTGTTTTTATCGTACACAAAAAATTCACATGTAACTTCAAAGTAAAACAAAATTAGAGCACAAGCACATGCTATGATTTGAGAGAGTGTTTTGATAACATGCAAGTAACCTACATGAGACACAAGTTGTGACCATGTCTTGAGAAACCGGCCCTTGTTGATTGACTACTACCGTGCTAATTAGGCCAAAGGGATGACGAGTATACACCCTCTCATAACAATAGAGAGAAACACTGGAGAAGAAAATACGCTAAAAACACGCCATCCTGCCCGGGCCGTATACATAGGAAATGGCTAAAGGAGGGTGTCACTCTCTCATGCACGATACATCGAGGAAAATACTCATTTTCGAAGTAATTATTAGTCAACAATAACGAAGGATGGTGAATCTTAGGGCTCATTAGTGACAAATATCTGGTGAATCAACTCCACGTGACAAGGTTAAGGACTATTCGTTTGGACCCCAATGCGGAAGAGTCTGCATGCAGAGTCGTACGTGCTTCTCTGGGTCTATCTGGGAGAAGTTTCTTATTCCTACCAATTCATCCATCAAGGGTTTTCCTCTCGAGAAATTAAAACGTCTGGTTGCTGTATTTGTGATGGTCAGAGAGACTAAGATATTATCAGCAAAGAGAAAATGATGTCAGGAGTGGGATACGAGACAAGATGGCGTCTGTTCTCCTTGGCTCTCGTGTTGCATATTCACCTCCACTCGCTGTGTGTGTCCGCCAGCAGTTATCGTCTGAACCCCGATGGACGAAATGTTTGTTCCACAACCCGACGGTGAGACAACGTTTTTACTTTGTTTTAAATTTATTTCATATGTGATTGTGATGTCAAACTTTCCACATTGCATCCTTTTGTTACGTTACGTTATGTCACTTTTTCTTTCTCAAACTTTTGTTTTTACTCCATATAGGCCGTTTAGAAAGACACAGGGTCAAGTAATAAAAAACGACCGTCTCATTATCATGAGTCAAAGATTATAATGGGATGACTGCTTGTTTGTTTGCTATGTATAGTAAATGTACACGCTATCGGTACAAAATCTGTTAAAACATTGTGCATAGATCTAATACTGACATCATTTAGAAGTATTTTCATTTTCCATGCGCATACTTATCACTAGGGTTAACGAAATAACACAAGATGAAGTGACTCTTGCAAGATTTAAATAGACATTTGTGGTTATGCTATGATTTGTCGTACCTTGGTCATCCTCCATGCTGTGTATAGTAAAGACTCTTCAATATATTTTTATATAAAGTATTCTTTACTTTCATATACTTTTTATGCTTGTGGTTCACTACACTAAACAAATGTTTTAATTCATCAGACTGAAAAGCAATATGATAATGATTATGTAAAGTAATCAAGCACTCTGGTGTGTCATGAGAGTTTGATTACATGTTCGTATAGATGGCTTAATAAGGTGACTAAGGTACAACAGAGTGTAAATGGAGTACATCTGTTACTATCAAATATTCTCGTCCACTCTGTATCTTGGGCGTGTTCACCTCCCCATCCAGGTGACAGAAATCATCATTTTGCTCATCATATACCCCTCATATTAAAAAGGTTCTATATTCCATTCTTTCCTTATCATATTCATGATGGATAGAATTGTCTTGGTAAATCAACTTTACAGCAAAAGAAATTGTAATTTAATTCCTTTCTTCTTGTCAATAAAATTACCAAGAAATACGACAAGATGGTTACACTGAAGAAGCCTGATGTCACGATGTATTCCGAGGTCTGTCCTTACCATGTCATTCCCTCATCTTGAAGAGGCTGAATCATGTGGTATCCCACTGTTTTCAAAATACTGTCTACGGCAGAAAGAGAAGAATCTGCCCTAAGATGAAGATTGTGAGTCAGGGTTATATCCTGCTTAGACAAATTTATTGAATAAATATGACATCTAAAACGCCCATTGGCTTGGTCGAGGACGCTCTATGACTTGCCAAAAAACTTACTTTAGTTCACCCAAAGTACTTTGATTTTCTTTTAAAATATAGCTTACTCTCTAATACCACACACCATGAATAATATTTAAACAAAAATATGATAATAATAGTCAAACAATCGTTCCCATTAGGATCTTTACTTCTTAGGGAATTATAATTCTCTTTATTCCGTTATATCCAAAAGGGAATGAAGCCGTATCAAAACATTAGCTTACCGAAGATGAAATCAGATAGCCTTAAAATCCTTGGAGTACGAGTGTACTTTTTGAAGACGCATGGTAGGAAGTTGACAAAGCTATGGTAGATCATGTTTCATCCCTCTCAGACTACATGCGGCCATTGTCAAGGATGATCTGATTGATTAATGTAGAAAGAAAGAGGCAATGAAAACAACCTATGATAGGAGGCAGTTTCTTCTGTAAAAAAAACATATTGAATCTACATTGTCATTTTAAAAGTTGAACGAGCTCACAAGATCCATCATGAAGTTGCGAAGAAAATTACGGGAATTATGTTATCTGCTACCAACAACTTTTAGAGGATAATTCTTTTTTTCTCTTATTTATAATTGATGTATACCCATGTAGATATTCAATAGTTAAAAGACACACATCTGAACAATATAACACGGACAATTATCTTGCCCTTATACAAGTTATACATTTACCACGCTACATTTAGGCATGCTAGGTGTAAAAGAAGTACTCTCAACCATATATTTCCACCTAGACATAATATAAAGTACACCGCACAACAAAATGGATTCACATTTAACATACCTATCCCTCATTCTCGCAGTATGTCTATCTCTATCTGTCTTTCTGTCTCTGTACCCCCTCTTTCTGTCTGTCTGTCTGTCTCTCTCTTCCTCTCTTACTTTCTAATTAAACATAACATTTGTACCAGAAGAAAATTGGTATATCTAATGGGACACTATATAAATATGATTACACCCCTAGTTTACAAGCGATTCATATTAATACTAAATCATCTTTTGCAAGAAAAATAAACCTTCTTTGGTGTGATTCCACATTATTCTTACTAATCGTTTTAATTTGATTTCAACCAACTCAGAATACAAGAGTTCCAGTTCTTACCGGAGCTGTCACACTCGTCATACCAGAATGAACCGGTGGGTGACTACGACTCCGCTGAGGAAGATAAACTTAGAGAAGGAGGTATAAGGGGGGCCCCCACCAGGTGAGAAAATACCACTGCCCTAATGGGATTATTTATATAAAGCAATAGCATTTTCATATTTTCGGGGGAAATGCTGTCACACATTCGAAATTAAAGGAATAATTCTTGTCAATGTAACCAAGGGATTTATTTCTGTTAGGCCAACATAACAAGGAAGGGGCGCCGATATTGGAGGGCAAAGGTCTGTTCCCTCCGATAATTTCGGAATACAGTGTTATTAAATTGGGCCAACTACCCCTTATAACATGTTTGCCATATCTCCCTCGCACATCCTCCCCAACAGGCTGATAGGATGTCTATGCCTCATGGTAATGATGATGGGGATTCATGAAAAGAAAAGAAAAGGATCTGGTAGTCATACTCATGGTGTGTATATCAGATGCGAACTTAAAAGAGGATGATACAAATATTCAACTACGTAAATCAACCCTACAATTGTCGAAGTAAACAGCAAAACACTGCACAATCATTGTCATTTTCTCATCTCATCTTTACACACATTTCTATTATTTGATTTGTTATTGTTTTATTAAACTAATAATGACAACAACAGTAGATACCATCTGTGGGAGCCTCCCCCAACTTTTGTTGAACCAAGTATTTTCACAAAACTTCGGAGTTCAGCGCACTATACAGGGTGTATCATAATAAAGGATATTGAAGTTTAATGACGATTTATATGGAAACTACTGATTTCATAATCAAGCACTTATGTCTGTTGTAAAGGACAGAATGTCCTCTTTTTAATGACACCCCAATCATACTTCTACTGTCACAGTTAACTGAATAACAAAGCATTGCTGTCCACCATGTGAAAGGTGCACTGTGACAAGTTAGCATTCAAAGATTAGTGCTTGTGTCAGCCCAGACATATTGAAATGCTGAACAATGAGTGGATTATGTGTCTAAGAAGGAAATGTTATCAAACTTGGCACAGTGCACCTTTCACATGGTGGACAGCAATGCTTTGTTATTCAGTCAACTGTGACAGTAGAAGTATGATTGGGGTGTCATTAAAAAGAGGACATTCTGTCCTTTACAACAGACATAAGTGCTTGATTATGAAATCAGTAGTTTTCATATAAATCGTCATTAAACTTCAATATCCTTTATTATGATACACCCTGTATACAGGTCTTTGCCCTCTCGAGTTGTTCCGGTCAAGACAACCAAATTTATCTTTACAACTTTAAATTAGCGAAGGTCGTTGCCATCAGAGACCTAATGGCTTACAAAAGTGATGATGGTCAACTACGCGATTGAAATGCGTGATAGGGATTGCGGGAGTTTCACGTCTTTATAACAAAATGATTCGCAGCCTATTTCAATTGCTTATCGGAGAAAACCTCATCTAAGTCTCATACTAATTTTGAGGTTTACTGACATCATTTTGTTTCACGGTTATAGCCTGAATTCAAACAACAACATATTCACCAACTGGTTTAACAACTTCTATCACATATATTACTGCTGCTAAATATATTACTACTATGTACTACTACTACTATGTACTACTACTACTACTACTACTACTACTACTACTACCACTACTACTACGTGATGTAATCAAGTTAGAATATGTTGATTGATGTACTATTACCAGTCTCTTTTTTATGTAACAGATTATATCATGCTTTGTGTGGTTTTGAATAAAATGAACTGAACTTAACTGAATTAACACTACTACCACTATTACTTTTACTACTACTACTACTACTGATACTATTACTACTGCTGGTGCTACTTAAACTACTACCGATGCTGCTGCTACTACCATTAACGAATACTACTATTACTACTATACTATTCTTAATTCTACCGCTTGTGTCAATTAATGAACACAAAAATGATAAAGCATCAACGCGGACAAATAAGATGTTGACACGAAACTAAAAAGTGCTCTTTAATGTTTCTTTGAAAGGTAATCCTTGCACATCTTCATCAGGTTTCGCGTAATTCAGACCATGGTGAGGTACAAACATCATAGTAGTTGTCATCGTGAACATCCTTAAAGTATATGATCATGATGTCATCATGAAGACATACTGTGATAAACACTCTCTCAACCGACCCGGAAATGACTAGAGAGAAATGTCCATTCGGGCTATAATTACTTCCGGTCAGACTAGCCTCTCTTGCTGGCAAATATGTCATGCGATCGTCACAACATACAGACAACTTCTACTACTTGCTGAAAACATGTACATTGTTTATGGCAACATAACACTTTCCACGTCATTTGCAGAAGGAACAACAAATACTATTGTTGACATACAATATCAAAAATGCTAAGGTTAATATTGATCTTTGATTGCGGTCAGTCTAATAAGTTCTTTAAACTTCTCGGTCAGTTGTCCTCATGAGTCATTTTCAGTTTGAGGTCAAATTTTTTGAAATCCATTCATGAGATTACAGGAATTACTAATAAATAACTGTTAGTGAGGTGGTATAAGTTGTAGCAAAGAAGAGGTACAAGTACTGATATGGACATCAAATATACATTATTGCCAACAAGATGTGATATTGTATGCATTTAATGGAATTTAATGTAAACGTTGTCGTTGTTAATATCTCATTTGTGTCACTTTGGTGCTCTTGATCCATATTTGAACAAATATAGCTATCTACTCTGTAGTTCAGATATTTCTCTCATACACTTATTTCGAGCTTTCCTAAATCAAGCTTCTTCTTTTTTGATTTTGCATATTTAATTTTTCATTTTCAGGAACTCCCACTTGGTGATTGGAAAACAATATGCACGACTAATCAATCAGACTGTTTATCACTGCTGTGAGGGTTGGCGATCAAATGGTAGAGATTGTCCCATAGGTGAGTAGAACAGCCCACCATCCTTCCTTGCGTCTTCCTCTTCTTTTTCTTTTAACTTTGCCTCCTTCACTCCTGAAGATTCTTGCAGATGAATGGGGGGAGGGGGTATGTGTGTCACAAAAGGCATGAAAGTGCAGAGTGTCATATGTACGTCTAAAATGTTGCTCCTTGCATGTACTAAGAGATTAAAGCCTTAATACTTTGTATACAGTTATGAATACATGCACTGGCGACAATTGCACCGCTCTCAACATCTTACACTAGACGAATCCTTAACTAAACTTAATCAAATCGCAACCCTATAACCTTAACTCTATATCTTTGATTAAATAAACTTCGGAGCAATTGTCGCCAGAGTATACTTATTGATCTGATGTTGATGGAGCTGTACGTTCACATCTTACTGGACGACCTGATATTACTCTATTAAATTTTTCTCACAAAGGCAGTTTTACTTCAGGTTTATTTTGTAGTCGGGAACTTAGTTCAATCAATGAATGGGTAACTTGTCTTAATATCGCGTTTTGTGGTACAGCACGATTGACAACAAAGCAATAAAGTATGACATTCCTTAAACACAATTGTTTATGGTTATAATTTTCGTTATCATTCAATGTGCGTAAAAGATATTCATCATGATTATTATTTTCTTCTTTTATCTGTTATAACGATGTAGCTGTGTGTAGTCAAGGATGTCAGCGTGGAAACTGTACGGCGCCGGGTATGTGTTCCTGTGAACCAGGGTTTATGGTAAGTTTCTGGAGTCCAATATCACATAATCACCATCCTCATTAGATTGCAATTTATGTTTATATCTGTTACCAAGTGCATCTATTCATTTTTACAACATTCCGATTGTAGGGGCTCTCTTTTTAACGTTTCGTTGCCTTCCTCGTATTTGAAACATCCTTCATTTTGGATGACGAATAATCGATCACAGTGAGATACCAAAACATGGCAATTAATATATCAAAATGAAACGAAATTTACGTTTAAGAACATAATTTTATGCCAAAGGTGTTCGCATAGATTTCAATCACATGATTTTAGTCTATAAATGAATCATCGTGGCTCGTTTGTTTCGTCTAGGGTATACGTTGCGAGCTCTCGTGCCCTCGTGGACGATATGGACCATTCTGTGAGCAACAATGCAACTGTGGGCAGAGAGAATGTGACCCCGTAATGGGTAGATGTACCCCTGCTTGCCCATCGGGACACATGGGTCCCAAGTAAGTACAGAGGACTAGAAAATACATAAAGAAAGAGAGGGGTATGAAATCGAAATACTCGTGGGTTGTTCTATTCATTCGAGTATAACGTTTTCATTTCCCTTTCCTCCCTTTAAAACAATGTCTAAAACCCGTTAAAGTCACGATGACGAAATCCTGAATGAGCCAGTCATGCGAGAGCATAATTTTTTTCCGTGATGAGACATGTACATGGTAATCAGAGGAGGGCGTGTAGATATGGTCGGTTCAATTACGGAGAGGTGTGTAAATGGGAAGTGCGCATCATGAAGCCACTTCTCACCTTAGCTCTCAAATCATTCATGACGTCATTAAAAGCATATGGGGTGATTGTCTATTTGAAGGGGTAAAAGAGAGACGGGACAGTGGATCACACTGGGAAACAATCAATGTACATTTGATCGTCATCCTTTTGACCTAGCAGCTTCCCCAAGATTATCCCGATTCTAAATTTAAAGAAAGTATTACATCAAATGTTCTGTCGTGACCGAGACATGTTTCCCTTTCATTTAGCATGTCTCCCTTTAATTGCATAACGACATGGAGGTCTAAATAATTTGATGGCCGTCATTGCTTTGTACTTTGCCATGCAGCAAGATTTATAGATTCTCCTGTAGGTTTAAAGATATAATGATACCCAGTGTCTGATTGGTATTAAGGTACTTTCGCTCTCTAAGTGCCATTTCGATTGACTTTGGCGATCATGCTGTTCCACAACCCTCGGCTTCTAGCCTTCTGTATTCGTACCACTCCCAGTTCTTTCACTCCTCTCTCTTCCAACAATTTCTGCAGACTGTTCATCCAAAGTATCCTCCTTCTCCCCCTTCTCTTCCTTCCCACAATTTTCCTTGTCAAAGCAAGATTCTCTAGGCCTTCTTTAAGGTACACATTTTCTATAATTAAATTTTGTTCAGGCTCATGTTAATGTGTTCTAAATTAAACAAGTAAATTACAATGGTTCTAAATGAGGAATGTTATTTCAGTTTTTGATCTTTGTGTTCACTCCAATGATTGATAATTATCCAACGTGTTTAGTTTGTAACTTGATCTATCTGCGATGTCATAATCAACAAATTCGAAGTCAGTCTAAGACTTAACGAATAATTGACTCGATTTAATTTTATATAAGATTTGGACGGTTTTCCAAAATAGAGACGTGATTGTTTACATTTCTCCTTGTCAGCTGTGTCATGCCCTGCCCTCCCGGTCGCTTTGGACCTGACTGTGTTGACTTTTGCCAGTGTCCATTCTCCGTGATCGGTGAAATCCTGTGTGACTCTATGACAGGAAACTGTACTGAACCGACCCTGCCACCAACGACTCGGAAAGTCTACGATTCGACGATGCTGGAAAGTACGGGTAAGTACGTGTAAAGGATATTTCCAAAGACTTCTCATTACGAAAACATCAAAATGGCCGCGTTGCTCCTAGCCTACAGGCCATTTCAATCACGATAATTTAGCCACATCCTCAGTCCTGTCCATTCTTTTCTAACTTGAAGGAAAGTTGTTTCACTGGATTCTACCATACACAGGAAAGGATACGTTATAAGATGCATATTTTCAGGCCTACATAATGCACCCTGCTGTTGGGTTCAAGATTAGATCCCGAAGATGCCACAGGGTGTAACATCGGGGATAACAAAACTGCAACCAGTGCAGCTGCTATCCAGTATCTAGTACGGCAAGTTCGCATTATGATGATGCTGGTATTGCTGTGTTGTGAAGGCCGTGAAAAGTTGTATTACTTCATGGTCTATATTTTCTGTTTAATCGGTATTCTTCTCATGGGGCTATCTTATTATTCAAACTTTTGATGTGTTCCCTTTTTGTGATGTATTGTGTACTGATATACTGTCTACCTTATCAAGAAGTGTTCTTTGATGTTATTCACAATTATTTTCTTGGGCAGATACCTTTCATGAGTTCTTCCAGTATGACACAGAGAGTCCATCCATAATAAACCCTAAGCGGAAGAACTCGTTACGGGTCAGGGCAATGCGTCTTGGTATTTCCGGTGCTGTAAGCGTCCTCCTGATGATCATATCCTTGATACTCGCCCTCTACGTTTACCGGAAATTCAGGAACCGACCATGTATTTGTCTGCAGAGGTAATTTAATTTCCCTTTTATTTGGTTACACAATATGGAATAATTAAAACAATGGCAATTTTAGACAATTTTAGAAGTTCCAAACATTCATTCTTACATGTTTTTTGTATAATTTTTTATTTTTATGTACTAATGTGATTTTCTCGAATTTCTCAAGTGCTCAAATCATAAGGCTATGCATTTATCTCATCAAGTTAACTTCTAAAGTATGTCATTTAATGTGATGTAAATCAATTGATACTTCTTTACGAGAATCGTAGTTTACCATGAATAAATATATCATTGTTCGATTTGTATATTTTCTCCAGGAAAAAGATACGAACAGCGATGTTGAAACAGCAAAGAGAGAGGGATGAAGGTAAATATATTTCTTAATCCAATTAAGATTTGTTAGCTTTTGTATGTCCTGAACAAAATAATGTCATTCATTTTGACAATTCTATAAGATAACAATATTGTTTGACTGTTGTAGATGATTAATTACGATTTCGTAGGTATTTCATTAGGGTGAGTAGGATGTTTAATTAAAATAATACATCAAATTCTTCATGAATTATAACATATAATTTAACTTTGCTATTTAACATACGCTTTATATTTTGTTTGACTTTTCAGGAAGAGGAGACCATTCAAATCATGTAGCACCAACTCCTCGGGCCCACTTTCCCAATCCGCATTTACCTCACGCCTTGCCTTACCGACTTCCCAGTCTCTGCAACTACACTGGTCTACGGCAAACTGGGAACCTACCAGGCAGCGTGCTCTTTGACCCTCTACCCGGAGTCACAGAATCAAGCACCAATGTTACATCAGTAGATGTTGTACCTGTAACAATGCATCAAATGCCCGAAGAGACCATCTATGAAGTACGACCCTCGCTTGTCGCGAAGAGTCGCAGGAACCAGGATATGACCAGTGGCTACATCGAAAATGATACGTTGAGTTCGATGTCAAGAGTCGTCCAGGGTTGCGAGATAGAGATAGATAGTGCCACCAGTAGTGCCATGTACCACCGTGATCTGGATGATGAAGAACCTTATGACGAGGAATATGATTATCCGTATGCTGATAATGCCAAGATACAAATGGGTTTGGATCGTTTTCAGACGAAGAGATCGCGACCTGGTGCGCATGAACACGACAACTCGATTTATGCTGTGGTTCTAGAAAACGAAAAACCGATGAATAGTCAGCATGATGGGGAATATGAACGCGAGAACCATCGCAGTCGTGAGAGTGATATCTTAGCAGACGCAGGTAATCATGGAAGAACCCACACTGATCCATTTCCTCTTCCATCCCATCTTGCGAATCCACCTTCTGATGGTACTTACACAGCTTTGATTGCAGGAACACGATCACCTTGGACGGAATCCTCATTCCCAGAAAGAACTCCTGGTAGTGGGTGTTCTACCGCACCGGCTACTATTGCCTTAGCAAGAAAACCGTCAATGGGAGTTGCTCCTTCGGTAAGACCAAGGGCGTCACCGGTTGTGAAACCTATTGGTAACGCTACCTCAATACGTCCCCGGGGTATGAGTGAAATACCTCGTAACTCATATGCCACAGAGAACAAATTCGTGTCATCTCGTCCTAAAAAAATTATTAGTCAGGTGGATTCTAATGGCTATACGACTGCAATTAGAGCATTTTCTTCAATGCGACAGCCGCGGCGCCCAGCGACGAAACGAAAATCTAGACCTTCTATTGAATTACGACAAACACCAAGTCCTATGATACCTCCTAGGTTAAGCGAATCGGACATCCCACCGCTGTCACCCGATCCAACAGCTGATCATAGCATGAAAACTCAGCTACTTCAAGCTGTTTCGTCCAATCCGAGATATGTCAACGGGTGTATTATATCTCCCAAACAAAAACCAAAGGAAAGAACTAGATCAAGAACTCCTGCTATGATTCGAAGAGCAAAGAACGTACTCCCTCTACCAACAACAAAGGTTGACGAAGAGAGTGAGAAACTGTATGACGATATTTTACCGTTTGGAGATTAAGAAAGGAATGTCTCGGCCCATTTGCTGACCATGTTGCAACATATTCAAAGATCTTAGCGGGTATTCCATGAGCAATGATCATTATATAGTTCCAAGTTACGAAAACAAATTGTATTTGAGTAATAAAATGTTGTTAGAACGTATGGAATATAATTTTCGAAAATTCGTATTGTCTACTCTTGGTAGACCACAGTGTACCATGTTGTGTTCATGAAAATAAAAGAGCACGGTGGATTCCACTTAAAACTTAAAGGGAGACATACAACTATAATCAATTTTCTCGATTCTTTATTGATGCATGCGAAAATATTTATTATGTTTATATAACTAATCCAGCTTGGTACATCAAAAAACTTCGTAGTCCGACATCACATGGTCTTCTTGTTTTGCCTAGACAAGAAAAAGGTCGTGATAAAAACGATACGTAATTCTGATAGAATACCATTTGACTACCAGACTTTCTGTTAGCTTACATCAGCTTATGTAACTATGCACCATTGCCTCACTATAATGTATTTGTCTATTGACATATCAACCAAATGTAACACTTGTATGTTATTTTTAAAGCTTCATTGCTTATACGGTTTATTATCTTTCTATTTAATTTATTCATGGATGAAAAAGTGCCTGTGTAAAAACATGTATATGTAGAAGAAATACAAAATACCTGAATATAGGTTAATATTACAACTCAAAATGTCTATTATGCATTTTTATTCTTCTAATCCTAAGACATACAATTTAATTATCCTACCACTAAGATGAAGGAACAATGAATTACGTTGTAAACCAGAACCTGATACAAAACTTATATCAAGTATCGATTGTAAGTCTTTCTATGTATAGATTAAATAACATTTCAGATTAAAAGGTTACCGAATTCCGGGGCGGCAGACAAATGGCACTCCTTATCCTAAAAGGGAATTTTCTTCACCTGTCTGATGTGACGCATATAATGGAATTACCTTGATGAGGCACTTGCTCGAACCTGAAAGAAATTATTCTGCCTCCTCGCAAAATCCTTCAAGTCAAATTTTGATGATGGATTACGTGAAAAAGGGTGGTTTTTATCCACTTGTCTTGATTTTGAAGGAAACTTGTATAAACAGATTAGCCCTTGCCCCCATCTGTCTCTCCACTACTTGACGATATGATTTATATGTCAGTTCTTTTTATTGTAATGTTATCAACGCCTTAATTTGATTTTGATGTAAGTTTTGACGTGTTCCAGAGCACACTATTGTAGTGTTCGTTTTGTTATTCAATTTGATGCTAAAATAAATACACATTCAACATAAATATGGATTTACACAAAACTGAAATAAAACAGACTAAATCAAGAGATATCCACATTGGTATCAAGTAACAGTACAGTAGCAGAGTAGGAAGAGCATAAACATCCATTATACTAAGATCGCTTAATGTAAACAAAAGAAAAAATACAAATACATGTTAAAAAAATATTCTGTGTACAAATAGAATACATTTGAACAACTTAGTAAACACCCAGTACTATATTGATCATAATATCTGCATAACGAAATAAAAACTAGTTTTGAAAATAGATATGTATATATGATGAACATAATCTTTAAAAAAGAAACAATTGCGAATATCTAGGTTTAATCAAAAAGGCGGGTATAAATATCGTTTCTTAGTACAAAACCTTAATTAAAAATGAAAGGTTTCCAGTATTGTTCAGCGCATTCCTAAAGTACATGAATAAAAATCATACAACTATCCCAGAATGTTACAGCCGGATTCAGGAATTTTGCAATCAATCCGAAAGGTCTCTCCTGTGATATAATTTTGGTAGGGATATTGATTTGATGGGCTTGTAGAGAACCTAGTTTTAAAGACGTGTGTCGCTAAAACCGTTAGCTATGTGCATATCAGCCGGCATAGTCCCGTTTCTCGATCTGCCTAAAGAAACCATGTTCCTATCATCCACACTCCTTCTGGTCGCCTTGTTGTAGACTACGCTGCTGTTGCCCGTCTCGTGACTCAGGGAAGGATTTCCCCGACTGCGCATACCGTTTGGGTGATGTCCCTGGAATCCTTGCTCGCCTGTCACTGGTCGGTCGTGAAGGCTTCGTCCACTCTGTATCGGATCCGTTCGACTTCGATGCCTACCTGTTGGATCATGTTGAGATGCTGATGAGTGATGCCCTTGTAATTCCATCTGTTGAGATCTCTCTTGCATACGAGCCTGTAAATTGAAGTGTACAAATCAGTAGTAGAAGTCTAACATTGCAAGATAAATTCAATTGCTGTTCTAGTTTTGGAAATCGATAGAAGTGAATTCACTGAGGTATGTTGACGAAGCCTCTGGATTGTCATTTGAGATGTCCTGAGTTCGATCCTTGCTCGGTTCCTAAATCCTTTGACAACGTGTTTTGCCCACATGTGATATTGCATCATCCATCTCAAAATAGAACAAGGCACTTGCAACTCCCAAAGCTAACTAACAGAAATATTAATAATGTACAGAAAATACAAAACTTGCACTACAGAGGTTAGTATGATATGTGATAACTTAACCGTTACTGATTTGCTAGTTAAGGAATGACTACTTGCATTGATTTCTTTACTGAATCGAAGGCCCATAGCGCTGTTCTGGAAGGTATCTGGGTCCTGATGTTGGTGTCTCCTATCTTCTGTGAAGTACAACTGCTGCATGCCATTTTCATATCGACGAGCTTTCATTTCGTAATGAAACGGTCTCTTTTGATACCCTTCCAGTTTGTGGAGACGAACACGATAGTAAACGACGAGGACGACGAAGAAGACGATGAAGAGGAGGATGAGAATCGCGATGGGCACTAGGATAGCAAGGAGTACGACGTTAGAAGAGTTAGAGCATTGAGGCCCGGAGTATCCACTGGCGCAGCTGAAAATGAAGATCATTCGCAAGATTAAGTTTTACACCGCATTATTTCAAATTTTAGAGTAAAAAAACTATTATCTACTTTCTTCTAGTTATTTGTTCACGTTTGGCAAAGCATTCAAATCATATTTACACAGTAGCATAAACGCAATTTAAAAGCACTCTAATGTAATATAGAAGGAAGAATGCTTATATACTGTTAAATGGTTATATGGTTAAATGATTAACAAAATACAAGCAAATTTTATCGCACTCACAATCAGGCACGTAGCCACGAGGGGGGGGGGGGAACAAAATTTCCAAGATCGGTTGAACTTTTTTAGACGCCTTTTTTTACCTCGATCGATTACATGTATGTGCCCCCTAAACATCAAACTCTGGCTACTTGCCTGCTCACAATCGGCATAACAGATTTAAAACAACTATATCAATGCGTTTTTACAATATATCCATTTAAAGTAAGTATAAAGTATGTATATTACATTGTCGATCCATTCGAAAACTCCATTTAACAAAAAGAGTATATTTATTAACCATTCTTACTTGATTTCAAATTAATCTAGTTTTGTTTATACATATTACATTTGATAAAGTATTTATGACTTTAATGAATATTACAATCCCTCGAAACATTTCTGAGCTCAAACATGCCTTTATTTAATTTGTCTTTGAATATCAATATTAATTGAATGTCCGAAAATATGAATAATTGTTGTCATTATTTTGGACAAAATACAATTATTCCTTAATACAATCATGGCAGAATTAAAAATTGAAATACTAGTGACGGCGACATGTTAGTTATTTCTATCGCAATGTGGGTTAAAATTGAGGAAAATCAATATGGGACAGATGTCGTTATACCTCCAGGAACATAGAACGTTCCTTGGACGTTAATTCTTTATGCGCCACCTTCTTTGTCTAAATAGGTACGTTTAACAAAATCTTTAACTTTATTTCAGGACTTGGAGTATAAGATTACTCCTTATAGGTGATAAAAAGGCTGTCATGTAACCGATCAAGACCAGAAGTTTACTAAATGTTCCTTTTTTTAAATACTTCCCGATAACGCTTTCTGTTTCCTGGGTTTGAATTTAATCATAACTAGAGAAACACATGAATAAAAAGACTTACACGCAAGTGAAATCAAAAGTGTTATAGTCAACCCTGCACTCGCCGTTGTTCTTGCAGGGTGTGGGGGAACAAAGTGCGTCCAGATCTGTGAGGAATTAACATGCCGACATATATTTAGGCCTATATACCGCATACAATAACTGTGAAACAACTGACAGTGCGTTTTGATTGATTAATCTGATATTCAGTTTGAACGAATTGTGTGGAAACGAAATCAAAATCAAATGATGTGGTTTACGACGTACGTACACTTTTGCAATTTGTGTACGGATATTCCGAAAAAAAGATTTGGGGCTTATCTTCAAGCTGCTCTCTTTTAAAAATATCTTGCCGTTCATGGCATTACCGTTTTTTTGTATTGAATGAAAGGGAAAAGGGGAATTATATGAATATAAATGTAGGTAAATAAACTTAAGATATTTTGTGTACCTGGGTCTGAATTTTCAATTTAGTTCCTACTCTTTAATGGTAGAATAACCAGAATTATTGATGGTAATAATTCATCCAAACATGAAAGAGCATTCAACATTCTCACAGGAAAAATGAAAAGCAAAGTGTTGCTAGAAAGTACACCAAGAGTATTATACATAGACTTAGAAATACAAAATAATGTAGGCTTATGCTCCCTACCTGTTACATCAACTGAAACAACGCTGAATTCATCCACTGCTAGAAGAGCTTCTTCGATCTGTTCTATCAAACTTTCAACAGTTACATCTGACTTGTACATAACGCCTATGAGTAAGTTCATTTGCATCTCGCCGTTTGACAAACTCTGAGCGTTGATGGTTGTCACGTTAACAAGATATGTTGTAGGAATCCCGAGTATTGCCGATTCAAACAGGTACAGTTCACGCGTTGGAAGGGAAAAGAAAGAGAGAAGACGTGTACAATGTCATTACACCGTATTAAATTATGTTATGAAATTATGTTAAATTAAGAACATGCATTGTCTTTTAGGAAGTTTACCAAAGCGATTTCCGTAAGCAAAATTTCGGTCTAGTGCTCCTTCTACAAAATAGTCAGAAGGCCGTCTAAACCCTACAGCCCACGAAACAGACAACTTCGTGGAGAATTCACTTTATAACTGACATTCTCGATTTCGTGTGATGTCGGTCTCGTGTGCTGTAGGCAGTGGCGGATCCGGGGGGGGCCGGGGCCCCCCCCCCCCCCTTGAGAAAAAAATCATGTAAAATCACGCGATTTTTACCTTTTGGGGGGGTTATGCCCCCCCCCCCTGGCACTCAAGGGGGGGGGGGGGTGCAAATGTTAAAATTTTCGAGGACCAAAAAAAAAAAAATGTGCTCACTACCCCCCCCCCCCCCCCCCCCCCCCCCCCCCACTGAGCGACTTTTCGGCCGGCGCGATTTTCAAATTTTCGGGAGCAAAAAAAAAAAAAAAAAGTTGGGCCCCCTCCCCTAAGAAATCCTGGATCCGCGCCTGGCTGTAGGTCTCGTGGGCTGTAGGTCTCGTGTGCTGAAAGTCTCGTGGGCTGTAAGTCTCTTGGGCTGTAAGTATCGTGTGATGTTGGTCTCGGGTGGTGTAGGTCTCGTGGGCTGTAAGTCTCGTGGGCTGTAAGTCTCGTGTTATGTCGGTCTCGTGTGCTGTCGGTCTCATGGGCTGTCGGTCTACTGGGATGTCCCGGACATGAACTTCTTAGATAATTGCAACTAAGTATCTTACCGTTTCTATGACTGTTAGAACATATTGATTGTCCAAGGGCAAAGTTTCGCGTTTTTTTCTTTGTACGGTCATGACTGTGGTACTTGAGCCTGCATCTGTTCAAAAGTTGGGATAAATGTAATTCCAATATTCAATTTCACAATAGACATACTCCTGCTTCACAACTATGTAGGGTGAATTCGTATTGATGAGTCATATCCCAGCCATATAACTTGCGCCCAAATCAAGTTTAATTCCTGTTCGTTAATTTTTCAAAACTACCGTAAATAACAAATAACCGATTTACATCGGGTATTTAAGCAAATTATTATGCCCATATCATTTTCATTCTGCATTTCAAAAATATAAACAATTCTCCTTCTTGATTTCATTTGACAGATTATGTTATTTAAAAGAGTGAGATAATCATATTACTGAGTACGTGGTAATCTGACAGTGAAGGAGTCCCGTTTCAAAGAGCTCCCAGGCTTAAACCATAAGGCATTAATCGTCAAGTACATAGTCCCTTGGTTAGGACGTTTCCTTTCGCATTGTATTTATTTCCACGAGAGTTGCCAAAGCTTTTGTATAGGTTATTTCCTTAAATATGTTATATATACATGTATTTGAATTGCCAAAATTCATATGAACGACATTGATATCCAGAGTGTTCCATCCCATCATCATCATCATCATCATCATCATTATACCAAATTGATTTAAATGTATATCAGGAATAATCAATCTTCTTTTACCAGGTTCTGTCGGTGAGGGGGTTGATACGTTTCCAACCGTGACAATTGCGCCTGTATCTGTTCAAAAATTTGGATAAATGAAATTACAATATTCAGTTTCACAATAGACATACCCCTGCTTCACAATTGTGTACGGTAAATTCATATTGATGTGTCATATCCCAGCCATTTAACTTGCGCCCAAATCAAATTTAATTCCTGTTCGTTATTTTTTCAAAACTACCGTAAATAACAAATAACCGAATTACATCGGGTATTTAGGCAATTATTATGCCAATATTATTTTCATTCTTCATTTAAAAAAAAAAATCTCCTTCTTAATTTCATTTGACAGATTATGTTTTTAAAAGAGTGAGATAATTATATCGATGAGTACGTGGTAATCTTACAGAGAAGGAGTCCCGTAACAAAGAGGTCCCAGGCTCGAAACCATCAATTAAACCATTAGTACATTGGTTAGGACATTTCCTTTCGCATTGTATTTATTTCCACGAGAGTTGCCAAAGCTGTTGTATAGGTTATTTCCTTAAATATGTTATATATATATATATATACATGTATTTGAATTGCAAAAACAACGGGGACCCCATATGAACGACATTGATATCCAGAGCGTTCCATCCCACAAGTGGAAAATAAAAGAATGGAATAAAAGAGATAACTTTGAACTTGAAATTCTTACTTATACATGTAGGAAGTACTTCACTCCATGATCCCGTAGCGTTACACGTGACATTAAGAACACGGGCGTTACCAGTTTCATTGCAATTGAAGTCACAAATTGTCAGAGGTGAGACGCTCCCCTTACAGGTCGTATAATTAGTTACATCCAACGGCACTGTACATACTATCGCTAAAAGATTATGAATGTTAAGCAGCAAATTATTTTAACGACATTCGTGCTGACCAGGCTCAGATGCCACAGGTGGAAATTAAATGAATTGCATTTAAGAGTAAAATAACTTTGAACTTAAACTTTGAAACGTTACACTTTGTTCATTTGCTGTTATTTTTCAACATAATGTCATGTATGTCTGAATTAGTGAAAAAAGATGACTAAAAATAATTAGGAAAAGATGATTAAAAAGAATGATCGCGTATCGTGATTGTTAAGGGTCGTCAAAATAGTTGACTAACAGATAAATCTCTAGCTAAAAATCACAATGTGAAAAGCACTTCACGAAAGTTTGTGTATATTGGATATCATTATTCGTACTGTTGTTATCACTATCATCATCATCATTATCATCATCATTAGCATACCAATTTAATTAATTGTATATATCAGGATTGATCAATAATCTTTTACCAGATTCTGTCGGTGAGGGGGTTGAGGATAATGATGATGTAGACATCGGTTCTGTTTGAGGGTTAGAAGCTGAAGTACCGGAAGATGGTACGGTCACTGTGTGAGAAGAACAAAGATAATCTCAGGATTATTATGATATTTCACCATTTATAATTTTGCATTTCTTTTCATGAAACGGATATACACTAAAGATTATCCTATAATTGATTTAATAAGAATAACATAAATATTTGTTTTTGTTTAGCAAAGAAAAAACAAAAATGTACACTTGTATAATAACTTTTGTATACTTTGTAAAATGATTTTTGTAATTTACTTTGTAAAATAAAAATAAAGCTCGAACTTGAACTTGAACTTGAAGTTGAACTAAAATATTAAATTATTTTTAATATCTTACTTTATTTACACAATTATACCAAAAAAAAGGGTTCAAATGCTTAAGGAACGATGGCTCCGGGGTCGAGCAGTCATACTGCTCCGGTTTTCGCCAGCACAAACTTAGGCTAGTTCGCGTATATAGCAGACGGCAATCGGCGGATCAGACGACACTTGATAGTGAGTTTGTATACGAGATTGCTTTGCTAAATATAAATACAACAATCTTTTCCATATCTTTAAACTATCTTTGGAATCTGATAATTAAACAGTTAGTAAACTAAACCTACCAAACTACATAATACAATGAAATACTTGACTGAAAGTTTGATGTGGTGCACAATTGCATCCCTCTGTTAATAATCGAATAGTCCATGGTGTCATGAATATTCATGTTTTTGCTTACCTCGGCAAAATGCTTGCCTATACTAAATGGAAAAAATAAGGTGGGGTGTTGGATGAAATGGACATAATGAACAAATCAGAACTGATAATTCATGCTTCTTATCCTCCGTGTGCTTGACTTATAACCATACAATCGCGTGGTAAATTGAGTCCAAAGTTCGACTTGTTGTACATGTGTAATATAGGCAATGGCGAGCTTGCTACCTATTTTGATCAAATTACGGTGGGTGAACTTTCAAAAGTCAATGGGACATGAGGGTTCCAATGAAAGAGCTAGTGATAAAGTACGTCGGGGTGTATGTGCTTTTCGTTTAAACAAAAAAAAATAACGATTTTTGTTTGTAAAAGTCCATAGGCTAACGCACATGTTAGGCTGCTTGACTGCTGCTTGACTCTGCCGATAGGGGCGTTCTCAGATGAGACTAAACTGAGCTATATGTGTTTTATATTGCTTATTTTGATAAATCTTGTTATGTGAAATTATGAGGAAGGAAATAAAATATCATTTAAAACAAAAAAATATGTGTCTCGTATACCAGAGGTCCAAGGTTCGAATCTAAGTCAATACGCTCATGTCCTTTGGTAAGGTATCTATTCCCATTACCGCGTCCATCGGAGAGGACTTACAGCCGTCACTCACATGGTTGCTTACTTACATGCAGCATACATGCATTCATGGTAGCAGTCAGGTATAACAATCAACATCATAATGAGTATTATTTTCTTTTTTTTTAATGAATTTCATCATGATTATTATTATGATTAATGTATATCATCATCACTAGTATTATCAATTCGTTATCATTATCGTTATGATTATTATTATGATTATTGTTATTATTATTATTGTTGTTGTTATTATTGTTGTAATTATTAATATTATCATGTCTTATTTAGTATAAGCATTAGTATGGTAGTAGAAGTAGTATTAATAGTAGTATAGTAGTGGTAACATGATCATCATTATTATTATTAACATCATCATTATTAGTATTAGTATTATTATCGAAATCATGATCATCATTATTATTATTATTATTATTATTATTATTATCACAATAATTATCACCATCATCATCATCATCATTATACCAAATTGAATTAATTGTATATCAGGAATAATCAAAGAGTGCAACGGCTCAGTGGTAGAGAAGTGGTTCCGTAAACAGAAGGTTCCTGGTTCTAAACCAAGGTAAGGCATTGATCCGTATTAATAATTCCCTCGGAGAGGACTTAAAGTCGCCGGTCCATCGGATGCTTACTTATATGCAGCATACATTATTTTATAGCAATTAGGTAAAGGTCATGATCATCATTATCATTATTATGTTAAATTGATTTGATTGTATATCAGGAATAATCAATAATCTTTTACCAGGTTCTGTCGATGAGGGGGTTGATGATGGTGAAGACGTCGATTCCGTTGGAGTGTTAGAAGCTGAAGTATCGGTAAATAGTAAGGTCGCTGTGTGAGAAGAACAAAGATAATCTCAGGGTTATTATGATATTTCACCATTCATAGTTTGTGTTTTCTTTCTTTTTAATTGGACACACACAACAAATACAAATATGAACTGATTTTGAAAATCATTTACAAAATGACACAAAAAAATGGTGTCAAAAGGAAAATGTGCAACGGCTCAGTGGTAGACAAGTGATCCTGTAAACGATCCCGAGTTTGAAACCAAACTAAGGCATTGATCCTCATTACTAATTCCCTTGGAGAGGACTTAAAGTCGCCGGTCCCTTGGAAGCCTACTCGTAGGCAGCATACATTATTTCATAGCAATTAGGTAAAAGTCATGATCATCATTATCATTGTTGCGTTAAATTGATCGCTATCTAAATATTGTTATCATTATTATTTTTATTACTAGTAGTAATAGTAGTAGTCGAAGTAGTATATAGTAGTAGTTTCATGGCCATCATAATTATTACTTTTATTATCATTAACATCATATCATCATTATTATTATTATTGTTATCATTATCATCATCATCACCATTATGCCAATTTAGTCAATTGTATATCAGGAATAATCAATAATCTTTTACCAGGTTCTGTCGATGAGGGGGTTGATGATGGTGAAGACGTCGAGTCCGTTGGAGTGTTAGAAGCTGAAGTATCGGTAAATAGAAAGGTCGCTGTGTGAGAAGAACAAAGATAATCTCAGGGTTATTATGATATTTCACCATTCATAGTTTGTGTTTTCTTTCTTTTTAATTGGACACACACAACAAATACAAATATGAACTGATTTTGAAAATCATTGACAAAATGACACAAAAATATGGTGTCAAAAATAAAAAGTGCAACGGCTCAGTGGTAGACAAGTGGTCCCGTAAACAGAAGGTCCCTGGTTCTAAACCAAGGTAAGGCATTGATCCTCATTACTAATTCCTTCGGAGAGGACTTAAAGTCGCCGGTCCCTTGGATGCTTACTTATATGCAGCATACATAATTTCATAGCAATTAGGTAAAGGTCATGATCATCATTATCATTATTATGTTAAATTGATTTAATTGTATATCAGGAATAATCAATAATCTTTTACCAGGTTCTGTCGATGAGGAGGTTGATGATGGTGAAGACGTCGATTCCGTTGGAGTGTTAGAAGCTGAAGTATCGGTAAATAGTAAGGTCGCTGTGTGAGAAGAACAAAGATAATCTCAGGGTTATTATGATATTTCACCATTCATAGTTTGTGTTTTTCTTTCTTTTTAATTGGACACACACAATAAATACAAATATGAAATGATTTTGAAAAACATTTACAAAATGACACCAAAAAATGGTGTCAAAAGGAAAAAGTGCAACAGCTCAGTGGTAGACAAGTGATCCTGTAAACGATCCCGAGTTTGAAACCAAACTAAGGCATTGATCCTCATTACTAATTCCCTTGGAGAGGACTTAAAGTCGCCGGTCCCTTGGAAGCCTACTCATAGGCAGCATACATTATTTCATAGCAATTAGGTAAAAGTCATGATCATCATTATCATTGTTGCGTTAAATTGATCGCTATCTAAATATTGTTATCATTATTATTTTTATTACTAGTAGTAATAGAAGTAGTCGAAGTAGTATATAGTAGTAGTTTCATGGCCATCATAATTATTACTTTTATTATCATTAACATCATATCATCATTATTATTATTATTGTTATCATTATCATCATCATCACCATTATGCCAATTTAGTCAATTGTATATCAGGAATAATCAATAATCTTTTACCAGGTTCTGTCGATGAGGGGGTTGATGATGACGAAGACGTCGATTCCGTTGGAGTGTTAGAAGCTGAAGTATCGGTAAATTGTAAGGTCGCTGTGTGAGAAGAACAAAGATAATCTCAGGGTTATTATGATATTTCACCATTCATAGTTTGTGTTTTTCTTTCTTTTTAATTGGACACACACAATAAATACAAATATGAAATGATTTTGAAAATCATTTACAAAATGACACCAAAAAATGGTGTCAAAAGGAAAAAGTGCAACAGCTCAGTGGTAGACAAGTGATCCTGTAAACGATCCCGAGTTTAAAACCAAACTAAGGCATTGATCCTCATTACTAATTCCCTTGGAGAGGACTTAAAGTCGCCGGTCCCTTGGAAGCCTACTCATAGGCAGCATACATTATTTCATAGCAATTAGGTAAAAGTCATGATCATCATTATCATTGTTGCGTTAAATTGATCGCTACCTAAATATTGTTATTATTATTATTTTTATTACTAGTAGTAATAGAATTAGTCGAAGTAGTATATAGTAGTAGTTTCATGGCCATCATAATTATTACTTTTATTATCATTAACATCATATCATCATTATTATTATTATTGTTATCATTATCATCATCATCACCATTATGCCAATTTAGTCAATTGTATATCAGGAATAATCAATAATCTTTTACCAGATTCTGTCGATGAGGGGGTTGATGATGGTGAAGACGTCGAGTCCGTTGGAGGGTTAGAAGCTGAAGTAGCAGTAGATGGTAAGGTCGCTGTGTGAGAATAACAAAGATAATCTCAGGGTTATTATGATATTTCACCGTTCATAGTTTGTGTTTTTCGTTTTTTATTAAATTGGACACACACAACAGATACAAATATGAACTGATTTTGAAAATCATTGACAAAATGACACAAAAATATGGTGTCAAAAGAAAAAAGTGCAACGGCTCAGTGGTAGACAAGTGGTCCCGTAAACAGAAGGTCCCTGGTTCTAAACCAAGGTAAGGCATTGATCCTCATTACTAATTCCCTCGGAGAGGACTTAAAGTCGCCGGTCCCTTGGATGCTTACTTATATGCAGCATACATAATTTCATAGCAATTAGGTAAAGGTCATGATCATCATTATCATTATTATGTTAAATTGATTTAATTGTATATCAGG
This sequence comes from Strongylocentrotus purpuratus, assembly GCF_000002235.5. Classification (NCBI taxonomy): domain Eukaryota; kingdom Metazoa; phylum Echinodermata; class Echinoidea; order Camarodonta; family Strongylocentrotidae; genus Strongylocentrotus; species Strongylocentrotus purpuratus. Next base: position 16,050,134 of record NW_022145612.1, on the reverse strand, counting down.
AATAATCAATAATCTTTTACCAGGTTCTGTCGATGAGGAGGTTGATGATGGTGAAGACGTCGATTCCGTTGGAGTGTTAGAAGCTGAAGTATCGGTAAATAGTAAGGTCGCTGTGTGAGAAGAACAAAGATAATCTCAGGGTTATTATGATATTTCACCATTCATAGTTTGTGTTTTTCTTTCTTTTTAATTGGACACACACAATAAATACAAATATGAAATGATTTTGAAAATCATTTACAAAATGACACCAAAAAATGGTGTCAAAAGGAAAAAGTGCAACAGCTCAGTGGTAGACAAGTGATCCTGTAAACGATCCCGAGTTTGATACCAAACTAAGGCATTGATCCTCATTACTAATTCCCTTGGAGAGGACTTAAAGTCGCCGGTCCCTTGGAAGCCTACTCATAGGCAGCATACATTATTTCATAGCAATGAGTTAAAGGCATGATCATCATTATCATTGTTGCGTTAAATTGATCGCTATCTAAATATTGTTATCATTATTATTTTTATTACTAGTAGTAATAGAAGTAGTCGAAGTAGTATATAGTAGTAGTTTCATGGCCATCATAATTATTACTTTTATTATCATTAAAATCATATCATCATTATTATTATTATTGTTATCATTATCATCATCATCACCATTATGCCAATTTAGTCAATTGTATATCAGGAATAATCAATAATCTTTTACCAGGTTCTGTCGATGAGGGGGTTGATGATGGCGAAGACGTCGATTCCGTTGGAGTGTTAGAAGCTGAAGTATCGGTAAATTGTAAGGTCGCTGTGTGAGAAGAACAAAGATAATCTCAGGGTTATTATGATATTTCACCATTCATAGTTTGTGTTTTTCTTTCTTTTTAATTGGACACACACAATAAATACAAATATGAAATGATTTTGAAAATCATTTACAAAATGACACCAAAAAATGGTGTCAAAAGGAAAAAGTGCAACAGCTCAGTGGTAGACAAGTGATCCTGTAAACGATCCCGAGTTTAAAACCAAACTAAGGCATTGATCCTCATTACTAATTCCCTTGGAGAGGACTTAAAGTCGCCGGTCCCTTGGAAGCCTACTCATAGGCAGCATACATTATTTCATAGCAATTAGGTAAAAATCATGATCATCATTATCATTGTTGCGTTAAATTGATCGCTATCTAAATATTGTTATCATTATTATTTTTATAACTAGTACTAGTAATAGAATTAGTCGAAGTAGTATATAGTAGTAGTTTCATGGCCATCATAATTATTACTTTTATTATCATTAACATCATATCATCATTATTATTATTATTGTTATCATTATCATCATCATCACCATTATGCCAATTTAGTCAATTGTATATCAGGAATAATCAATAATCTTTTACCAGGTTCTGTCGATGAGGGGGTTGATGATGGTGAAGACGTCGATTCCGTTGGAGTGTTAGAAGCTGAAGTATCGGTAAATAGTAAGGTCGCTGTGTGAGAAGAACAAAGATAATCTCAGGGTTATTATGATATTTCACCAATCATAGTTTGTGTTTTTCGTTTTTTATTAAATTGGACACACACAACAGATAAAAATATGAAATGATTTTGAAAATCATTTACAAAATGACACAAAAATATGGTGTCAAAAGAAAAAAGTGCAACGGCTCAGTGGTAGAGAAGTGGTTCCGTAAACAGTAGGTCCTTGGTTCTAAACCAAGGTAAGGCATTGATCCGTATTACTAATTCCCTCGGAGAGGACTTAAAGTCGCCGGTCCCTTAGATGCTTACTTATATGCAGCATACTTTATTTCATAGCAATTAGGTAAAGGTCATGATCATCATTATCATTATTATGTTAAATTGATCGCTATCTAAATATTGTTATCATTATTATTTTTCTTACTAGTAATAGTAGTAGTCGAAGTAGTATATAGTAGTAGTTTCATGACCTTCATTATTATTTCTTATTATTATTATCATTAACATCATATCATCATTATTATTATTATTATTATCATTAATAATAATAATAATACATAAGATTTATAAGGCGCCAAATCCACTTGACAGTCAAATGCTCAAGGCGCAGCTTGTGCAAAAGATGAAATACATACATGTACATGATACATTTATACAAAGTGCGATAGGAAAGGTACAGACATGAAAGGTAATGGTAATCAATTATAAGCTAAATTAAACAGATATTTCTTAAGATCATTATCATCATCATCACCACTATGCCAATTTAGTTAATTGTATATCGGGAATAATCAATAATCTTTTACCAGGTTCTGTCGATGAGGGGGTTGATGATGGTGAAGACTTCGAGTCCGTTGGAGGGTTAGAAGCTGAAGTAGCGGTAGATGGTACGGTCGCTGTGTGAGAAGAACAAAGACAATCCCAGGATTATTATGATATTTTAGTAGTCAAAATTTCGTATTTAATTTCACGAAAATGGAGACACACAACAAGTCAAAATATTAATTGATTTTGTCTTTCTTCATTTACACAATCACAAAAGTAGGATGTTACAATGTGATTAAATAAAAAGATTAACTACATCAATATTTTGAGTACTTCCTATGAATAATTTAAATGACAATAATTCTAGTTAAATGATTTCTGAAGGGAAAAAAACTGCGAACAAAAACATGACCCTGTGGTGGATAATACTTGTCCTATATACATCTTTTTTTAATACATATTGCAGTTTAGAGATTAGAAAGCCCATTTCACACGAGGAGTCTTTTCGATTGCGGTATTACATGAGCCAATTAAGTTTGTGATGCGAAATAACAGCGATTCAAAGCGAAGTTTGCACTGTCCATTTTGAACTTAATTTCACTTGGCGCGCAAAAGATTGCAATAGTCGCTGACGCAGTAGTTCGTACGCAGATAGTGACTGTTGAGCAACGGACTTATGCGCAGTTCGTGCTTCGTAAAACAAAACAAAGAATCAAGCAAACACATCTTATGTTGCGTAAGTTACTGCAGCAATGTGTACAAGTTACTTGCCATATTTGAAATTTCTATTATATGTTTTTCTGTCCATTTTAACACTTGTTTCATTCAAATTCGTCACTAAACTTTGTGATCTTGCACACCTCAATTTCGATTGTAGAATTTTGTCCGATCAATGTAATCATTGTGCATCATATTTCGTCAATGTCAAATCAAGTTTCTTAATCAGATAAGAAAAACATACACATTTTAATTGACAGGTGTATAGACAGGTTTTCTTTCATGAATTTCCATGGAATCATGGAATTCATGGAATTGAATGACACGAAGGCATATTTTAGTCGATTGTTCTCGACAAGAGAAACAAAAGTATGGATTTTCCCATAAGCTGTTATGCACAGCATACTTTGTGTGAACAAAATGAAACCCTCTTTAATAATAGTTGGTGGCATTGTATCCACACTAATAATTTACATTGTTGATCATCGCATATTCAACCTGATGAAAACTTGAACAATCAATGCATAGCCGAAATTAAGAATGTGAAACTCAGATACATGTATTTTTAAAAAAAAAGCAATTGTCGACGCTAATGGTACTGAAAATGAATATTATTAGACCTACGCTCAGTGTTAAAAAATAATGCAAACGTATAAACATACAGCAAGTTTCAGGAAGAAATGAAAAGACAAAGCGTTATAACTATAACAAACAAACAAGTGACGAACTTGAATGACGCTTTGATGAAATCGATTAAAAAGTGACGAAAATTATTCATAAAAATTGCAAAAGGGCAGCCGTGGATGACGAACTTGATTTTACTTCGACTACATTGGACGTAAAATGATTTTTAAAAATTGGACAAAGTCCGAAAATGAATGACCACAAACGACATTGACTGTGTTATGTAAAGGAAGTTTCGGGACGAGATTGAATGAAAACGGTTTGAAACTGAAGGAAAAACGGGAAGAAAACCTAGAATGGGAGTGTCGTGGTCGAGTGGTTTAAGGCGCTTGACTGGAGATGCGAAGGTCGAGGGTTCGAATCCCGACACGGCACTAATATCCTTTGGCAAGATATTAACCCTGCACTTGCTACTCTCCACCCAGGTGTTAAATGGGTACCCGGTAGGATGCGACCGTCATTGTTGGTCAAACAGCTTGTGAGCGTCAAGTAACGCCCGGCTGGAATGCTCCCCAGGGAGTGGAGATTGTGTACACAGTGTGTGCGGGCAAGCACTGAATCCAATGACCGGGGTAATAGTATATTTGTAAAGCGCTTAGAGACATTTGTATTAAGCGCTATATAAAAATTAAATATTATTATTATTATTAGAATAATCAATATTATATCCTGAATCAAAATTATATTGGGTTTGATTTGTTAAGAGCTCTTTACAAGACCAATTTTTGTTTGTTCAACCATTTTAAGATTGCCCTGAAAAAGTACTATTTGTTAGTACTATATTTGAGAGTTGAAAACAAAAATTGATAAATTTCGTTAAATTCAACAAAAATTATTACAATGTTTAAATCATTATATTTCAAATTAATTGTTCTTTTTTATTAATTTTTTGGCTCTAAAAAAAATAATTTAAAAATCGTGTTTGTAATTTTTGATGCAGGATATAACACAAATATCCCCTGCCTTCTTTCCGAGGAAGTCGGTGACTCCAATAGTTCTATTTGTTTCGGGGCTGCGCCCCTAAGCTTTAACAATTCAGTGTGTTGTATATTTATAATGATTTGATACTTGTTTATTGTATCATACAGAGGGGTTTGAAATCACCTTAACAATTTGCGAACTACCTTGAAAAAAAAGTATTATGAGACTGGTGTTCAAGACAATAAGACAAACCCCCGGAAAAAAATCTTTTAATGTAATAATCTGTAAATGATATACATGGTTTGAAGATCAATGAAGTCGTTGAAGCTGATAAATCTGTTATTGTAAACGAGTTAAATCTCCCGGAAAAGAATGTTCTCTCTCCGAATCAATCAGGCTTTCGTAAAGGTCATAGATTGTTTTAACCTATGTTTCTGGCTTTATTTACAGACATATAGACAAGGGTCACACGACAGACGCGATCTTCATAGACCTGCGCAAGGCTTTCGACTCTGTAGATCGTAAAATACTGTTAGAAAAGTTGTTTAAGTACGGTATACTGGGTCAAGAAATCGATTGGTTCATGGAATATTTGAGTGATTGGAAACATAAAGTTATACTTCGAAAATTTGAATCAGATTGGGGCACGACTGTGTCAGGCGTACCACAAGGCGCCAATTTAGGTCCACGTTTGTACTGTATTGCTGTACTGTTTTTAGTAGTCCAAGAAGTGAGGACGCTGAATCGGCCTTGAACTTGATTGAAAACTAGTGTATGAATGGGTCAAAGAAAACAACCTGGCATTAAATCACAAAAAGCACAATTTATGTTATTTGGTTCACAAATAAAATTGGCTAAACTTGAAAAATCTTTTCGCATTCAACTCGAGCAACACCAAATCTCTCAGGTTTATACCTATAAATACTTAGGAGTCTGGCAAGATCCAACATTTATCTGGAAAGAACATGTGACAAAAACAAGTAAAAAGATAGGGTCAAGGATAGCATTACTTGATCGTTCAAAAAGATACCTACCTTTGGAGGGACTGAAGCTTCTTGCCAATGCATTAATTTTGCCTTTAATTATTTGAATATTGCTGTAATACACGGTCTAATACTAGGTATAGCACACCAAAAATAAGTACAACAAACACATGTTATTTGATGATTGCTAATGATCAAGCTTTATGAAAGCTTCAAAAAACAGAATTGAAATCAGTGAATGCGTTGTGATTTTTTTGAATCGCAAAAGTACCGAAAAACCTGCCAGAAATGGTCAAAACGGCAAAAATGGCAAAATTCGACAAGTTTGAAAACTTAATTCATTACTTTGTGATTTTGATAGTACATTATATGCACAACCGTTTGTATAATTTTCATCATTTACATAAGATGATAATATTTCGAAGAAAAAACAGAAATTCGAATGATTTTTGGAAATTAATTTGCTTGTGAGGTATGTATGTGCAAAAACCATGATAGGATTGTTTGTTGTATGAAAACTTATGTTTCTGCCAATTTTGAAATAATTCTGATGAATATTTTTCAAGTTACAGCATTTTTTGTCAAAAATTTATAATTCAGAGATAATTAGCATATTATAAAGGTACTTCAAACACAGTTTCCTAGATTAAATTTTATCCAAAATGGTATAACTTGGCCAGCAGTCGCGAGTTCAGTTGCACTAGAGTGCCTCCATGGAGGCAGCTTTCTTAGCATGTACTCAAATGCACTGAACGTACAAGGCCAATAGTTGGCAGCAAACACATTGGTACCCTGTCAGTTACATCCAAAGGTATTGCAACATTAACAAGTGTACAATTTTGACTGTTTTTAAATAATTTTGGACCAAAAATTTTCACTTCTGGTCTGATTATTGGCTTTCCTGAAATTTCCTTTGCCCTAAAATACAATCAAATACTACAGAATATCATGAAAACAGCAATTGATAAATGAAGAGCATAATCAAACTACTACTAAAACACTAAAAACAAAAATTGAGATTTTTGTTTTTCTTTTTTAAACTAGACTGGCCCCCTTAACCATACACAACGTAAAGAATTACGGGAACGACTTACCGTTCTGGCAGTTCTTGCCTTCATATCCAGGTACACAGATACAATTATAGTCATTTAAGAGATCTACACATGTACCGTTGTTAACACACGGGTTAGAAGCACATTCATCCGTCTCTGATAAAAGTAAGACGAAATAGAAATGTATTTTAAACACAAAGTGCAAGTTGCATTATCTTGACTGTATGAACAGTGCATGTATTTTTATTGTCTTGATCTCATTTCTTTAACAATTCAGTATGTTGTATTCACATATATTTTAATGATTTGCTATTTGTTAATTGTATCGCGAACATTTCTGGTACGGTACTACGAAAGAGTATTGCTTTGCTTTAATCAGTACCTTTATGTTTATGAATAGAAAAAGGATTTAAACTTTCTGAGAACAGTTAGGGGATATTCATGAAAAATCTTACCATTGCACGATGGAATGGGAGGTGTAAACATTCCTATTTTACAGATGATGGATTTATTGTGAGTGATGGTGTATCCTGCATCACACTCAAACATGCACACTGTATTACATGATACATTAGCATTGGTCTCGCAGGTGCCATTAATCAGCGATATGAGGCCATCTGGTAGTTCCCCGACATAGCAATCAGCTTCATGGAAACGAGAAGGAAATAATCAGACCGGTAAATATAGACACTGTATTACAACTATTCACTTTCAACTATTTCTGTTCTCGATCACAGAGAATACTTTTAAAAGACAAAATATCATTATAATTTGAAATTTGCATTTCAGCTGATTACATAGAGGAGAAAAGTGTGTATTCCAACAATAGCTTTAGGTAACACCTAAAGATGTAAGGAAGAGTGTCGAGAGAGGGTGGTATCGCCCCCAGTCTATGTGTATATAACAATACGACTATGGGTGTCATCCATTCATGAATATTTTATTAAAGACCGGTTTTAATAGAATTCCTACATATCAATCGTGTTAACAAACATTTCGTTGAATATTTACACAAAGTTGCGCAATCAGTCGGAACAGTCGTAACTCAAAACGAGAGGGAAATCAGAGGTATATTGAATATTCCCATAGATCTCTATCACGTTATTTCCTACTGCAATAAAAACCTTGATAAATACTATCGACTGTAAACTTGTGAAGTCCCGATTTTAATATCACCTTGGAAAGGTGGAAATCTTCCAAAGTTTATACTTTTAGGCATCTATTATACATTGGTGATCGAATGGAGCTAAAACTGATGCTTTGAATGATATGCTCGTAGTACATGAGGCGTTATTTTGATTGCGTCAAACATTCCGCATCGAATTGAGCTGATAAGGGTAGAAGCCCATACGCAGGAATTTAAACAAAATGTTAACTCCTTTTATTATGCAACCACCCTTTGTAGGATACCACTTTCGCATGGCGCATCAAAGGCTGCAGCACTCTATGACGCAGGCCTACGTCAGCTAAATGACACCTCGTGTGCAACATGTATATTGTACTCACCAAATGAAGGTCTGGGGGGTCGTGACGTCAATGGAGAAGAACATGTACAGTTGCTGTCTGACACAGTACAAACATCCTCATCGGATAGCGCCACTACACACAGCATGGTCAGCACTGCAACGCATATGGCTGACTGCCAAAGCTGGGAATAAATAGGACAAAGTTTAAATCCAATTTTGTTATTGTGATTCGGTGACAATAACATTATGGTTTTACTGCCAATAAGATGCTACTACACATCCCCTCTTCCAACGCCCAATGCCAACTGTTATTACCTTCTTTTTTTAAAATCTTATCTTCCTCACATGTATATGATTGTTCTTTTTTTGTTTACGGGCCTTACTTATTTGGTTGTAAAGGAAACTATTATTGAATTGAGACACAGAAATATGTGATCATGACAGTGAAAAAAATACAATAAGACAAAATCATATTGAGCATTTAAGTAGATGAGTGTGTACTTTATCCCACATAAGCATTTTGAAAAGAATTTCAGATCACGCAAATATGCAAAGTAACGAGCCCTTTCAAGGCGTTCCTTTGTCAAACCATTGATATAGCCATGGTAAATTTGACTAGCAGAATGGCAGAAGTTATCATGAGTGACTTTTGTATATTCCCACAAGGTGGTCAGTATGGTTATGGCAGATATAAACACTAAAATCGATTGAAGATGTGCGTTGTGCGTGTTCATGGATCAGAATGATCAGGCCAGGCCTATACTGTAAAGCCAACAAAGGCATTGTGTTGAGCGCTATATGAATCAAAATTATTGTCATTCTTTTAATATCATTAATAATTATAAGAGGTGAAACGGGAAAATTACAGTAACTGAATGTAGTTTTCGTCTCTCTTTCCTTATCCCTTTTAGAAGTTGACAGCGGCCCACACATCCCATGTTCCGACTGAGTCACATTAGTAGTCCTTAACAGTATGACAGAGGCGACTGATGTTCCATTTCTTCTATTCTGTCCAAAAGTATGCTTTTGCTCCCGATGTGCTTTGAAGTTCGGAGACATGTCCTTTTATGGGCTGCTCTACTCTAACAGCCTCTTAACCAATGAGGCGTGCCCACCCAATAGAGAATCAAAGATAATCTTTCGATGAAAAACTGTGGTTACCTTTACTGTAACCAAACACCCGCCAAACATGAACAGTCTGTATGTGATTACTTATACCTTATACCGTATGCCTATTTAAGTGCAAGTCAATTATAGATTCATAAGGACGTAGAACCCATAAAGTAATAATTACCCTGCATTATCCTTTATTTTGTACCCTTTGTACAATTCATATCTATCTTTGTGTTAATCATTAACATTAATAATCAGTCAATGGAAACAGTACTGAGCATGATCCAGTACTGTATGCAGACCACTCGATGTATTGGCCCTTTTACACGATGATCAAAGCATCGCCATTTCTCCAACATCCCGATATTACGATGGAACTTAGACCACGGGGTCGTAACTTGTAAGGCAAAATAAATGCATACATAGGATAGTCTTGTTGTACGAGTTCCTTCCAGTGTAAAGATTTCCATACTTCAGTCAAATCACGATTTTAGACATTGGTGTAAACGAGCTACAAGTGTATTTACTCGTATGAGAATGTTTGTACAAGATTTTATATAAACAGTAATGTTTACTCTGCAAATACCAAGGTTCATAGCACATTTTAAACAGTTGGAATACATTTATATTTGTCATGAATACTCTGTGATCATAACTGAACAGAATATTTTTGGTTATATGCGAAACACTTTTCAAAAAGGCAAAGAAGTACTGTTTTCAAATATTACATTGCCCAAATTCAGAAACCTATACACATTAGGATATTGGTGACAGGGGGGCATCAAACTTCTCTTGGACATTGGACTAAGAGCTAAGTATATGACTATAAAATAACTAGGTTACGGACATAATGTGTGAGTCCGTAGCAAAATTTCGGGAAAACCCCTTTGGTCTAACGTGGTAGCTGGACTATTCTTGCTTGTATAGTACCTTTAGCCTGTATTTATATTGTTGTTAAACAGAGAGATGAGGTCAAGCACTTTGGAATATATGTATTGTCATTTTATCAAAGCAACAAAAGACCCGGTTCTAAGGTGAGGCATGTAGGTTATTTTGAAATAGACAATATCCCCAATTTCACATACAATGAATTCAGACCTACTATACAAAGTATTGGATATAGATCATTAACCAAAGCACTGTGTTATTCTGTAAATGATCATTCATAAAGCATAGATTAGTCTAGGGTATTCTAAAACGTGTTAATGTTATTATTAGAAACATTTTATTCACTTAATATGTTTTATTTGTTTTAAAAAGCAAACAAAACAAATATAGCACAATAATGAAATATAATGTTCATGTTCTAGGAATTTTTAAAAAGAACAAACAACAACAAAAGAGGACACTCCCCCTTCCAACAAAAAGATATAATAATGTAGTGTGGAAATACTTTTTTTTTTAAATATTCTTCAATATGACAGAAAATAAAAGGTGAAGATGTCAGATTAGATTTCAAACTTCTAATAGTTTTTACAGCTATACATTTGTTTCTTGTTTCCATTCGTATTATATTTTTAGTTTCTCAATTAATTTAGGAGTAGAACTGTGTAAAAACCTATAAAATGGAATAAACATGTTGAACATAATGTTAATATTCGAAACTCTGTTTAATAATTTCGAGAAAAAAACTTCATAAAAAACTACATAAAAAAAACAAATCATATTTCAAATCAGGTTGACAACGTCCGGTACAGCTGATTTCTATGCATGGTATTTTTTTCCCAACATGTGTAACCATATACTGTTTATAGACCTTGTGAATATCGAACAGTTGGGTCGCCACGACAAAATTTCATTCATCGAAAAGGATATGATCGAAAAGCTGTGATTTTAATCACCATTTCTATCGATTCGACTTGACATAATATGTATTTAAAAGATAATATGTAGGTTTTTCGTACACAGTGTTAGTAGTATAATAATGCCGATGAAATTGGAATTGACATAGGCACAGATAAAGAGTTACATGCCTGAGTTCTGCAATATGGAACTGTTGAAGCAACAATGACAATAAATAAACTACTAGATTATTCAATAATCAAAATTAACACTGTTCTTCCCGAGGGCCTGAACCTTTTATTACACCAGCATAACTAGGCTATATACCCATATCCTATACACCTGGTAGGAGAGAGACAATCGTAGGTGACAACATCTTGTCCCAAGGATGACATCACCAAGGATCTAGACTGAAATATCTCTTATGAGAGTTAACCGGATTGATGTATTCAATGATGAGCCTTGATCTTGAGGGCCTGCATGATGGCATATCCATCAGACATGGAATGAATTTGTGTGTAATACAGCATGGGATAGGCCTACATTATACAGGTAGACAATGAGCTTGAAGGGAATTTGACCTTTTTGGGAAAAGAAATGCTTCAGACGAGAAGGAAAATGATACGAATATTATACTAACGATGCTTTTAGATGAACAGCTAATATCCATGATCCGGATTGGTAGAGCAACAGTGTAAGATGATAATAAATGTAGTCTTCTCTATCCAGGAACTAGGATTGGCTCATTGTTTGTGCTGTTAATTTCCAGTGTAGATAAACACCCTTCTTTCCTCAATCCTCGCAGAAGTTTTTTGTCACCAATTATTTCTTCCAACATACATGGTCAGTGCATCTGAGGAAATATGTTCAAAGGCGCTGGAATAGGTCGACAGACACAGAATTACAAGTCAAACAGGAGACACTACACGATATGATCATGTTCATGATAACACGTAGACACATACTTCCCAGAAGTATGTACATGCATCGTGAAAATATATGTCCAACAAAATATATTATCCCCCCATGATCACGGCAGCATAAAGTTCGCGAATGCGACTATATAGAGCCCATTAACGAGTCTTTTATCATGTACACAAAATCAACAGTCCTGATGCATTGGTTCGTTGACACTAAATGAAACGCCTATGTGCAAAGTTCAGTGGCGTTTTCATCGTCAAAAGCGCAATCATGCATGAATTATTGTTTATTTCCTGATGAAATAATAGGAACAACGCCTCAAATGTTTGATTATGCGTTCAGAGTCTTTGGACCAATAAATCACAATTCTATGTGTACTATAATTTTATCAGCAGTTATCAGCATGTCTGTATCATTTATGAAAAAACAGAGACATCGCCCATATCAACAGTTCTAGAAGACTATACTCAGAGCCAGTGACGTAACTACATGAGAGCATGGGATGTGCACCCTATCGCTATCGAATTGCTTAAAAACAAACTAGAAAGGAAAAGGAGAAAAAGGGTTTAAAAAATAGAAGGATAAAGATTGGAAAGATATGAAAGGACACACACACACACACGCCAATCGTCGTTGGCCTTACTTATTTGCATTTCAGTCAGCGAATACATGGAATGAGACTGGTGCCCCCCTCCTCCCTAGCCTTACGGATGCCAGTGCCCCTCTAAGACTGGACCCACGATCTGCTTGGTGAAATATGTACTATTCTGAATTTCATTGTACTTTCCTGACCTAATTTTAATGGCAAATATTTAGAGATCAATACTAAAGAGCTAACCATGCACCAACAATGTTGTCGCCTTAAATGCGCTTCACTTTAATTGAGGAGGAGGCGAGTTGGCTCAGTCGGTAAAGCGTCTACTTGTCGAACCAAAGATCTCGGGTTGAATACAACCCAGGTGGATGACTGAAGCCTGCGTTGTGTGTTAACGTGCCCCTCCCCTTGTTTCATAGACGCAGGCTATATTAAGTGGAAAACACTCCGTCCCTGGGATAGGACGTAAAATGGGGACCCCGTGTAGAGGAGAGTCGCCACCTTTGCGCGTTAACAACCCACTGCACTATTCGTATAAGAGAAGGGGAAAACCCCGGGTAGAGGTCCACCTGAACAACGCACTGCCATTGCATTAAAGGGACGTCACACGTGACTGCCAGTGCCTTAAAAAGACGTCACACGTAGCAGTCCACCCAAATCTAAAAGTCACAAGTAACAGGCTAAAGGAATACTCGTCACCAAAGTCCCCAGGAAAGAAACATCCATAAAAAATAAAAACAGTCTATTAGTGAAATACGGACCATACTGTCATAATTTTTAGAAGTCCCTCCTTGCTCATCAACTAATTATCCAGATATTGTAATATTTCAATTTGACGTACGATTTCCAAAGGCTTCCCTCTCTCTCTCTCTCTCTCTCTTTCTCTCTTCTGTTCATACGCAATATCTGTCTCCTTCTCTTTATTTATCTTTCTAGTTGTTTATGTGTCTCTATCTCCCTCTGTCTGTCTCTCTCTCTCTCTCTGTCTCTGTATCTCTCTCTCTCTCTGTATCTCTCTTTCTCTCTCTCTCTCTCTCTCTCTCTTTCCTCCCTCTCTCTCTCTCTCGGTGTCTCTCTCTCTCTTTCTCTCTCTCTCTCTCTCTCCCTCTATGTTGGTCTCTCTCACGACTTGGCAAGATACAGACGTGTCTTGCAGCCTTTTCACACACAGCTAAAATTCATCGTATCTAGTGATGATTAGAATCATCGTAAAATTTTAAACATGTTTATAGACAAAATTTCCCAGTGTGAACATCGTTTATACGATGTTGGGATAGATACGAAGTCGCGATCCATACGCCCCTTTTCACACACAGCTAAAATTCTATAAACATGACTAGTATAAACGTGTTTCGAACGTGTTTAAACTAATCACGAGCCTTTCACACACAGAAATTTCGTTGCGATCGTTAATAGTTTCGTGATTAGCTACTGCTCGTAAAATGCGCAGTAGTACCATTGCGCATTGAAGGTCATGTCATATCAATCAAAGCGCACGCTCCATCCAGTTTAAACACGTTTAAACACGAATTTCCTTTCACACACAAAATGTCAAGCTCTCTAGATACGAACTTCGTATCTGCAGCCTGCTTTTAGGGGCGTATGGATCGCGACTTCGTATCTATCCCAACATCGTATAACCGATGTTCACACTGGGAAATTTTGTCTATAAACATGTTTAAAACTGTTGAGTGATTCTAATCATCTCTAGATACGATGAATTTTAGCTGTGTGTGAAAAGGCTGCCTAAAAGCAGGCTGCAGATACGAAGTTCGTATCTAGAGAGCTTGACATTTTGTGTGTGAAAGGAAATTCTTGTTTAAACGTGTTTAAACTGGATGGAGCGTGCGCTTTGATTGACATGACATGACCTTCAATGCGCAATGGCACTACTGCGCATTTTACGAGCAGTAGTTAATCACGAAACAATTAACGATCGCACCGAAATTTCTGTGTGTGAAAGGCTCGTGATTAGTTTAAACACGTTCGAAACACGTTTATACTAGTCATGTTTATAGAATTTTAGCTGTGTGTGAAAAGGCTGTTGATATATCAAACAAGAAAGCACACACGATGTTATGAAAAATAACAACAAAAAGGTGACAGGCAAAACACAGTACGTCGACAATAATTAGATTTGGGGCTCAAATCCCAGGTAAAAAAAGAGAAAGGCTTAACAAAGGAACACGCAACATGGGGTAAAGTTTTGCGTTTCTAAGGGATAATTTGTTGTCCATGAATTATGTGTATAAGCTAAAACAAGAAAAATATGTACTAATGTTTACATAACAGTCAACGCAATGAGCATTGTTTTAGAACTTTCCAAACACGTTTTCCAAACATTTTAACATACATACAGAAAATTATACAAAATCCATCACGTTTATATTAACAGGAAAATGGTAAATATTAGAAAACTTTATCAAGATACATTGTGCATTGCATTAAAAGTTCTTATAATATTAATGATTATATTATATTTTTTCCAGGAAAAAGATACGAGCAGCGATTTTGAAACAGCAAAGAGAGAGGGATGAAGGCAAATATATTTCTAAATCCACTTGAGATATGTTTGCTTTTGTCATTAATTTTGACAATTTTGTAGGAATGTTTTAGATGATCATTGACGATTTCATTAGGATCTTTGATTTAAAACAATACATCAAATTCTTCATGAATGATACAAAATTATTTGATTTTGCAAATTAATACAAGCTTTATATTTGTATTTGACTTGCCGGAAGAGGGGGCCATTCAAATCATGTAGCACCAACTTATTGGACCCACTTTAACAATCCGCACTTACCTCACGCCTTGCCTTTATACCGACTTCCCAGTCTCTGCAACTACACTGGTCTACGACAAACTGGAAACCTACCAGGCAGCGTGCTCTTTGACCCTCTACCCGGAGTCACAGAATCAAGCACCAATGTTACATCAGTAGATGTTGCTCCTGTAACAATGCATCGAATGCCCGAAGAGAACATCTATGAAGTACGACCCTCGCTTGCCGCAAAGAGTCGCAGGAACCAGGATATGGCCAGTGGCTACATCGAAAATGATACGTTGAGTTCGATGTCAAGAGTCGTCCAGGGTTGCGAGATAGGGATAGATAGTGCCACCAGTAGTGCCATTACCACCGTGACCTGGATGATGAAGAACCTTATGATGACGAGGAATATGATTATCCGTATGCTGATAATGCCAAGATGGTACTTACACAGCTTTGATTGCAGGAACACAATTACCTTGGACGGAATCCTCATTCCCAGAAAGGACTCCTGGTAGTGGGTGTTCTACCGCACCGGCTACTATCGCCTTAGCAAGAAAACCGTCAATGGGAGTTGCTCCTTCGGTAAGACCAAGGGCGTCACCGGTGGTGAAACCTATTAGTAACGCTACCTCAATACCTCCCCGGGGTATGAGTGACATACTTCGTAACTCATATGCCACAGAGAACAAATTCGTGTCATCTCGTCCTAAAAAAATTATAAGTCAGGTGGATTCTAATGGCTATACGACTGCAATTCGAGCATTTTCTTCAATGCGACAGCCGCGACGTCTAGCGACGAACTACGACAAACACCAAGTCCTATGATACCTCCTAGGTTAAGCGAATCGGACATCCCACCGCTGTCACCCGATCCAACAGCTGATCATAGCATGAAAACTCAGCTACTTCAAGCTGTTTCGTCCAATCCGAGATATGTCAACGGGTGTATTATATCCCCCAAAACAAAAACAAAAGGAAAGAACTAGATCAAGAACTCCTGCTATGCTTCGAAGAGCAAAGAACGTACTCCCGCTACCAACTACAAAGGTAGACGAAGAGAGTGAGAAACTGTATGACGATATTTTACCGTTTGGAGATTAAAGGTAAAGACCAGTATTGGAAACGCCCCAATTTCAAAAATGAAGTGGAAGCTCTCATTACCAATCATGTGAAAGAATATGTTTTGACTAATACATGATGATAAAAAAATTGCCGGGAAACCGCCTACTAATTCATATATTTGGTAAATTTGTTTCTCTCATGGTTTGTGAGAGATATAGGGTAGTCCCATATACATCTTTCTGTGTATAGTGCTTGTAACTTTACGAAGAATGGGCCAAATATCTTATCATTTTGGTGATTCCAGGACCTTGCAGATGCTAGATGCTAGATGATCAACCTTTTCTGATCGATTCCACAACGTTTCTTTCACAATGCAATCGCATGACCATAACTGGTCTTTACCTTTAAGAAAGGACATTTGCTGACCATTTCGAACATATTCAAAGATATTAGCGGATATTTCATGAACAATGATCATTATATAGTCCCAAGTTACGAAGACAAATTGAATTTGAGTAATTTATGTTGTTAGAACGTATGGAATATAATTTCAACATTCATATTGTCGACTCTTGGAAGGCCATAGTGCACCATGTTGTGTTCATAAAAATAAAAGAGCACGATGGATTTCACTTGAAACTGAAAGGTAGACATCAAACTTTAATAAATTTTCTCGATTTTTTATTGGTGCATACGAAAATATGTATTATGTTTATATAATTAATCCAGCTTGGTACATCGAAAACTTCGTAGTCCGATATCACATGTTCTTCTTATTTTGCCTAGACAAGAAAAACTGAGGCCGTGATAAAAACAATACGTAATTCTGATAGGATACCATTTGACTACCAGACTTTATGTTAGCTTACATTAGCTTATGTAACTATGCACCATTGCCTCACTATAATGTATTTGTCCATTGACATATCAACCAAATGTAACACTTGTATGGTAATTTTAAAGCTTCGTTGCTTATACAGTTTATCATATTTCTATTTAATTTATTCATGGATGAAAAAGTGCCTGTGTAAAAACATGTATATGTAGAAGAAATACAAAACACCTGAATATATGTTAATATTACAACTCAAATGTTTACTATGCATTTTTGTTCTTCTAATCCTAAGTCATACAATTTACTTATCCTACCACGAATACGAAGGAACAATGAATTACGTTGTAAATCAGAACCTGATACAAAACGTATATCAAGTATCGATTGTAAGTCTTTCTTTGTATAGATTAAATAACATTTCAGATTGAAAGGTTACCGAATTCCGGGGCGGCAGACAAATGGCACTCCTTAGCCTAAAAGGGAATTTTTCTTCACCTGTCTGATGTGACGCATATAATGAAATTACCTTGATGAGGCACTTGCTCGAACCTGAAAGCATTTCTTCTGCCTCCTCGCACAATCTTTCAAGTCAAATTTTGATGATGGATTACGTGGAAAAGGTCGGTTTTTATTCACTTGTCTTGATTTTGAAGGAAACGTGTATCAACCGGTTAGCCCTTGCCCCCATCTGTCTTTCCACTACTTGACGATATGATTTATATGTCAGTTCTTTTTATTGTAATGTTATCAACGCTTTAATTTGATTTTGATGTAAGTCTTGACGTGTTCCAGAGCACACTATTGTAGTGTTCGTTTTGTTATTCATTTTTATGCTAAAATAAATATACACATTCACCATAAATATGGATTTACACAAAACTGAAGTAAAACAGACTAAATCAAGAGATAGCCACATTGGTATCAAGTAACAGTACAGTAACAGAGTAGGAAGAGCATAAACATCCATTATACTAAGATCGCTTCAAGGTACTATGTCCCATTTGCAGGCCAAACAAAATGAAAAGGTTAAATTCCAATGGCATTTGAAAGATAATACTAATTTAGAACTTCCCTAAAAAAGGTAGGGCTCGAAAATGTCTTCAAGTGGGAAAATAACGACTATTAGTTGTCAAATCGACTTAGGAGCTATAGAGCCAATAAGTAATAGTCTTGCTTTTCAGACCAATGTACCGAATGGTCATACGTTTCATGCTGCGCAAAGATTCAATTAGTTTAATTTTGGCCATCACAAGAAGTGGGTTATTGAGGTAGACAAATGCTCATGTACCCTTAACAGCTCACTTTATCAGTGTATGTTATTACCAAAGAAGAAAAAAAGCCAGTCAGTCACTCAATGGTGTCTGACAGTGAAGTCTACCAAGTAAACGGGTTTCCTTGCATAATTTAAATATTAGGGCACTGCTAACGTTTAAATTTCACAAATAGGACATACATGACATATTCATAATTCCTGCAAAGTTCTACAGAATTTGAGGTTGGCTGCAAAAGGGACATAGTACCTTTAATGTAAACAAAAGAAAATACAAATACATGTTACAAACATATTCTGTGTACAAATAAAATACATTTGAACAACTTAGTAAACACCCAGTACTATATTGATTATAATATCTGCATAACGAAATAAAAACTAGTTTTGAAAATATATATGTATATATGATGAACATAATCTTTAAAAAAGGAAACAATTGCGAATATCTAGGTTTAATTAAAAGGCGGGTATAAATATCATTTCTTAGTACAAAACCTCAATTAAAAATGAAAGGTTTCCAGTATTGTTCAGCGCATTCCTAAGTACATGAATAAAAATCATACAACTATCCAAGAAAGTTACAGCCGGATTTAGGAATTTTGCAATCAATCCGAAAGGTCTCTCCTGTGATATAATTTGGGTAGGGATATTGATTTGATGGGCTTGTACAGAACCCTGTTTTAAAGACGTGTGTCGTTAAAACCGTTAGCTACGTGCACATCAGACGGCATACTCCCGTTTCTGGATCTGCCTACAAAAACCATGTTCCTATCATTCACACTCCTTCTGGCCGCCTCGTTGTAGACTACGCTGCCGTTGCCCGTCTCGTGACTCAGGGAAGGATTGCCCCGACTGCGCATACCGTTTGGGCGATGTCCCTGGAATCCTTGGTCGCCTGTCACTGGTCGGTCGTGAAGGCTTCGTCCACTCTGTATCGGGTCCGTTCGACTTCGATGCCTACCTGTTGGATCATGTTGAGATGCTGATGGGTGATGCCCTTGTAATTCCATCTGTTGAGATCTCTCTTGCATACGAGCCTGTAAATTGAAGTGTACAAATCAGTAGTAGAAGTCTAAAATTGCAAGATAACTTCAAATTCTGTTCTAGTTTTGGAAAATCGATAGAAGTGAATTCACTGAGGTATATTGACAAAGCCTCTGGATTGTCATTTGAGATATCCTGGGTTCGATCCTTGCTCGGTTCCTATTAATCCTTTGACAACGTGTTTTGTCCACATGTGATATCGCATTATCCATCTCAAAATAGAACAAGGCACTTGCAACTCCCAAAGCTAACTAACATGAATATTAATAATGTACAGAAAATACAAAACTAGCACTACAGAGGTTAGTATGATATATGATAACTGAACCGTTTCTGATTTGCTAGTTTAGGAATGAGTACTTACATTGATTTCTTTACTGAATCGAAGGCCCATAGCGCTGTTCTTGAAGGTCTCTGTGTCGTGATGTTGGTGTCTCCTATCTTCTATGAAGTACAGCTGCTGCATGCCATCTTCATATCGACGAGCGTTCATGTCGTAATGAAATGGTCTCTTTTTATACCCTTCCAGTTTGTGGAGACGAACACGATAGTAAACGACGAGGACGACGAAGAAGATGATGAAGAGGAGGATGAGAATCGTGATAGGGACTAGGATAGCAAGGAGTACGACGTTAGAAGAGTTAGAGCATTGAGGCCCGGAGTATCCACTGGCGCAGCTGAAAATGAAGATCATTCGCAAGATTAAGTTTTACACCGCATTATTTCAAATTTTAGAGTAAAAAAACTATTATCTACTTTCTTCTAGTCATTTGTTCACGTTTGGCAAAGCATTCAAATCATATTTACACAGTAGCATAAACGCAATTTAAAAGCACTCTGATGTAATATAGAAGAAAGAATGCTTATATACTGTTAAACAACCAGCTTGTAATTTGTATGGTTAAATGATTAACAAAATACAAGCAAATTTTATCGCACTCACAATCAGGCACGTAGCCACGAGGGGGGGAACAAAATTTCCAAGATCGGTTGAACTTTTTTAGACGCCTTTTTTTACCTCGATCGATTACATGTATGTGCCCCCTAAACATCAAACTCTGGCTACTTGCCTGCTCACAATCGGCATAACAGATTTAAAACAACTATATCAATGCGTTTTTACAATATATCCATTTAAAGTAAGTATAAAGTATATTTATTACATTGTCGATCCATTCGAAAACTCCATTTAACAAAAAGAGTATATTTATTAACCATTCTTACTTGATTTCAAATTAATCTAGTTTTGTTTATACATATTCCATTTGATAAAGTATTTATGACTTTAATGAATATTACAATCCCTCGAAACATTTCTGAGCTCAAACATGCCTTTATTTAATTTGTCTTTGAATATCGATATTAATTGGATGTCCGAAAATATGAATAATTGTTGTCATTATTTTGGACAAAATACAATTATTCCTTAATACAATCATGGCAGAATTAAAAATTGAAATACTAGTGACGGCGACATGTTCAAGATTCAAGATTCAAGATTTGTTTATTTCTTTCCACTTGCATAAAAAAACATTTCATTCAGTAACAGTAGTTACAAGTTCATCGTAAACTAGCATAAAAACATTAACAATGAAACAGTTATAAAGACTTTAACAAATGTGGAAAAAGAGGTGGTCTGTTAAAAAAGCACAGCTTGTTAAAACACAGATCACCTTTACAGAAACAACATTTTTTTTAAAGAAGTAGGTTATATTACAGGGGGAGGGGGACTAATACTAATCTAGTTACCTATACAGACTATAAATAAATATCAGATCTACCACTAATTTACAAAATATGGTAGACTAAAAAAGAAAACAGAATAAAGATAATGGAAAAGTAAAGAAATAGGGGAAGGAGGATAATGTACAACACGGGGGGGGGACAATGCTATTCCAGTTACCTATATTGAATACTAATAAAAAATCAGATCTATTCACTGTAGGTGTACAGTAGATGAAATTTCAGCTTACGTTTGAAGACAGAAGAGCTTACAGACTGCCTAATAGAACAGTCTAAAGAGTTCCAATACTTTGGTCCAGTATGTGCAAGTGTATTAATCCTAAGCTGAGTTCTAGCTGATGATACATGGTATAAGGCAGCCTGCCTAGTAGAGTATTTGTGTATTTGGTTATTCTTTACAAAAATAGATACTATTGACATGGGAGCTTCACCCTTCTCCAACTGATACATAAGATAACCCAGATATAGAAAATATATATCTTTTACCTTCAGCATTTTATTTTCGTAAAATAGCTTGTCAGTGTGAGCACGCCAATCAGCTGCCGAAATAATTCTCACTGCTCTCTTTTGAATGAGCAGAATTTTATTTAAGTAGGATTTGGCTGAGGCACCCCAGGCTAGCACACCATAATTTAAGTATGGCAAAATTAAGGAACAGTACAACATGCTAAGTACTTTTCTTGGGAATACAAACTTCAATTTGTTGATCATACCAACATTTCTAGAGAGCACTTTACTTAAATGAGTAGTATGCATCTTCCAAGTCAATTTATCATCAATGTGGAGACCTAAAAATTTAATAAATGAGACCTTTTCAATATTTACCTGATCAACGACTACGTTACCAGGCATTACTGTTTCACTATTACTGAATAACATATGTTTAGTTTTTAATAAGTTTAGTGACAGTTTATTTGCATGAATCCATTTAGTCAAAACACAAAGCTCTCTATTTACAGTTTCTAAAAGAGTATTTAAGTTTCTATGAGAACAGAATACACTTGTATCGTCTGCAAATAGCAAAAAAGAAAACGTCTCTGAGGATTTTGGAAAATCATTTACATATAAAATAAAAAGCAGGGGACCCAAAAGGGAACCTTGAGGTACTCCACACGTGACGGGTAACATATCTGAACAAATTTCGCCGAGCTGCACAAATTGCTGTCTGTTACTAAGATAACTTCTAAACCATTCGAGTGCAGGTCCTCTTACCCCATAATAAGAGAGCTTGTGCAACAAAATATTATGGTTCACCGTATCAAAAGCTTTGGAATAATCCAAAAATATACCAACCGTATGGAGGTGTTTATCAAGTGCCGAAGATATTTTGTCTAAAAGACATAAAACAGCATGAGAAGTTGTGTGTTTCTCGCGAAAACCAAACTGAGAATTTGAGAAAACTTGACACGACTTCAAAAACTTTATCAATCTAATATATACAAGCTTTTCCAAAATCTTGGAGAAGACAGTAAGTAGAGAAATTGGTCTATAATTACCAGTTTCTACAGGGTTCCCTTTTTTATATATAGGCACAACTTTAGCTATTTTCATTTTTTTAGGAACAATTCCATGCATTAAAGACAAGTTATAAATGTGAGTGAGAGGTACGACTACAAATTAAATTACTTCTTTTATCAAATCATTAGTTATACCATCATATCCAGGGCTCTTCTTCCTTTTCAAGCCACTTACAACATCTATAACCTCAGAATTCACTACAGGAACAAAAAATAAAGACTTTTCATTTGGACTGGTTAAATAATTTCCATAGGTTTCCTGTATATCAGGTATGGAGCTAGACAGAGTAGCACCAATGTTAGAAAAATATTCATTAAATGCTTCACACATAAGTTTCTTGTCTTCAATAAGACCATCCTTCCAGGTGAGTTTTGTAATACTCTGTAGTTTAGGATTGGTTTTCAAGACATTTCGAATAACTTTCCATGTACCTTTAACATTATTACACGTAGACTGGAATTGAAATTGATAATAGTCTTTCTTTGCTTGGCGCAGAGCAGAAGTCAATATATTTCTATAGTTATTTCTATCGCAATGTGGGTTAAAATTGAGGAAAATCAATATGGGACAGATGTCGTTATACCTCCAGGAACATAGAACGTTCCTTGGACGTTAATTCTTTATGCGCCACCTTCTTTGTCTAAATAGGTACGTTTAACAAAATCTTTAACTTTATTTCAGGACTTGGAGTATCAAATTACTCCTTATAGGTGATAAAAAGGCTGTCATGTAACCGATCAAGACCAGAAGTGGGTTATGCGTAATTATGCACTGCTACAACTTTTTTGTTATTAGGCACTCGTGGCAATGGAAGTTTACTAAATGTTCCTTTTTTTAAATACTTCCCGATAACGGTATGTGTTTCCTGGGTCTAAATTTAATCATATTTGAGAAACACATAAATAAAAAGACTTACACGCAAGTGAAATCAAAGGTGTTATAGTCAACCCTGCACTCGCCGTTGTTCTTGCAGGGCATAGGGGAACAGAGTGCCTCCAGATCTGTGAGGGATTGACATGTTTATATGTGTTATATGTATGGTAGGCCTATACACCGCATATAATAATTGTGAAACAACTGACATATCAGTGCGTTTTTATTGATTAATCTGATATTCAGTTTGAATGAATCGTGTGGAAACGAAATCAAAATGAAATGTTGCGGTTTTCGACGTACGTACACTTTAGCAATTTGTGTACGGATATTCTGAAAAAAGGGATGTGGGGATTGTCTTCAAGCTGTCCCCCTTTGAAAATATCTTGCCATTCACGGCATTATCGTTTTTTGTATTAAATGAAAGGGAAAAAGGGAATTATAAGAATATAGATATACTAGGTTGATTAACTGAATATCTTTTGTTGTACCAGGGTCTGAATTTTTATTGTAGATCTTACTCTTTAATGGTAGGATAACCAGAATTATTGATGGTAATTATTATTCATCCAAACAGGAAAGAGCATGCAGCATTCTCACAGGAAAAATGAAAAGCAAAGTGTTGCTAGAAAGAGCATTATACACAGACTTAGAAATACAAAATAATGTAAGTTTATGCTACCTACCTGTTACATCAACTGAAACAACGCTAAATTCATCCACTTCTCGAAGAGCTTTTAAGATCTGTTTTATCAAACTTTCGACAGTTACATCTGACTTGTACATAACGCCTATGAGTAAGTTCATTTGCATCTCGCCGTTTGATAAACTCTGAGCGTTGATGGTTGTCACGTCAACAAAATATGTTGTATTAATCCCGAGTATTGCCGATTCAAACTGGTACAGTTCACGCGTTTGAAGGGAAAAGAAAGAGAGAAGACGTGTACAATGTATTACACCGTATTAAATTATGTTATAAAAATTATGTTGAGTTATGAACATGCATTGTCTTCTAGGAAGTTTACCAAAGCGATTTCCGTAAGCAAAATTTCGGTCTAGTGCTCCTTCTACAAAATAGTCAGAAGGCCGTCTAAACCCTACAGCCCACGAAACAGACAACTTCTTGGAGAATTCACTTTATAACTGACATTGTCGATTTCGTGTGATGTCGATTTCGTGTGATGTCGGTCTCGTGGGCTGTAAGTCTCGTGGGCTGTAAGTCTCTTGGGCTGTAAGTCTCGTGTGATGTCGGTCTCGGGTGATGTAGGTCTCGTGGGCTGTAAGTCTCGTGGGCTGTAAGTCTCGTGGGCTGTAGGTCTCGTGGACTGTAAGTCTCGTGTGATGTAGGTCTCGTGGGCTGTAAGTCTCGTGGGCTGTAAGTCTCGTGGGCTGTAAGTCTCTTGGGCTGTAAGTCTCGTGTGATGTCGGTCTCGGGTGATGTAGGTCTCGTGGGCTGTAAGTCTCGTGGGCTGTAAGTCTCGTGGGCTGTAAGTCTCGTGGACTGTAAGTCTCGTGTGATGTAGGTCTCGTGGGCTGTAAGTCTCGTGGGCTGTAAGTCTCGTGGGCTGTAAGTCTCGTGGACTGTAAGTCTCGTGGGCTGTAGGTCTCGTGGGCTGTAAGTCTCGTGGGCTGTAAGTCTCGTGTGATGTAGGTCTCGATCGTGGGCTGTAGGTCTCGTGGGCTGTAAGTCTCGTGTGATGTAAGTCTCGTGTGATGTCGGTCTCGTGGGTTGTACGTCTCGTGGGCTTTAAGTCTCGTGTGATGTCGGTCTCGTGTGCAATCGGTCTCGTGGGCTGTCGGTATGTCTCGGACATGAACTTTCTTAGATAATTGCAACTGAGGAGGCTTTGGTGTACCATGAGTATCTTACCGTTTCCTGGACTGTTATAACATCTTGATTGTCCAAGGGCAAAGTCTCGCGTCTTTTTCTTCGATCGTCCATGATTACCGTGGCATTTGAGACTACACCTGTTCAAAATTTGGGATAAACGTAATTTTAATATTCAATTTCACAATAGACATACCCCTGCTTCACAATTATGTAGGGTCAATTCGTATTGATGAGTCATAGCCATATAACTTGAGCCCAAATAGAAATTAATTCCTGTTCGTTTATTTTTGAAAACTACCGTAAATAACAAATAACTGATTTACATCGGGTATTTAAGCAATTATTATGCCCATATCATTTTCATTCTGCATTTAAAAAATTCAAAAATTTTCCTTCTTAAATTTATTTGACAGATTATGTTATTTAAAAGAGTGAGATAATTATATCGATGAGTACGTGGTAATCTTACAGAGAAGGAGTCCCCTAACAAAAAGCTCCCAGGCTTAAACCACAAGGCATTAACCGTCAAGTACATAGTCCCTTGGTTAGGACGTATTTTTATTTCCACGAGAGTTGCCAAAGCTGTTGTATAGGTTGTTTCCTTAAATATATTTGAATTGCAAAAAAATGGGGACCCCATATAAACGGCGTTGATATCCAGAGTGTTCCATCCCACAAGTAGAAAATAAATGAATTGAATAAAAGAGATAACTTTGAACTTGAAATTCTTACTTCCACAGTTAGGGAGTCCCTTTTTCCATGATCCTGTAGCGTTACACGTGACCGTACGAACACTGTCACCGGTTTCACTGCATTTGAAGCTACAGTTTGTCCCTGGTTTATCACAGGTCGAGTCAGCTACATCCATTGGCACTGTACATTCTATCGCTAAAGGATTATGAATGTTAAGCAGTAAATTATGTTAAAGTCATTCGTGCAGACCAGGCAGTTCGATGCCACAGGTGGAAAATAAATTAGGAAAAAAAATAAATAATTAGAAAAAGATGATTATAAAGAATGATCGCGTATCGTGATTGTTAAGGATCTTCAAAATAGTAGACCTACAGATGAATCTCTAGCTAAAAATCACAATGTGTAAAGCACTTCACAAAGGTTTGTGTATATTGGATATCATTATTCGTATTATAAGATGGGTAGAAGAATCCCTGCAATTTGATTGGTCAATTACCATGTAATTATTTTTACATTGAGACAACTTTAGATGTTATAAACGTTGAATTTACTACGGCGAAAAGTTATTATATTTCAATGCTAGAAAAGAAAAAAGAAAAAATTGGTTTCCATTTTTGGCCAAATATTTTAGGCCTACTAGAAACATCTGTTTGGAAAGATGTATTTCAGTTCAAATTTAATAACATAAGAGACAATAAGATCAAACAATATAATTTTTAATTAATTCATAGAATATTGCCATCTAAAGACAATCTCTTTATATGGAAAATCGTACAGTCTAACGAATGTGAAATTTGTCGTGAAAAAGAAACTATCGAACATTTTATATTTCGTTGCAAGAAATTAAGAGTTTTCTGGAAAATTATCTCAAGAATTATATATTTCATTTTTAAAATAGAAATTGAAATTGATATGAAAATGTTATTGATTGGATATAAAATACATAACAGAAAATTTACTTTACTTATTTTTTGGATAAATTATGCTCAACTGGTTATATACAAAGACTACGTAAAGCGGAACTTTGGAGAAGTACCAACCAATCCAAAGAGGTTAATAAATAATTTTATTTCATCATTAAAATGTTATTTGAAATACAAAGAAAATATAAAATACTTCGATATTGAGGAAGTTAAGAAAGTATTAGAAATGTTAAAATGATAATTTTAAGATATTATGTTGATCTTGTATATAATTCATGTTTCATTTTACATGTTTTGTAAATAATATATATGTATTTTGAAATGGAACAATAAAGTCCCTCTGAAGAGGTAAAGAGAAAAAAAAAAAATATTTTTACTGGATGCACGCGATATCGGCGATCGATACCATCGATATCCTCTGTTTGTTTAATAATTCTCTTTTTGTTTTCTCTTTTTTTTAACAATTTTGTTCTAATAATTTTTTTTTTTTAAATGATTTTGTTGATGATAATTATTTGTTTTTCGTGTTTTTTGATAATTATAATCTGTTCACAGTTTAATGTGCACTGACAATTTTTTTTTTTTTTTTTTTTAATTTCATGATCATGCGTCCGGTAATTACCAGACGCATGATTTTGCCATGCATGCGGTAAATCTGTAAATTAACAAAATTTTGTATTTCTGACAATTTTTGGGGCCCCATCTTATAAAACAGATGATGCACAGGTTTAATTTGTGGGTCGGTGGAGTTGTGTGTACGCGGTACCTTTGAATTTGGTCTAAAACCATTCAAAGGTACCTTGTTCACACAATCCCTACCGACGCACTCAAACCTGTGCATCATTTGTATACTGTTGTTATCACTATCATCATTATCATCATCATCATCATTAGCATACCGATTGAATTAATTGTATATATCAGGATTGATCAATAATCTTTTACCAGATCCTGTCGGTGAGGGGGTTGAGGATAATGATGATGTAGACATCGATTCTGTTTGAGGGTTAGAAGCTGAAGTACCGGTAGATGGTACGGTCACTGCGTGAGAAGAGCAAAGACAATCTCAGGATTAATATGATGTTTCAGAATTCATAATTTCGTCTTTCTTTTTTTGAAAACGGACATACACTAAAGATTATCCTATAATTCCTTGTAACTTGATTAAGAATGATATAAATATTTGTTTTTGTTTAGCAAAGAAAAGAAAACATGTACACTTGTATAATTACTTTTGTATACTTTGTAAAATGTTTTTTTGTAATTTACTTAGTAAAATGGAAATAAAGCTCGAACTTTAACTTAAACCTTGAACTAAATTATTAAATTATTTTATCTTACTTTGTTTACACAATTATACAAAAATAGGGTTCAAAAGCACTGAATCCAATAACCGGGGTAATAGTATATTTGTAAAGCGCTTAGAGACATTTGTATTAAGTGCTATATAAAAATTAAATATTATTATTATTATTATTATTATTATTATTATTAATAAATTAACGATGGCTCCGTAGTAGAGCGGTTGTCTCGTATACCAGAGGTCCCGGGTTCGAATCTAAGTCAATACACTCATGTCCTTTGGTAAGGTATCGATTCCCATTACCGCGTCCAACGGAGAGGACTTATAGCCGTCAGTCACAGCTTACTTACATGCAGCATACATGCATTCATAGCAATCAGGTAGAACAATCAACACCATGATGAGTATTATCACTTTTTTATGAATTTCATCATGATTATTATTATGATTAATGTATATCATCACTAGCATTATCATTTTGGTATCATTATCGTTATGATTATCATGATTATTGTTATTATTATTGTTGTTGTTGTTATTATTATTTTAATTATTATTATCATTATCATGTCTTGTTTATCATTATTTTAATATCATCATTAGAATTAGTAGTAACATTAGTAAAAGTAGTAGTATTAAAAGTATTATAGTAGTAGTTACATGATCATCATTAGTATTATTACCATCATCATTAGTATTAATATTATTATTAATATCATCAACATTTTCATTATTATCATTATTATCATCATCATCATCATCAATTTCATACCAAATTGAATTAATTGTAGGATTGATCAATAATCTTTTACCAGATCCTGTCGGTGAGGGGGTTGAGGATAATGATGATGTAGACATCGATTCTGTTTGAGGGTTAGAAGCTGAAGTACCGGTAGATGGTACGGTCACTGCGTGAGAAGAACAAAGACAATCTCAGGATTAATATGATGTTTCAGAATTCATAATTTCGTATTTCTTTTTATGAAAACGAACATACACTAAAGATTATCCTTTAATTCCTTGTAACTTGATTAAGAATTATATAAATATATTTTTTTGTTTAGCAAAGATAAAAAAACATGTACACTTGCATAATTACTTGTGTATACTTTGTAAAAGAAAATTGTAATTTACTTTGTAAAATGGAAATAAAGCTCGAACTTGAACTTGTACTTGATCTTGAATTTGAACAAAAAATATTAAATTATTGTCAATATCTTACTTTATTTACACAATTATACAAAAATTGGGTTCAAAAGCTTAAGGAACAATGACTCCGTGGTAGAGCGGGTGTCTCGTATACCCGAGGTCCAAGGTTCGAATCTAATTCAATACGCTCATGTCCTTTGGTAAGGTATTAATTCCCGTTACTGCGTCCATCGGAGAGGACTTATAGCCGTCAGTCACTTGGTTGCTTACTTACATGCAACATACATGCATTCATAGCAGTCAGGCAGAACAATAAAGATCTTCTTTAGTATTATCACTTGTTTAATGAATTTCATCATGATTATTATAATGATTAATGTATATCATCACTAGTATTATCATTTTGGTATCATTATCGTTATGATTATTATTATTATCATGTCTTATTTATCATTATTTTAGTAGTAGTAACACGATCATCATTATTATTATTATCATCATAATTAGTATTAATAATATTAATAATATTATCATTATTATTATCATTATTATCACAATCATTATCATCACCATCATCATCATCATCATTATACCAAATTGATTTAATTGTATATCAGGAATAATCAATCTTCTTTTACCAGGTCCTGTCGGTGAGGGGGTTGATGATGGTGAAGACATCGATGCCGTTGGAGGGTTGGAAGCTGAAGTAGCGGTAGATAATAAGGTCACTATGTGAGAAGAACAAAGATAATCTCAGGATTAATATGATATTTCAACAGTCATAATTTCATATTTCTTTTCATGAAAACGGAGACACACTAAAAATTATCCTATAATTCCTTGTAACTTGATTAACAATAATATAATTTTTTTTTTGTTTAGCAAAGAAAAAACAAACATGTACACTTGTATAATTACTTTTGTATACTTCGTAAAATGGAAATAAAGCTCGAACTTGAACTTGAACTTGAACTTGAAGTTGAACTAAAATATTAAATTATTTTCAATATCTTACTTTATTTACACATTAATACAAAAATAGGGTTCAAAAGCTTAAGGAACGATGGCTCCGTGGATATCAGGATTGATCAATAATCTTTTACCAGGTTCTGTCGATGAGGGGGTTGATGATGGTGAAGACATCAATCCCGTTGGAGTGTTAGAAGCTGGAGTACCGGTAGATGGTACGGTCACTGTGTGAGAAGAACATAGATAATATCAGGATTATTATGATATTTCACCATTCATAGATTCTGGTTTTTCGTTTTTTATTAAATTGGACACACACAACAGATAAAAATATGAAATGATTTTGAAAATCATTTACAAAATGACACAAAAATATGGTGTAAAAAGGAAAAGGTGCAATGGCTCAGTAGTAGAGAAGTGATCTCGTAAACAGAGGGTCCCGGGTTCGAAACCAAGGTAATGCAGTGATCCTCTTTACTAGTTCCCTCAGAGATGACTTAAAGCCGTCGGTCTGTTGGTAGCTTACTTATATGCAGCATACATGCTTTCATAGCAATTAGGTAAAGGTCATGATCATCATTATCATTATCATGTTAAATTGATCGCTATCTAAATATTGTTATCATTATTAGTAGTATTAGTAGTAGTAGTAGTAGTATATAGTAGTCGTTTCATGAATATCATTATTATTATTATTATTATCATCATTAACATCATCATCATTATTATTATTATCATTATCATCATCTTCACCATTATGCCAATTGAGTTAATTGTATATCAGGAATAATCAATAATCTTTTACCAGGTTCTGTCGATGAGGGGGTTGATGATGGTGAAGAAACCGATGCCGTTGGAGTGTTAGAAGCTGGAGTACCGGTAGATGATACGGTCACTGTGTGAGAAGAACATAGATAATATCAGGATTATTATGATATTTTGGTAGTCATAATTTTGTATTTATTTTTATGAAAATGGAGACACACAACAAGTCAAAATATTAAATGATTTTGTGTTTTTTTCATTACACAATACATTGTTGCTCATCGTATATTCAACCTGATAAAAACTTAAACAATCAATGCATAGCCAAAATTAAGAATGTGAAACTCAGTTACATGTATTTAAAAAAAAAGGGGGAATTGTCGACGCTAATGGTATTGAAAATGTATATTATTAGACCTACGCTGTTCAAAAATAATGCAAACGTATATACATACAGCAAGTTTCAGGAAGAAATGAAACGACAAAGCGTAATAACTATAACAAACAAACAAGTGACGAACTTGAATGACGCTTTGATGAAATCGATTAAAAAGGGACGAAATTTTGCAAGAGAGCTGCTGTGAATGACCAACTTGATTTTACTTTGACAAAATTGGACGTAAAAGATTTTTAAAAATTGGACAAAGTTCCAAAATGAATGACCAAAGACGAAATTGACTGTTTTATAAAAGGGAAGTTTCGGGATGAGATTGAATAAAAACGGTTTGAAACTGAGTGAAAAACGGAAAGAAAACCTATAATAATCAATATTATATCCTAAATCAAAAATATATTGGTTTTTGATTTGTTGAGAGCTCTTCACATGACCAGAAATATTTCAATCATTTTAAGGTTGCCCTGAAAAAGTAGGGAATTGAAAACAAAAATTGATAAAGTTCGTTAAATTCAGGAAAAAATTGTTAAAATGTTTAAAACATTATATTTGCAATTAATTGTTGATGCAGGATATAAAACAAATACCCCCTGCCTTCTTTCCGAGGCACTCGGTGACTCCAAAGGTACTATTTGTTTCGGGGCTGCGCCCCTAACCTTATTGTTTCATACAGAGGGATTCGAAATCACCTTAACAATTTGCGAACTACCTTGAAAAAGAAGTATTATGAAACTGGTGTTCGAGAAAATGAGACAAACCCCCGGAAACTTTGGAAACTCCTAAAATCTTTTAATGCATTAATATGTAAATGATATACATGGTCGGAAGATCAAAGGAGTCGTTGAAGCTGATAAATCTGTTATTGTAAACGAGTTAAACAATCATTTTGTCTCTTTTGGTGTCCCTTTTGGTGTAAGTAAAAATGATTCCCAGAGTGATCAAGGTGATGCTGGTAGATACTTTTAATCACTCCCTACCGGATTTATTTTTGATGAAATAGGTGATGGTTTTGTCCTCAATGAGTTGCAAAGATTGCAAACCAATAAATCATCTGGCCTTCATAGGATTAGTGGTCTACTGAGAAAAATAGCTACGCCGGTTATTTACAAGCACCTTACTAAATTCTTCAACTTGTCAACTTGTACAGCAATATAGTTCACACAAGTACCGACTGAAGAAATTACTCAAGTGGGTTAGCATTAAAAATAGGTGAAATTATTTCAAATGCAAAATGATTTATTCTGTTTTGGAAAATCAAACTCCGGTCTATATTTTACAAAAGATTAAAAAATCCCAATATGTACATAACATTAGAACGCGCAGATTAATCTATTGGTGTGTGAGAGATAAACGCACGTGTGCGTACTCCCATATACATCTTTCTGTGTACAGTGCTTGTAACTTTACAAAGACTGGGCCAAATTTCTTATCATTTTGATGATTCCAGAACCTTGCAGTACACACCAATACTTATATGCTAGATAATCAACCTTTTCTGATCGATTCCACAACGTTTCTTTCACAATGCAACCGCATGACCATAACTGGTCTTTATCTTTAATAAATGAACTGGTCCATTATGTTGTTTTTTGTTTCCTTTCCTTTGTTCGAAAATGTTGTACCTAAATTTATTTTGTCTCGATTTGTATTGTTTACATCGATATGTTTGCAAATGTTGTATTTTTGTTGTAGGGCCTCCACGGAAAACAGTATTTAACTACTGATGGAGCCAATAAATAAATAAAAGATCAATCATGAACATTCTGGTACTGTACTACGAAAGGAAGAGATGTTTATCGCGTTGCTTAATATGTTCAATAGTAATACACGACGTATATATTATGGAAACGACTTACCGTTCTGGCAGTTCCTGTCTTCATATCCAGGTACACAGGTACAATTATAGTCATTTAAGAGATCTACACATGTACCGTTGTTAACACACGGGTTAGAAGCACATTCATCCGTCTCTGATAAAAGTAAGAAGAAATAGAAATGTATTTTAAACACAAAGTGCAAGTTGCATTATCTTGACTGTATATGAACAGTGCTTGCATTTCCATTTTCTTGATCTCGTTCTTTAACAATTCAGTGTGTTTTATTTTACGTATATTTGAATGATTTGCTACTTGTTAATTGTATCGCGAACATTTCTGGTACGGTCCTACAAAAGAAAGAGTATTGCTTTGCTTTAGTACCTTTATGTTTGAGGGGACCAGGCTGGTAAAATACAGTGAAATGCAAGTTGATAAAGAATTCTTAATAAATCATTACTTGATATAGCAAACTACTATGAACCATATATTTCTGGAAAGCTGAGACAATAATTTGTTTTGAGAAAGTTATTTTTCTCATTAAATATGCAAATTATATACAAATTGCTCAAGGACATGACTATTAAAAAAATATGTAGTGCTTGTCCTTTGTACTACTACTGTAATTGTAATAACGATATCAAGGCACTTTTTGTGATTTTGATAGTACATTTGTATGCACAACGATCCTATGACACCGTTTGTATAATTTTCATCATTTACATAAAATTATAATATTTCAAAGAAAAAACAGAAACTCGAATGATTTTTGGAAATAATTTTGCTTGTGACGTATGTATGTGCAAAAACCATGATAGGATTGTTTGTTGTATGAAAACTTATGATTCTGCCAATTTTGAAATAATTCTGATGAATTTTTTTCAAGTTACAGCATTTTTTGTCAAAAATTTATAATTCAGAGATAATTAGCATATTATAAAGGTACTTCAAACACAGTTTCCTACAATAAATTGTATCCAAAATGGGATAACTTGGCCTGCAGTCGCGAGTTCAGTTGCACTAGAATGCCTCCATGGAGGCAGCTTTCTTAGCATGTACTCAAATGCACTGAACGTACAAGGCCAATAGATGGCAGCAAACACATTAGTACCCTGTCAGTTACATCCAGAGGTCCATTGCAACACTAAAAAGTGTACAATTTTGACTGTTTTTTTTTGAATAATTTTGGACCAAAATTATTCACTTCCGGTCTGATTATTGACTTTCCTGAAATTTTCTTTGCCCTAAAATACAATCGAATACTACAGAATATCATGAAAACAGCAATTGAAAAATGAAGAGCATAATCAAACTAGTACTTAAACACTAAAAACAAAAATTGAGATTTTTTTTTCTTTTTTAAACTAGACTGGCCCCCTTAATAACCATACACAACGTAAAGAATTACGAAAACGACTTACCTTTCTGGCAGTTCTTGCCTTCATATCCAGGTAGACAGATACAATTATAGTCATTTAAGAGATCTTCACATGTACCGTTGTTAACACACGGGTTAGAAGCACATTCATCCGTCTCTGATAAAAGTAAGAAGAAATAGAAATGTATTTTAAACACAAAGTGCAAGTTGCATTAATTCGACTGTATGAACAGTGCATGTATTTTTATTGTCTTGATCTCATTCTTTAACAATTCAGTATGTTGTATTCACATATATTTTAATGATTTGCTATTTGTTAATTGTATCGCGAACATTTCTGGTACGGTACTACGAAATAGTATTGCTTTGCTTTAGTACCTTTATGTTTGAGGGGACCAGTCTGGTAAAATACAGTGAAATGCAAATTGATACAGTATTCGTAATAGATCATTACGTGATATTAATAGTAAACTACTATGAACCATATATTTCTGGAGAGTTGAGGCAATGGAGAATCTAAAACATTCTGAGAAAGTTATTTATCTCATTTGATATGCAAATTACTCAAGGACATGAATATTCAAAAAAATATTGTAGTGCTGGTTCTTTGTACTAGTACTGTAATTGTAATAACGATATCAAGGCACTTTTTTGTGATTTTGATAGTACATTTATATGCACAACAATCCTATGACACCATTTGTATAATTTTCATCATTTACATAAAATTATAATATTTCAAAGAAAAAACAGAAACTCGAATGATTTTTGAAAATTATTTTGCTTGTGACGTTAGTATGTTGCAAAAACCATGATAGGATTGTTTGTTGCATAAAAACTTATGTTTTTGCCAATTTTGAAATAATTCTGATTAATATTTTTCAAGTTACAGCATTTTTTGTCAAAAAATTATGATTCAGATATAATTAGCATATTATGAAGGTACTACAAACACAGTTTCCTACAATAAATTTTATCCAAAATGGGATAACTTGGCCTGCAGTCGCGAGTTCAGTTGCACTAGAGTGCCTCCATGGAGGCAGCTTTCTTAGCATGTACTCAAATGCACTGAACGTACAAGGCCAATAGATGGCAGCAAACACATTAGTACCCTGTCAGTTACATCTAAAGGTCCATTGCAACACTAAAAGGTGTACAATTTTGACTGTTTTTAAATAATTTTGGACCAAAATTTTCTTTGCCCTACAAATACTACAGAACATGATGAAAACAGCAATTGATAAATGAAGAGCATAATCAAACTACTACTAAAACACTAAAAACAAAAATTTAAGAGATCTACACATGTACCATTGTTATCACACGGGTTAGAAGCACATTCATCCGGTTTTGATAAAAGTAGGAGGTCACAAAAGTAGAGATCAGAAAGTGCAATTGGCCTAATTTGTGGACAAAATATGATAGTAGACTAGCCAAGACGTATGTATACATTATTTTGGGGGGGAGGGCATATATTTAGGTGTAAACAGTGGTGTTAGGATGGGTTCAGGTATAATTGTCTCACTGGTGCATTGGAGACCTTCGGGGGAGAAACAGTAAAAGCAGGGTGTGAGAGGGGGTCGTAAAACCTTCTTCTCATAACGCATGGTCCCTTAATCTCCCCTCCCCCCTCCCCCATCCCTTTCCCTCTACCCTTCTCCCCCTTTTCCTCCTCTTCCCTCTCTCTGTCCATTTTCTTTCTCTCTCTCTGTCTCAGAGTTTGTGTGTCTCTCCCCTCTTCTCTTCTTTCTTTCTTTCATTTGTCATCACCAGTTGATGGGAAGAGGGTACGTGCTTCTCATTGGTCTATAGCTACGCCACTATAGATATACTTCTACTTCTACGACGATACTCAGTAGGATCCATAAGTCAGGATGTAGTGCTGAGGAATAAACTATCTAGTTCTTGGTCTAGATGCTTGGTGGCAGCGCTCCCTTGAGGCCCTCCCTTGAAGCATAGGAAAAAGAATTTGAACTTTCTGAGAAAAGTTAGGGGATATTCATGAAAAATCTTACCATTGCACGATGGAATGTCAGGTGTAAACATTCCTATTTTACAGATGATGGATTTATTGTGAGTGATGGTGTATCCTGCGTCACACTTAAACATGCACACTGTATTACATGGTACATTAGCATTGGTCTCGCAGGTGTCATTAATCAGCGATGTGAGGTTCCCAGGTAGTTCCCCGACAGAGCAATCAGCTTCATATGGAAACGAGATGGAAATAATCAGAGCGGTAAATATAGACACTGTATTACAACTATTGGCTTTCAACTATTTTTGTTCTCGATCACATAGAATACTTTTAAAAGACAAAATATCATTTTAATTTTAATTTAGCATTTCAGCTGATTACATAAGGGAAAAGCGTGTGTATTCCAACAATAGCTTTAGGTAACACCCAAAGATGTAAGGAAGAGCGTCGAGAGAGGGTGGTATCACCCCTAGTCTATGTGTATATAACAATACGACTATGGGAGTCGTCCATTCATTAACATTTTATTAAAGACGGCTTTAATTTAATTCTAACATATCAATCGTGTTAACAATCATTTCGTTGAATATTTACACAAAGTTGCGCAATCAGTCGGAACAAGCTGAATTCAAAAACGAGGGGGAAATCAGAGGTATACTGGATATCCCATATATCTCTATCACGTTATTTATTATTGCAATAAAAACGTTGATACTTACTATCGACTGTAAACTTGTGAAGACCCGATTTTAATATCACCTTGGAAAGGTGGAAATCTTCCCAAGTTTATACCTTTAGGCATCTATTATACATTGGTGATCGAATGGAGCTACCCAGATAACAATACGGCGTTGGGCCAACGTCGGTCACGGTCGGCAGAGTCGAAGTCGGCAAGCCAACGTTGGCTAATTGTTGGGCCATCGTCGCCATTTTTTACTGATAAATGGTGGCTATTGGTTGGCTATTCGACGTTGGGCCAATGTTAGCTGAACGTTGGTTCATTGTCGCCATTTTCACTGATAAATGGTGGCTATTGGTTGGCTATTCGACGTTGGGCCAATGTTGGCTGAACGTTGGTCCATTGTCCCCATTTTCACTGATAAATGTTGGCTTTTGGTTGGCTATTTGACGTTGGGCCAATGTTGGCTGAACGTTGGTCCATTGTCGCCATTTTTACTGATAAATGGTGGCTATTATTTGGCTATTCGACGTTGGGCCAATGTTGGCTGAACGTTGGTCCATTGTCACTATTTTCACTGATAAATGGTGGCTACTGGTTGGCTATTCGACGTTGGGCTAAAGTTGGCTCAACGTTGGTCCATTTCCGTTTTCACTGATAAATGTTGGCTATTGGTTGGCTATTCGACGTTGGGCCAATGTTGGTTGAACATTGGTCTATTGTCTCATTTATTACTGATGAATGTTGGCTTTTGGTTGGCTATTCGACGTTGGGCTAACGTTGGCTCATTGTCGCCATTTTCATTGATAAATGTTGGCTTTTGGTTGGCTATTTGACGTTGGGCCAATTTTGGCTGAACGTTGGTCCATTGTCGCCATTTTTACTGATAAATGGTGGTTATTAGTTGGCTATTCGACGTTAGGCCAATGATGGCTGAACGTTGGTCCATTGTCACCATTTTCACTGATAAATGGTGGCTATTGGCTGGCTATTCGACGTTGGGCTAAAGTTGGCTCAACGTTGGTCCATTTCCGTTTTCACTGATAAATGGTGGCTATCGTTTGGCTATTCGACGTTGGGCCAATGTTGGCTGAACGTTGGTCCATTGTCTCAATTATTACTGATAACTGTTGGCGTTTGGTTGGCTATTCGACGTTAGGCCAATGTTGGCTTCATGTTGGTCCATCGTCTCATTTTATCTTTTAAATAGTGGCTTTGGGTTGGCTATTCGACGTTGGGCTAACGTTGGCTGAACGTTGGTCCATCGTCTCAATACTAAATTTTAAATGTTGGCTTTTGGATGGCTATTCGACGTTGGGCCAATGTTGGTTCAATGTTGGTCCATTGTCGCCATTTTCACTGATAAATGGTGGCTATTGGTTTGCTATTCGACGTTGGGCCAATGTTGGCTGAACGTTGGTCCATCGTCTCAATTATTACTGATAAATTTTGGCTGTTGGTTGGCTATTCGACGTTGGGCTATTAACGTTGGCTCAATGTTGGTCCATTGTTTCAAATTTTACTGAGAAATGGTGGATATGTTGGCTATACGCGACGTTGGGCCAACCTTGGCTTAACGTTGGTCCATTGTCTCCATCTTTACTGATAAATAGTGCATGAATATATTGGTAGGCTATATGACGTTGGGCCCAAAAAAAATTGCATGCGTGCGCATATGCCCATGTGCTCATGCAATTGCAACGTCCGTCAGCCATATCCTGTCCATTTATCTGGATCAGTTGCCGGGGAGTACCAACACTGCATGGTAAATGAATAATTTTCTTTCTCTTTCAACGTTATATTTGTGAGCATGTCGCGTGAAACTGATAAATTGTATAGTGTGAGAACTCCCCGTCACAAAGCGAGGGAAATAGCATGAGTAATTGTTAAAGTAATCATTGATAATTCCCTGTCCGAATGAAAGTGAAAGTGAGTACGAGTGTACCGCTCGGCGTACGCTTAGCATGCACACCCGCTGCGTGCAATTGAAGTGTGAGTGATGGCTATGATGGCTATGATGGGGGCCGAAGTGTCGGCATCAGATGCATTGAATGTTTGCCGTGATAAATGTTAATATGTTCCTGACTTAGAGTTAGACCAGGGAGGTGAGACTTTTAACTCACATGCCCTGGTTAGACCTAGGTGATGTATTGATGCACCATGTTACAGCGTCCGTGACAGTGATGATGTTCATCCCAATATGCAATATCGACCATGAATCAAATGATTGTGAATCTGTTGGTGTTTCAAGTGTTGAAGGTGCTGATGCATTGTTTGAAAGACCAATTGAATCAAATACTGATCTTGATATATAGAGCTGAATGGGAAGACGCATCATTTTTTTATGCATATCTCAATGATATTATAGTCTCTGATACTTTCAGATTTAGAAGTAGGTCTACTATACTCTGTAGTAGCTCAATATAGATAATGCTGATGATGATTCAGTTCGAAAAGGAATCAATTACGAGATTGGGCTGTGAATTCAGATATCCCGCTAGTACATGTTTCTAGCCTCCTGAAATCTTACTAGAGAGTGTGCCAAGTCTGCCAAAATATGCAAGAACTTTGTATCAACACATTTAGTGGATTGTGAGTGTGATGTGAAAGAGGTAGCTGGTGGGAATTACCCTCATTTTGGCATTTGCAATCATTTAAAGTCGCAATTGGCCAAGAACCTCAATTTGATCGAATAGTAAATAGGAAAAGCTATTGGGGGTGGGAGTAACACTTATCGATCCCATAATTTTCATTCAAAATTTTCATTCACAAATTTGATTATTGCTGCATTTTTATTCTCATTTTCAAATCATTTTTTATTATTTATGCACATGTATATTAAATTGCTATAATTTGAACTTAAGGTAAATATTATTTATTTTTAAATTCTGACGTTCTTTATTTATTAATACATTCAAATCTATAAAGCTCTTCCAAATCCCAATACTTTTTTCTCCTATAATCCCTACAATTCTGAAATTTAAATATTAAATCCTGCATTTCATATCGTCAACTTCACAACAAATTCCAGATTCCTCTACCCGTCCAGATCCAGCTACCCCTACCTCGATCATCCGGAACAGCATCAACAGCACCAAGGACCCCTTCGACATCGACCCCATTGACCTCAACGTTCAGAAATATGGGTATGTCATTTGGCATTTTATTCATTTTGTATTTAGTTATACATGTAGACAGAATAGCTAATGCACTTCGTAGTATTCGTTGTAGTTGTGCCCTGCACACAAAGTACAAATGTACTGGATTAATGTACGTTTGTGTATGACATAGCTGCTAACGGATGCAAGTATCTTTTTCCTGATTATATTGAGAAACTGCATTGTGATCACTTACAAAACTATTCAACAACAACAAATCATGAAATACTGCTTATAGCAGTATTTTGGGGGAAACAATTCTGAATGCAGGGTGCCACAAAAAAAAAACACAGTCAATTGATTTGTTTCTTGTATAAGCAACTAATGATATAGCTTTGTGCTTTTGTGTCTACTTTGAAGCCTCTCGAGCTCTCTCAAGTATTGGGAGCTTCACATTTCACTTCAATTTTATAATGATGTGAAAGAGAATGCCACTCTTCTTCAAACATTTGTCCTAAAATAAGAAAGAATACAAACTTACTAACTTAGGGTTTTGTGTTGTATGCAGAAACCGCAAATTTTGTATTCTTTCATCCATATTTTACTTCAAACACATTTGTTAGGGCAATATTCTATTTGCAGAAGTGTCCGGGTGTTAATGACATCCTCTTTTACATCATACAATTTAAGTGAGATTGTGCCATCTATTCTTTGGCTAATTTTGGGATCCAACACTTAAGAGGGGCTTTAAACTGTTATCAATCAAGCATCTCAACACTGAGCAAGCAGATACTATAAATTGGTTCTTTCTATTCGAAGAATATCACTGTCATTTTACTTAAAATGTATATTTCCTTTGTTAAGAAGAGTGTTTGATGCTATAAAAGAAATCCATTCCTTTCTAATTTCCATACTACTGGGTCATTCGCTCTAAAGTTTGAACGAAGTTATTTTCATGACAGAGTACTTCTATCCATGAAATTTAATCAAAACTAGGGAGGATGTGCCACTCAGGACTACTTCCCTTGAATGCCGTACTATTTGATTAATATCCGTACTATTTCAAGGTGATGTTTCCATGATCTGCTTTTAAATCTTGTTTGGTTTCTTTCTTCTTCTTTTTTTTGCCGCAGATGCCGAAGTTGTACTACCACAAGCTAGACAAGATTTTTATTCCGACTAACCCATTCTTTAAAGGTCCACTGCCTTAGGAAATTAAAACTTTTACGTCTTGTATCAAGACCCTTTTAAAGCAACATAATAACAATTGTTTCATAAAAAATGTCTCCTTATATTTTTTACAAATTTTTGAAAACCTCTCCAAGTTGCTCGTCTAATGGTGGACCCCTCCCCTTACAATTCTCAGAGTTCCTCTGAATGATTGACCAATGGATTAGTGATGTTATATCAAGAACGATCTCCGATTAGGCAAGCTATGGTGCTCGCTAGCCAGCTCTGCAGGCATATGTTTTGTACACAACATAAACAATAACTTTTGTTATTAAATAGAAGAAACTTGTGTTTTTCCCTTTACAAGCTCTGCTCTTTCTTATTTTCTCTTTCAAATTTCCTCTCTTGTTATATAAACATTTAGCGATTGCTTTACTTCACACATTCAAGCAATGTAACCTATCCCTCCTGGAAAAAAAAACAGTTTGTAGATGTGTTAATAATAGATATGGCGACGAAATGTATCAGCATCTCTGAAATGCCTAAGCAACAAAAATGTTGGCAATTTCTCTGAATTTTATTTTTTATTTTTTATGGAAAATTGTTTACATTAATTGCCTAGTTCTTGGTATGCAAATGATGGATACTTTATTAATTTCTTTATATTTTTGTGCTGTACATATGTAGAGGAATCTTGTCATAAGCAATCGTGTTCGTCTGCCAGAAAGTTTGTTTTGTTTTACTCGGGAAGTTGTGAGGATTGTTTATTATATTCGTACAATGAATTTCAGTATGTTATGTTGTGTTACATGTAAGCGACACTTCATTTTATAACAGCTCATATCGTCCTAGCATTCATTGATAGTAGGCCTTTATTGTGACACATTGAGATACCTTGAACTTGAAACTATGTTTACATCTTTTTTTAATTCAAACGAAAATACCAAAGAAAGACGTACAATAATTGTATTCACATTTACAACAGTTTGTTTATTACACATAAAATAAAGTATGTTTTATCACAAAATCAGTTTATTTTCCTTGTTCTTTTGTTTTGGAGGGAGGGGGATGTATTCAGAGCAAATTCTAAGAAGCAAGATGGTGAACTTTTCTTTAAAATTGGACAAATAAGTTGTTATCAAGTTTTGATAGTGATTAAAATGTACCAGATCATACACATGACGAAATTAAAATAACATGTCCCTCTTGCTGCAATATTGTTATTATACATATGTTCCAGAGGGATGTAAGTCGAGTTCTATAATGAACTTTTCTCAAATTCAGTCTAATTTTGATGGATTTGTTAGTATTTCATTTTGTGGATTTTGCTCTGTTTATTTATTTAATCCAATCTTAAACTACCTGGATTTTCCTTGTCACGTTGTGATGCATGTGTTTGAATGATTGTACATGTCCGATGTAGTATGATCTTGACGATGTTCTTATGAACGGACGACTGATGTTGGTGTGAATATGTTGTTGAGTTGGTGTTGGTAATGTCAGAAGGATGTGTGCATGAACTGGAAAGGGGAGGTACAACGTCGGCACATGATGGGCTAGGGGTTGGCATAACGTTGCTTCTACGTCGGCAAATGGTGGAGAAGAGGTTGGCATAACGTTGGTCTAGCATTGGCACATGGTGGAGGAGGGGTCGGCACTTAGTGGGAAAAGGGTTGGCATTATGTTAGGACAACGTCGGGGAGACGTCGGCATATAGTGTAAAAGGGGTTGGCATTACGTTGGTCCTACGTCAGAGAGACGTCGGCACATGGTGGGATAGGGGTTGACATGACGTTGGTCATACGTCGGGGGACGTTGGCCCGATGTTGGCTTAATGTCATTTCGTCGCTGTCGAGCCAACGTTGGCCCACCGGCAAGAAAGGCGTTGGCCCAACATCATATTGGCGACAATGGACCAACGTAACAGCCCACGACGTCGGCACATGGTGGGATAGGGGTTGGAATAACGTTGGCCCTACGTCGTGGAGACGTCGGCACATGGTTAAAAAGGGGTTGGTATAACGCTGGGCCAATGTCGAGGAGACGTCGGCACATGGTGGGATAAGGGTTGGCATAACGTTTATCCAATGTCGGAACGACGTCGGAACATGGTGGAATAGAGGTTGGCATAACGTTGGTCGTACGTCGGCACATGGTTAAAAAAGGGTTGGGATGACGTTGTTCCAATGTCGGAAAGACGTCGGCATACGGTGGAAAAGAGGTTGGCATAACGTTGGTTCAATGTCGGGAGGACATCGGCACATGTGGTCGGATAGGGGTTGGCATAACGTTGGCCCGATGTTGGCTTAATGTCATTTTGTCACTGTCGGGCCAACGTTGGCGCGCCGACAAGAAAGCCGTCGGCCCAACATCATGTTGGCGCCGTTGGACCAACGTTACAACTTACATTGGCCCCACGTTGGCGTAACGTCGTATTGTTATCTTGGTAAAACTGATGCTTTGAATGATGTGCTCGTATAGTACATGAGGCGTTATTTTGATTGCGTCAAACATTCCGCATCGAATTAAGCTGATAAGGGTAGTAGCCCATACGCAGGAACTTAAACAAAATGTTTACTCCTGTTATTATGCAACCACTCTTTGTAGGATACCACTTTCGCGTGGCGCATCAAAGGCTG
Organism: Strongylocentrotus purpuratus; assembly: GCF_000002235.5. Taxonomy (NCBI): domain Eukaryota; kingdom Metazoa; phylum Echinodermata; class Echinoidea; order Camarodonta; family Strongylocentrotidae; genus Strongylocentrotus; species Strongylocentrotus purpuratus. The sequence goes on along the minus strand of NW_022145612.1, from coordinate 16,005,765 downwards.
CAGCACTCCATTATCCATTACGCAGCCCTACGTCAGCTTAATGACACCTCGTGTGCAACATGTATTGTACTCACCAAATGAAGGTCTGGGGGGTCGTGACGTCAATGGAGAAGAACATGTACAGTTGCTCTCTGGCACAGTACACACATCCTCATCGGATAGCGCAACTACATACAGCATGGTTAGCACTGCAACGCATATGGCTGACTGCCAAAGCTGGGAATAAATAGGACAAAGATTACATTCAATTTGTTATTGTGATTCAGTGACAATAACATTATGGTTTTACTGCGAATAAGATGCTACTACACTTCCCCTCTTTCAACGCCTAATGACACTGTTATTACCTTCTTTTTTTTAATCTTATCTTCCTCATATGATTGTATATGATTGTATATGATTGTTATTTTTTGTTTACGGGCCTTACTTATTTGGTTGTAAAGGAAATACAATTTCCTATTGGTACCTAAAGTTGGTTGGAATTTATGTAAATGAGGAGGCGCTCATGCCTGAGCGTTCACAGGAGTTTTACACGTTGAGTACGTGACGTGAGACGCCATTGACCTTATTCGACGATGAGCGAGCTAGACGCCGTTAAAAAAATAACCAAATATATACTTTTTAAAGGAGGTTATAGTTCAGTTCTGTCAATGTAGTTGAGGTTGATGGACGTGAATTATACATTTTTCAATACGTTGTTAATGTATTGATGTTGTCTTGCTTTACTTTACGGTGTCAATGTTCGACACGTATTTACTTTTGTACATGAATTCTTTTTATTCATGATTATTTTATTATGTGTTTGTTCACTTGGAGCGTGACGCGCCGGTGATGCGGTGCATGAGGTGACATGAAACCCATTGATGTAGAATCATATTATGATGGATATAGTGTGTGTACATATATATTCGATTGCATGTCATATTAATAACATAGTTTTCTTGATTAGAACACAGGTGTTGACAGGGATTACTCCCCCTGATGCCTACCTGGACTCTGGTAAGTCCTCCGGTATGCAACACGTCATGCAAACATGTTTCGTTCGCGCGTCTAGTGCTCGTCACTGAAGTTCGGTGCAAAAAATAATAATAAGGAGAAGATGTCTACTAACATAGTTCTAACACACGGCAGGTTAAATAGGAAAGTATTTATTTCCGTTTGAGCCGGCGAATTACTAAATAACTATTATTGAATTCAGACACAGAAATATGTGACCATGATAGTGAACAAAATACAATAAGACGAAATCATATTGAGCATTGAACCCTAAAAAGGCCGGGCTATTTGAGGTCTTAATACGGCCGGGGGGCATTATGGCCCCCTTAAGATCCGCGAAAATTTGCACGCATGTCAAGTGAAGTGTATAGAATAATATGATAATTTGAATTTTTTGAAAATTCACTTATTTGGATATTTATGGTAATGGTTATGGTAAAAAAAAAATCACATTTTTACCCATAAATCATATATTATTCATAGTTAAGCATTCTTTTTCACCACATATATTCATTAGATCATTTAAAATAATAATACGACAATTTTTTTTTGGAAGAGTCAGCTTATTCCTTATGTTATCTCTTGTTTTGATAATTTCTTTTGTATTTCATTGTTTTTTTAACTTACGTATTTTTTTTGTTTTTGTTGTTTTATTTCATTTCTTACTACAATTCAACTATTTTGACCCCTGAACAACCACATAATCATTAAACAAGACCCAATAACCAATGTTTGATCTATTTTTAGAAAAAAAATGACATTTCCATATGTTTTGTACACAAATCACAAAAATGAGCGATTTTCGGGCTGACATGGAAAGACAAAAGGTCACGTGACCTTGACACTGTAGGTCCGATTTTCAAAAAAAAATTGTTTAAAGATGCGCAAGACTCGAAAGAAAAAATTCAGCGACCGGTGGGGCGCCATCCATATTCGTTCCCAAAGAATCGGGAAAATCGTGGAGGAGGGGGGCCATAATGCCCCCCCCCCCCCGGCCTTATTAGGGTTAAGTAGATGAGTGTGTACTTTATCCCACATAACCATTTTGAAAAGAATTTCAGATCACGCAAATATGCAAAGTAATGAGCCTTTTCAAGGCGCCCCTTTGTCAAACCATTGATATTGCCAAGGTAAATTTGACTAGCAGAATGGCAGAAGCTATCATAAGTGACTTTTGTATATTCCTACAGAGTGGTCAGTATGGTTATGGCAGATATAAACACTCAAATTGATTGAAGATGTGCGTTGTGCGTGTTCATGGATCAGAATGATCAGGCCAGGCCTAATACTGCAAAGCCAACAAAGGCATTGTATTGAGCGCTAAATATATATATATATATATATATATGAATCAAAATTATTGTCATTCTTTTAAAGGAAACCAAACCCCAAGAAATAACTTTACTTATTCTGAGAGATTTATTATATTATTTCCCATTAATCTACAAGATTCCCCACCAACGTGTATGAGAGAGGTATAAAGTAAGAATAATGTGCAGTTTCTCAGCACGACATGGGCATCGCCATTTTCTTGATTACGTGACGTACTATGCGAAGTCGTTTAGCAGGTAAATGTATTCAAATTTATGGATGCTTCCTTCCCGGACGTGTGTGATGATGAAGCATTTCATTCACCTGCTATTATCCTTTGTACTACACTTGCCAGAACGCAAATTGCTTAAATAAGTTGGTGCTCTTCTAGGGTAAAGGTTTCTCATAAATGAAATAGATTTGTCAACTGCCATAGTGTATTATTTATAAATGAATTTAGTTACAATTGTTCCCCTGTTATTTATTTTTCAGCAAATATAATTTCTATCTTCTCACTTATGATTTTTCCTCACTGAAAAGTTAAGGTTTCGTTATTGATTTAACAATTCTTTCCAACTAAAGCTTGGTGCATGATACAACTTCAACTGGTACGTCACATTTTTAAGAAAATGGCTGCGCCCATGTCATCCTGAAAGGCATCACATCATGCCAGGAATATCTTCATTTATATATCTCTTGTACATTTTCGTAAGAAATATTATACATCAAAGGGCAGGAATTTATTTCATTTTTCAGAATACCTACATTTATTCTTTGGGGTTAGGTTTCCTTTATCATTAATTATCATAAGAGGTGAAACAGGCAAATTACAGTAACTGAATGTACTTTTCGTCTCTCTTTCCTTATCCCTTCTAGAAGTTGACAGCGGCCCACACATCCCATGTTCTGACTGAATCACAGTAGTAGTCCTTAACAGTATGGCAGAGGCGACTGATGTTTCATTTCTTCTTTTCTGTCCAAAAGTCTGCGATTGCTACCGATGTGCTTTGAAGTTCGGAGACATGTCTTTTTACGGGCTGCTCTCCTCTAACAGCCCCCTAAACCCATGGGGCGTGCCCACCCAATAGAGAATCAAAGATGTTCTTTCGATGAAAAACTGCTGTTACCTTTGCTAACCAAACACCCGCCAAACATGAACAGTCTTTATGTGATTACTTATACCTTATACCGTATGCCTATTTAAGAGCAAGTCAATCATAGATTCATGACGTATAACCCAGAAAGAAAGACAAGCCTAATGATTATCCTGCCTCATACCTTTGTACCCTTTGTAAAATTAATATTTATCTTTGTGTTAATCTTTCACATCAATAATCAGTCAATGGAAACAGTACTGAGCATGATCCAGTACTGTATGCAGACCACTCGATGTATTGGCCCTTTTACACGATGGTCAAAGCATCGCCATTTCTCCAACATCCGATATTAGGATGGAAGTTAGACCACGGGGTCGTAACTTGTAAGGCAAAATAAATGCATACATAGGATACTCTTGTTGTACGAGTTCCTTCCAGTGTAAGATTTCCATACTTCAATCAACTCACGATTTTTGGACATTGGTGTTAACGAGCTACAAGTGTATTTGCTCGTATGAGAATGTTTGTAAAAGTTTTACTCTGCAAATACCAAGGTTCATAGCAAATTTCAAACAGTTTGAATACATTTATTTTTTTGTGATGAATACTTTGTGATCATAACTGAACAGAATATTTTTGGTTATATGCGAAACACTTTTCAAAAAGGCAAAGAAGTACTGTTTTCAAATATTACATTGCCCAAATTCAGAAACCAATACACATTAGGATATTGATAACAGGGGGGCATCAAACTTCTCTTGGACATTGGACAAAGAGCTAAGTATTTGACTATAAAATAACTAGGTTACGGAAATAATGTGTGAGTCCGTAGCAAAATTTCGGGAAAACTCCTTTGGTCTAACGTGGTAACTGGACTATTCTTGCTTCTATTGTACCTTTATCCTGTATTTGTTAAACAGAGAGATGAGGTCAAGCACTTTGAAACATATGTATTGTCATTTTATCAAAGCAACAAAAGACCCGGTTGGAAGGTAAGGCATGTAGGTTATTTTGAAATGCACAATATCCCCAATTTCACATACAATGAATTCAGACCTACTATACAAAGTATTGGTTATAGATCATTATCCAAAGCACTGTGTTTTTCTGTAAATGATCATTCATAAAGCATAGATTAGTCTAGGGTATTCTAACACGTGTTAATGTTATTATTAGAAACATTTTATTCATTAATATGTTTTATTTGTTTTAAAAAGCAAACAAAACAGATGTAGCACAATAATGAAATATAATGTTCATGTACAAGGAATTTTTAAAAAGAACAAACAACAACAAAAGAGGACACTCCCCCTTCCAACAAAAAGATATAATAATGTAGCTTGGAAATACTTGTTTTTAAATATTCTTCAATATGACAGACAATATAAGGTGAAGATGTCAGATTAGATTTCAAACTTCTAATAGTTTTTACAGCTATATATTTGTTTCTTGTTTCCATTTGTATTTTATTTTTAGTTTCTCAATTAATTTAGGAGTAGAACTGTGTAAAAACCTATGAAATGGAATTAACATGTTGTTAATATTCGAAACTTTGTTTAATAATTTCGAGAAAAAAACTTCATAAAAAAACTACATAAAAAAACAAATCATATTGAAAATCTGGTTGCCAACGTCCGGTACAGCTGATTTCTATGCATGGTATTATTTTCCCAACATGTGTAACCATATACTGTTTATAGACCTTGTGAATATCGAACAGTTGGGTCGCCACGACAAAATTTCATTCATTGAAAAGGATATGATCGAAAACCTGTGATTTTAATCACCATTTCTATCGATTCGACTTGACATAATATGTATTTCAAAGATAATATGTAGGTTTTTCGTACACAGTCTTAGCAGTAAAATAATGCCGATGAAATTGGAATTGATATAGGCACAGATAAAGAGTTGCGTGCCTGCATTCTGCAATCTGGAACTGTTGAAGCAACAATGACAATAAATAAACTACTAGATTATTCAATAATCAAAATTAACACTGTTCTTCCCGAGGGCCTGAACCTTTTATTACACCAGCATAACTAGGCTAATACCCATATCCTATACACCTGGTGGAAGAGGGACAATCGTAGGTGACAACATCTTGTCCCAAGGATGTCATCACCAAGGATCTAGACTGGAATATCTCTTATGAGAGTTAATAGCCTTTAATATACCATAATCTCCTAACCGGATTGATGTATTCAATGATGAGCCTTTATCTTGAGGACCTGCATGATGGACATATCCATCAGACATGGAATGAATTTGTGTGGAATACAGCATGGGATAGGCCTACTTTATACAGGTAGACAATGAGCTTGGAGGGAATTTGACCTTTTTGGAAAAAGAAATGCTTCAGACGAGAAGGAAAATGATACGAATATTATACTAACGATGCTTTTAGAAGAACAGCTAATATCCATGATCCGGATTGGTAGAGCAACAGTGTGAGAATGATAATAAATGTAGTCTTCTTTATCCAGTGCGTGAGAAAACTAGGATTGGCTCATTGTTTGTGCTGTTAATGTCCAGTGTAGATATACACCCTTCTTTCCTCAATCCTCGCAGAAGTTTTTTTGTCACCAATTATTTCTTCCAACATGTCAGTGCATGTGAGGAAAAATGTTCAAAGGCGCTGGAAAATGTTGACAAACACAGAACTACAGGAGTCAAACAGGAGACACTACACGATTTGATCATGTTCATGATAACACGTAGACACATACTTCTCAGAAGTATGTACATACATCGTGAAAATAATATGTCCAACAAAATATTTTATGCCCCATGATCACGGCAGCATAAAGTTCGCGAATGTGACTATATAGAGCCCGTGAACGGGTCTTTTATCATGTACACAAAATCAACAGTCCTGATGCATTGGTTCGTTGACACTAAATGAAACGCCTATGTGCAAAGATCAGTGGCGTTTTCATTGTCAAAAGCGCAATCATGCATGAATTATTGTTTATTTCCTGATGAAATAATAAGAACAACGCCTCAAATGTTTGATTACGCGTTCAGAGTCTTTGGACCAATAAATCACAATTCTATGTGTATTATTTATTTTATTTATTTATTCATGTTTTATTTATTACAATTGGTAAAACAGTGGAGGGTAGTGCTTTCCAACGGAGCCCTCCACATGATACAAAGTTACAAACAATAACATAAAACATAAAAACAAAACATAAATTGAAACATCAATATAACTCCATATATAAATACATTTGTACAATTAAATAAACTATTATATACATGAGGCGCACGTGGGATGCACGGCGAGACCCCTCCCCCCCCCCCCCCCAGTAGGCCAGATTCTCGTGTGTTTTTGTTTGTTATTAAAGCATGATAGAGAACTGTTTACATTGTTTCTTAAAATTGTTTAGTGACTTGCAATTTTGGACGAACATTGGCAACTTATTAAATAAAGAATTTCCGGTGAATGAAAAGTAACGTTTTTTTGTATTCTGTTTAGGGTATGGTATTTGTAGACGGTTTTGGGTGGTATGGCGAGTATTATAAACAATGGGTCGCAAAACAGACAATGGTTTCAGGTATTTTGGTGCAAAATCATTCCAAATCTTATAGACTAAAAGACTGATAGAAGTTTGATATTTAATTCTATGTTCAACAGATTGCCAATTGAGGGTGTACTATAATGTTATCAGCAGTTATCAGCATATCTGTATCATTTATGAAAAAAACAGAGACATCGCATATCAACAGTTCTAGAAGACTATACTCAGAGCCAGTGACGTAACTAAATGGGAGCATGGGATGTGCACCTTATCGGTATCGAATTGCTTTAAAACAAACTAGAAAGGAAAAGGAGAAAAGGGGTATAAAAAAATAGAAGGATTAAGATTGGAAAGATATGATAGACACACACACACGCCCATGACCGCTGACCTTCCTTATTTGCATTTCAGTCAGCGAATACATGGAATGAGACTGGTGCCCCCCCCCCCCCCTCCCTAGCCTTACGGATGCCAGTGCCCCCTAAGACTGGACCCATGCTCTGCTTGATGAAAAAATGTACTATTCTGAATTTCATTGTCCTTTCCTGACCTAATTTTAATGGCAAATATTTAGGGATCAATAATTGTACTAACGAGCTAACCATGCACCAACAATGTTGTCGCCTTAAATGCGCTTCACTTTAATTAAGGAGGAGGCGAGTTGGCTCAGTCGGTAAAGCGTCTACTTGTCGAACCAAAGATCTCGGGTTGAATACAACCCAGGTGGATGACTGAAGCCTGCGTTGTGTGTTAACGTGCCCCTCTCCTTGTTTCATAGACACAGGCTTTGTTAAGTGGAAAACACTCCGTCCCTGGGATATGACGTTAAATGGGGACCCCGTGTAGAGGAGAGTCATCACCTTTGCGCGTTAACAACCCACTGCACTATTCGTATAGCGGGTAGAGGTCCACCTGCAAAACGCACTGCCATTGCCTTAAAGGGACGTCATACGTGACTGCCAGTGCCTTAAAGAGACGCCACACGTAGCAGTCCACCCAAATCTAAAATCTCACTAGTAACAGGCTAAAGGAATACTCGTCACCAAAGTCCCCAGGAAAGAAACATCCATAACTTTGAATATTTCAATAAAACAGTCTATTAGTGAAATACGGACCATACTGTCATCATTTTTAGAAGTCCTTCCTTGCTCATCAACTAATTATCCAGATATTTAAATATTTCAATTTGACGTACGTACGATTTCCAAAGGCTTCCCTCTCTCTCTCTCTCTCTCTCTCTCTCTCTTTCTCTCTCTTCTGTTCATACGCAATATAATATGTCTCCTTCTTTTATTTATCTTTTTAGTTGTTTATGTGTCTCTATCGTCCTATCTGCCTCTGCCTCTGCCTGTCTCTGTCTCTGTCTCTGTATCTTTCTCTTTCTCTCTCTCTCTCTCTCCCTCTCTCTTTCTCTCTCTCTCTCTCTCTCTTTCCTCCCTCTCTCTGTCGGTCTCTTTCTCTCTTTCTTTCTCTCTCTCTCCCGCTAAACTGGTCTCTCTCACGACTTGGCAAGATACAGACATGTCTTGATATACCAAACAATAAAAATAGTAACAAAACAAAAGTTTATAAAAAACAAATGCAGGTTTTACAAAACAAAAGATTTCACCTAGTTACAAAAAGGTGACAGGCAAAACACAGTACGTCGACAAAAATTAGATTCGGGGCTCAAATCCCAGGTAAAAAAAAGGGGGCTTAACGAAGGAACACGCAACATGGGGGTAAAGTTTTGCGTTTTGATAAAAACATTACATTGGAAAAAATAAGGGATAATTTGTTGTCCATGAATTATGTGTATAAGCTAAAACAAGAACAATATTTACTAATTTTTTTCAAAACAGTCAACGCAATGAACATTGTTTTAGAACTTTCCAAACACGTTTTCCAAACATTTTAACATACATCCAGAAAATTGTACAAAATCCATCACGTTTAAATTGACAGGAAAATGGTAAATATTAGAAAAACTTTATCAAGATACATTGTGCATTGCATTATAAGTTCTTATAATATTAATGATTATATTATATTTTCTCCAGGAAAAAGATACGACAAATTCTTCATGAATGATACAAAATTATTTAATTTTGCAAATTAATACAAGCTTTATATTTGTATTTGACTTGCAGGAAGAGGGGGGCCATTCAAATCATGTGGCACCAACTTATTAGACCCACTTTCACAATCCGTAATTACCTCACGCCTTGCCTTTATACCGACTTCCCAGTCTCTGCAACTACACTGGTCTACGGCAAACTGGGAACCTACCAGGCAGCTTGCTCTTTGACCCTCTACCCGGAGTCACAAAATCAAGCACGAATGTTACATCAGTAGATGTTGCTCCTGTAACAATGCATCGAATGCCCATAGAGACCATCTATGAAGTACGACCCTCGCTTGCCGCAAAAGAGTCGCAGGAACCAGGATATGGCCAGTGGCTACATCGAAAATGATACGTTGAGTTCGATGTCAAGAGCCATCCAGGGTTGTGAGATAGAGATGGATAGTGCCACCAGTAGTGCCATGTACCACCATGACCTGGATGATGAAGAACCTTATGATGACGAGTAATATGATTATACGTATGCTGATAATGCCAAGATACAAATGGGTTTGGATCGTTTTCAGACGAAGAGATCGCGACCTGGTGCACATGAACACGACAACTCGATTTATGCTGTGGTCCTAGAAAACGAAAAACCGATGAATAGTCAGCACGATGGGGAATATGAACGCGAGAACCATCGCAGTCGTGAGAGTGATATCTTAGCAGAAGCAGGTAATCATGGAAGAACCCACACTGATCCATTCCCTCTTCCATCCGATCGTGCAAATCCACCTTCTGATGGTACTTACACAGCTTTGATTGCAGGAACACAATCACCTTGGACGGAATCCTCATTCCCAGAAAGGACTCCTGGTAGTGGGTGTTCTACCGCACCGGCTACTATTGCCTTAGCAAGAAAACCGTCAATGGGAGTTGCTCCTTCGGTAAGACCAAGGGCGTCACCGGTTGTGAAACCTATTGGTAATGCTACCTCAATACGTCCCCGAGGTATGAGTGACATACCTCGTAACTCATATGCCACAGAGAACAAATTCGTGTCATCTCGTCCTAAAAAAATTATAAGTCAGGTGGATTATAATGGCTATACGACTGCAATTCGAGCATTTTCTTCAATGCGACAGCCGCGACGTCCAGCGACGAAACGAAAATCTAAACCTTCTGTTGAACTACGACAAACACCAAGTCCTACGATACCTCCTAGGTTAAGCAAATCGGACATCCCACCGCTGTCACCCGATCCAACAGCCGATCATAGCATGAAAACTCAGCTACTTCTATTTAATTTATTCATGGATGAAAAAGTGCCTGTGTAAAAGCATGTATATGTAGAAGAAATACAAAATACCTGAATATAGGTTAGAATTACAACTCAAATGTCTACTATGCATTTTTGTTCTTCTAATCCTAAAACATATAATTTACTTATCCTACCACTAATATGAAGGAACAATGCATTACGTTGTAAGCCAGAACCTGATACAAAACTTATATCAAGTATCGATTGTAAGTCTTTCTTTGTATAGATTAAATAATATTTCAGATTGAAAAGTTACCGAATTCTGGGGCGGCAGACAAATGGCACTCCTTAGCCTAAAAGGGATTTTTCTTCACCTGTCTGATGTGACGCATATAATGGAATTACCTTGATGAGGCACTTGCTCGAACCTGAAAGAAATTATTCTGCCTCCTCGCAAAATCCTTCAAGTCAAATTTAGATGATGGATTACGTGGAAAAGGTCGGTTTTTATTCACTTGTCTTGATTTTGAAGGAAACGTGAAAAAAACCGGTTAGCCCTTGCCCCCATCTGTCTCTCCACTACTTGACGATATGATTTATATGTCAGTTATTGTTATTGTAATGTTATGAACTCTTTAATTTGATTGTGATGTAAGTCTTGACGTGTACCAGAGCACACTATTGTAGTGTTCGTTTTGTTATTCATTTTGAAGCTAAAATAAATACACATTCACCATAAATATGGATTTACACAAAACTAAAGTAAAAGAGACTAAATCAAGAGATAGCCACATTGGTATTAAATAACAGTACAGGAGCAGAGTATGAAGAGCATAAACATCCATTATATAAAGATAGCTTAATGTAAACAAAAGAAAATACAAATACATGTTAAAAAAATATTCTGTGTACAAATAGAATACATTTGAACAACTTATTAAACACCCAGTAATATATTGATTATAATATCTGCATAACGAAATCAAAACTAGTTTTGAAAATTGATATGTATATGATAAACATAATCTTTTAAAAAAGAAACGATTGCGAATATCTAGGTTTAATTCAAAGGCGGGTATAAATATCGTTTTTTAATACAAAACCTCAATTAAAAATGAAAAGTTTCCAGTATTGTTCAGCGCATCCCTAAGGTACATGAATCAAAATTATACAACTATCCCAGAAAGTTACAGCCGGATTCAGGAATTTTGCAATCAATCCGAAAGGTCTCTCCTGTGATCCAATTTTGGTAGGGATATTGATTTGATGGGCTTGTACAGAGCCCAGTTTTAAAGACGTGTGTCGTGAAAACCGTTAGCTACGTACACATCAGACGGCATACTCCCGTTTCTCGATCTGCCTAAAGAGACCATGTTCCTATCATTCACGCTCCTTCTGGCCGCCTTGTTGTAGACTACGCTGCTGCTGCTGACCGTCTCGTGACTCAGGGAAGGATTGCCCCGACTGCGCATACCGTTTGAGCGATGTCCCTGGAATCCTTGGTCGCCTGTCACTGGTCGGTCGTGAAGGCTTCGTCCACTCTGTATCGGGTCCGTTCGACTTCGATGCCTACCTGTTGGATCATGTTGAGATGCTGATGGGTGATGCCCTTGTAATTCCATCTGTTGAGATCTCTCTTGCATACGAGCCTGTAAATTGAAGTGTACAAATCAGTAGTAGAAGTCTAACATTGCAAGATAACTTCAATTGCTGTTCTAGTTTTGGAAATCGATAGAAGTGAATTCACTGAGGTATATTGACGAAGCCTCTGGATTGTCATTTGAGATATCCTGGGTTCGATCCTTGCTCGGTTCCTAAATCCTTTGACAACGTGTTTTGTCCACATGTGATATTGCATCATCCATCTCAAAAGAGAATAAGACACTTGCAACTCCCAAAACTAACTAAAAGAAATATTAATAATTTACAGAAAATACAAAACTAGCACTACAGAGGTTAGTATGATATATGATAACCGAACCGTTTCTGATTTGCTAGTTAAGGAATGACTACTTACATTGATTTCTTTACTGAATCGAAGGCCCATAGCGCTGTTCTTGAAGGTCTCTGGGTCCTGATGTTGGTGTCTCCTATCTTCTGTGAAGTACAACTGCTGCATGCCATCTTCATATCGACGAGCGTTCGTGTCGTAATGAAACGGTCTCTTTTTATACCCTTCTAGTTTGTGGAGACGAACACGATAGTAAACGATGAGGACGACGAAGAAGATGATGAAGAGGAGGATGACAATTGTGATAGGGACTAGAATAGCAAGGAGTACGACGTTAGAAGAGTTAATGCATTGGGGCCCGGAGTATCCACTGGCGCAGCTGAAAAGGAAGATCATTCGCAAGATTAAGTTTTACACCGCATGATTTCACATTTTAAAGTATTATCTAATTTCTTCTAGTCATTTTGTCACGTTTGGGAAGGCATTCAAATTATATTTACACAGTAGCATAAACGCAATTTAAAAGCACTCTAATGTAATATAGAAGGAAGAATGCTTAGATACTGTTAAACAATCAGCTTGTAATTTGTATGGTTAAATGATTAACAAAATACAAGCAAATTTTATCGCAATCACAATCGACATAATAGATTTAAAACAACTATATCAATGCGTTTTTACAATATGGCTATGTAAATTAAGTATAAAGTATGGTTATTATATTGTCGATTACCTTTGAGAACTCAATTTAAAAAATATATATATTTATTAACCATTCTTACTTGATTTCAGATTAATCTAGTTTTGTTTATACATATTCCATTTGATAAAGTATTTATGACATTAATGAATATTACAATCCCCCCGAAACATTTCTGAGCTCAACCATGCCTTTATTTGATTTGTCTTTTACTCTCAATATTAATTGGATGTCCGAAACTATGAATAAATGTTGTCATTATTTTGGACAAAATGTAATTATTCCTTAATATAATCATGGCAGAATCAGACATTGAAATACTAGTGACGACATGTTAGTAATTTTTATCGCAGTGTGGGTTAAAATTGAGGAAAAATCAATATGGGAAAGATGTCGTTATACCCCCCCCCCCCCCCCAGGAACACGGAACTTTCATTGGACGTTAATTCTTTATGCGCCACATTCTTTGTCTAAATAGGTACGTTTACCGAAATCTTTAACTTTATCTCAGGACTTGGAGTATAAAATTAATCCTTATAGGTGATAAAGAGGCTGTCATGTAACCGATCAAGACCAGAAGTGGGTTATGCGTAATTATGCACTGCACTACAAATGCTTTGTTATTAGGCACTCATGGCAATCGAAGTGTACTAAATGTTCCTTTTTAAAAATACTTCCTGATAACGGTATGTGTTTCCTGGATCTGAACTTTTACATAATTAGATAAACACATGAATAAAAAGACCTACTCGCAAGTGAAGTCAAAGGTGTTATAGTCAACCATGCACTCGCCGTTGTTCTTGCAGGGCGTGGGGGAACAGAGTGCGTCCAGATCTGTGAAGAATTAACATGCCGACATAAATTTAGGCCTATATACCGCACACAATAACTGTGAAACAACTGACATATCAGTGCGTTTTGATTGATTAATATGATTTTCAGTTTGAATGAATCGTGTGGAAAAGAAATCAAAATCAAATGTTGCGGTAACGACGTACGTACACTTTTGCAATTTGTGTACGGATATTCTGAAAAAAGGATGTGGGGCTTGTCTCAAAGCTGTCCCCCTTTGAAAATATCTTGCCATCCACGGCATTATCGTTTTTTGTATTAAATGAAAGGGAAAAAGGGAATTATAAGAATATAAATATAGGTTAATTAACTGAATATCTTTTGTTGTACCTGGGTCTGAATTTTTAATGTAGATCTTACTCTTATATGGTAGGATAACCAGAAAAATTGATGGTAATAATTCATCCAAACAGGAAAGAGCATGCAGCATTCTCACAGGAAAAATGAAAAGCAAAGTGTTGCTAGAAAGTACATCAAGAGCATTATACACAGACTTAGAAATACAAAATAATGTAGGCTTATGCTCCCTACCTGTTACATCAATTGAAACAACGCTGAATTCATCCACTGCTAGAAGAGCTTCTTCGATCTGTTCTATCAAACTTTCAACAGTTACATCTGACGTGTACATGACGCCTATGAGTAAGTTCATTTGCATCTGGCTGTTTGACAAACTCTGAGCGTTGATGGTTGTCACGTTAACAAGATATGTTGTAGGAATCCTGAGTATTGCCGATTCAAACTGGTAAAGTTCACGCGTTGGATGGGAAAAGAAAGAGAGAAGACGTGTACTATGTAATTACACCGTATTAAATTATGTTATGAAATTATGTTTAGTTATGACAGACTGAATTATCATATTTCACATGCGTTGTCATTTAGGAAGTTTACCAAAGCGATTTCCATAAGCAAAATGTCGGTCTAGTGCTCCTTCTACAGAATAGTCAGAAGGCCCTCTAGACCCTACAGCCCACGAGACAGACATGTCTGACAACTTCGTGGAGAATTCACTTAACTGACATTGTCGATCTCGTGCGCTGTAGGTCTCGTGGGCTGTCGGTCTCGTGTGATGTATGTCTCGTGGGCTGTAGGTCTCGTAGGCTGTCGGCCTCGTGGACTTTCGGTCTACTGGGATGTCCCGGACAATGGACTTTCTTAGATAATTGCAACTGAGAAGGCTTTGGTATGCCATGAGTATCTTACCGTTTCTTGGACTGTTAGAACATCCTGATTGTCCAAGGGAAAAGTTTCGCGTCTTTTTCTTCCTGTGCCTTGAGTATCAATTATGATCGTGGCATTTACGCCGAAACCTGTTCAAAATTTGGGATAAATGTAATTCCAATATTCAATTTCACAATAGACATACCCCTGCTTCACAATTATCAAGGGTAAATTCATATTGATGAGTCATATCCCAGCCATATAACTTGTGCCCAAATAAAATTTAATTTCTGTTCGTTTATTTTTCAAAACTACCGTAAATAACAAATAGCCGATTTACATCGGGTATTTAAACAATTATTATGACCATATCATTTTTAATCTGCATTTAAAAAAAAAAATCTCCTCATTATTTAATTTGACAGATTATGTTATTTAAAAGAGTGAGATAATTATATCGATGAGTACGTGGTAATCTTACAGAGAAGGAGTCCAATAACAAAGAGGTCCCAGACTCGAAACCATCAATTATAAACCATAAGGCATTAATCGTCAAGTACATAGTCCCTTGGTTAGGACGTTTCCTTTCCCATTATATTCATTTCCACGAGAATTGCCAAAGCTGTTGTATAGGTTATTTCCTTAAGATGTTATATATACATGTATTTGAATTGCAAAAAAAATGGGGACCCGATATGAACGACATTGATATCCAGAGTGTTCCATCCCACAAGGGGAAAATAAATGAATTGAATAAAAGAGATAAATTTGAACTTGAAATGCTTACTTCCACATGTAAGAAGTACTTCAATCCATGATCCCGTGGCGTTACACGTGACATTAAGAACACTGGCGTTACCAGTTTCATTGCAATTGAAGTCACAAATTGTCAGAGGTAAGACGCTCCCCTTACAGCTCGTATAATTAGTTACATCCAGCGGCACTGTACATACAATCGCTAAAAGATTATGAATGTTAAGCAGCAAATTATTTTAACGACATTCGTGCTGACCAGGCTCAGATGCCACAGGTGGAAATTAAATGAATTGCATTTAAGAGTAAAATAACTTTGAACTTAAACTTTGAGACGTTACACTTTGTTCATTTGCTGTTATTTTTCAACATAATTTCATGTATGTCTGAATTAGTGAAAAAAGATGACTAAAAATAATTAGGAAAAGATGATTAAAAAGAATGATCGCGTATCGTCAAAATAGTCAAAATAGTTGACTAACAGATAAATCTCTAGCTAAAAATCACAATGTGAAAAGCACTTCACAAAGGTTTGTGTATATTGGATATCATTATTCGTATTATAAGATGGGTAGAAGAATCCCTGCAATTTGATTGGTCAATTACCATGTAATTATTTTTACATTGAGACAACTTTAGATGTTATAAACGTTGAATTTACTACGGCGAAAAGTTATTATATTTCAATGCTAGAAAAGAAAAAAGAAAAAATTGGTTTCCATTTTTGGCCAAATATTTTAGGCCTACTAGAAACATCTGTTTGGAAAGATGTATTTCAGTTCAAATTTAATAACATAAGAGACAATAAGATCAAACAATATAATTTTTAATTAATTCATAGAATATTGCCATCTAAAGACAATCTCTTTATATGGAAAATCGTACAGTCTAACGAATGTGAAATTTGTCGTGAAAAAGAAACTATTGAACATTTTATATTTCGTTGCAAGAAATTAAGAGTTTTCTGGAAAATTATCTCAAGAATTATATATTTCATTTTTAAAATAGAAATTGAAATTGATATGAAAATGTTATTGATTGGATATAAAATACATAACAGAAAATTTACTTTACTTAATTTTTGGATAAATTATGCTCAACTGGTTATATACAAAGACTACGTAAAGCGGAACTTTGGAGAAGTACCAACCAATCCAAAGAGGTTAATAAATAATTTTATTTCATCATTAAAATGTTATTTGAAATACAAAGAAAATATAAAATACTTCGATATTGAGGAAGTTAAGAAAGTATTAGAAATGTTAAAATGATAATTTTAAGATATTATGTTGATCTTGTATATAATTCATGTTTCATTTTACTTGTTTTGTAAATATTATAAATGTATTTTGAAATGGAACAATAAAGTCCCTCTGAAGAGGTAAAGAGAAAAAAAATATATATATATTTTTACTGGATGCACGCGATATCGGCGATCGATACCATCGATATCCTCTTTTTGTTTAATAATTTTCTTTTTGTTTTCTCTTTTTTTTAACAATTTTGTTCTAATAATTTTTTTTTTTAAATGATTTTGTTGATGATAATTATTTGTTTTTCGTGTTTTTTGATAATTATAATCTGTTTACAGTTTAAAGGTAAAGACCAGTTATGGTCATGCGATTGCATTGTAAAAGAAACGTTGTGGAATCGATCAGAAAAGGTTAATCATCTAGCATCTAGCATATGCAAGGTTAATCATCAAAATGATAAGAAATTTGGCCCATTCTTCGTAAAGTTACAAGCACTATACACAGAAAGATGTATATGGGACTACCCTATATCTCTCACAGACCATGAGAGAAACAAGTTTATCAAATATATGAATTAGTAGGCGGTTTCCCGGCAAATTTTTTATCATCATGTATTAGTCAAAACATATTCTTTCACATGATTGGTAATGAGAGCTTCCATTTCATTTTTTTAAATTGGGGCGTTTCCAATACTCGTCTTTACCTTTAATATGCACTGACAATTTTTTTTTTTTTTTTTTAAATTTCATGATCATGCGTCCGGTAATTACCAGACGCATGATTTTGCCATGCATGCGGTAAATCTGTCAAAGAACAAAATTTTGTATTTCTGACAATTTTTGGGGCCCCAACTTATAAAACAGATGATGCACAGGTTTAATTCGTGGGTCGGTGGAGTTGTGTGTACGCGGTACCTTTGAATTTGGTCTAAAACCATTCAAAGGTACCTTGTTCACACAATCCCTACCGACGCACTCAAACCTGTGCATCATTTGTATACTGTTGTTATCACTATCATCATTATCATCATCAGCATCATTAGCATACCGATTGAATTAATTGTATATATCAGGATTGATCAATAATCTTTTACCAGATCCTGTCGGTGAGGGGTTTGAGGATAATGATGATGTAGACATCGATTCTGTTTGAGGGTCAGAAGCTGAAGTACCGGTAGATGGTACGGTCACTGCGTGAGAAGAGCAAAGACAATCTCAGGATTAATATGATGTTTCAGAATTAATAATTTCGTATTTCTTTTTATGAAAACGGACATACACTAAAGATTATCCTATAATTCCTTGTAACTTGATTAAGAATGATATAAATATTTGTTTTTGTTTAGCAAAGAAAAGAAAACATGTACACTTGTATAATTACTTTTGTATACTTTGTAAAATGTTTTTTTGTAATTTACTTAGTAAAATGGAAATAAAGCTCGAACTTTAACCTAAACCTTGAACTAAATTATTAAATTATTTTATCTTACTTTGTTTACACAATTATACAAAAATAGGGTTCAAAAGCACTGAACCCAATGACCGGGGTAATAGTATATTTGTAAAGCGCTTAGAGACATTTGTATTAAGTGCTATATAAAAATTAAATATTATTAATATTATTATTATTATTATTATTATTATTATTATTAATTAATTAACGATGGCTCCGTAGTAGAGCGGTTGTCTCGTATACCAGAAGTCCCGGGTTCGAATCTAAGTCAATACACTCATGTCCTTTGGTAAGGTATCGAGTCCCATTACCGCGTCCATCGGAGAGGACTTACAGCCTTCAGTCACATGGTTGCTTACTTACATGCAGCATACATGCATTCATAGCAATCAGGTAGAACGATCAACATCATGATGAGTATTATCACTTTTTTATGAATTTCATCATGATTATTATTATGATTAATGTATATCATCACTAGTATTATCATTTTGGTATCATTATCGTTATGATTATCATGATTATTGTTATTATTATTATTGTTGTTGTTGTTATTATTATTTTAATTATTATTATCATTATCATGTCTTGTTTATCATTATTTTAATATCATCATTAGTATTAGTAGTAGCATTAGTAAAAGTAGTAGTATTAAAAGTATTATAGTAGTAGTAACATGATCATCATTAGTATTATTACCATCATCATTAGTATTAATATTATTATTAATATCATCAACATTTTCATTATTATCATCATCATCATCAATTTCATACCAAATTGAATTAATTGTAGGATTGATCAATAATCTTTTACCAGATCCTGTCGGTGAGGGGGTTGAGGATAATGATGATGTAGACATCGATTCTGTTTGAGGGTTAGAAGCTGAAGTACCGGTAGATGGTACGGTCACTGCGTGAGAAGAACAAAGACAATCTCAGGATTAATATGATGTTTCAGAATTCATAATTTCGTATTTCTTTTTATGAAAACGAACATACACTAAATATTATCCTTTAATTCCTTGTAACTTGATTAAGAATTATATAATTTTTTGTTTTTGTTTAGCAAAGATAAAAAAACATGTACACTTGCATAATAACTTGTTTATACTTTGTAAAAGAAAATTGTAATTTACTTTGTAAAATGGAAATAAAGCTCGAACTTGAACTTGTACTTGATCTTGAATTTGAACAAAAATATTAAATTATTGTCAATATCTTACTTTAATACACAATTATACAAAAATTGGGTTCAAAAGCTTAAGGAACAATGACTCCGTGGTAGAGCGGGTGTCTCGTATACCCGAGGTCCAAGGTTCGAATCTAATTCAATACGCTCATGTCCTTTGGTAAGGTATTAATTCCCGTTACTGCGTCCATCGGAGAGGACTTATAGCCGTCAGTCACTTGGTTGCTTACTTACATGCAACATACATGCATTCATAGCAGTCAGGCAGAACAATAAACATCTTCTTTAGTATTATCACTTGTTTAATGAATTTCATCATGATTATTATAATGATTAATGTATATCATCACTAGTATTATCATTTTGGTATCATTATCGTTATGATTATTATTATTATCATGCCTTATTTATCATTATTTTAGTAGTAGTACCATGATCATCATTATTATTATTACCATCATAATTAGTATTAATAATATTAATAATATTATCATTATTATTATCATTATTATCACAATCATTATCATCACCATCATCATCATCATCATTGTACCAAATTGATTTAATTGTATATCAGGAATAATCAATCTTCTTTTACCAGGTTCTGTCGGTGAGGGGGTTGATGATGGTGAAGACATCGATGCCGTTGGAGGGTTGGAAGCTGAAGTACCCGTAGATAGTACGGTCACTGTGTGAGAAGAACAAAGATAATCTCAGGATTAATATGATATTTCACCAGTCATCATTTCATATTTCTTTTCATGAAAACGGAGATACACTAAAGATTATCCTACAATTCCTTGTAACTTGATTAAGAATAATATAATTCTTTTTTGTTTAGCAAAGAAAAAACAAACATGTACACTTGTATAATTACTTTTGTATACTTTGTAAAATGGAAATAAAGCTCGAACTTGAACTTGAACTTGAACTTGAACTTGAACTAAAATATTGAATTATTTTCAATATCTTACACATTAATACAAAAATAGGGTTCAAAAGCTTAAGGAACGATGGCTCCGTGGATATCAGGACTGATCAATAATCTTTTACCAGGTTCTGTCGATGAGGGGGTTGATGATGGTGAAGACATCAATCCCGTTGGAGTGTTAGAAGCTGGAGTACCGGTAGATGGTACGGTCACTGTGTGAGAAGAACATAGATAATATCAGGATTATTATGATATTTCACCATTCATAGATTCTGGTTTTTCGTTTGTTATTAAATTGGACACACACAACAGATAAAAATATGAAATGATTTTGAAAATCATTTACAAAATGACACAAAAATATGGTGTAAAAAGGAAAAGGTGCAATGGCTCAGTAGTAGAGAAGTGATCCCGTAAACGGAGGGTCCCGGGTTCGAAACCAAGGTAATGCAGTTATCCTCTTTACTAGTTCCCTCAGAGATGACTTAAAGCCGTTGGACTGTTGGTTGCTTACTTATATGCAGCATACATGCTTTCATAGCAATTAGGTAAAGGTCATGATCATCATTATTATTATCATGTTAAATTGATTGCTATCTAAATATTGTTATCATTAGTAGTAGTAGTAGTAGTAGTAGTAGTAGTAGTAGTATATAGTAGTCGTTTCATGAATATCATTATTATTATTATTATTATTATTATTATTATTATTATTATTATCATTAACATCATCATAATTTTTATTATTATCATTATCATCATCTTCACCATTATGCCAATTGAGTTAATTGTATATCAGGAATAATCAATAATCTTTACCAGGTTCTGTCGATGAGGGGGTTGATGATGGTGAAGACACCGATGCCGTTGGAGTGTTAGAAGCTGGAGTACCGGTAGATGATACGGTAACTGTGTGAGAAGAACATAGATAATATCAGGATTATTATGATATTTTGGTAGTCATAATTTTGTATTTATTTTTATGAAAATGGAGACACACAACAAGTCAAAATATTAAATGATTTTGTTTTTTTTTCATTACACAAATCATTGTTGCTCATCGTATATTCAACCTGATTAAAACTTAAACAATCAATGCATAGCCATTAATTAGCAATTAAGAATGTGAAACTCAGTTACATGTATTTTAAAAAAAAAGGGAATTGTCGACGCTAATGGTATTGAAAACGTATATTATTAGACCTACGCTGTTCAAAATAATGCAAACGTATATACATACAGCAAGTTTCAGGAAGAAATGAAACGACAAAGCGTAATAACTATAACAAACAAACAAGTGACGAACTTGAATGACGCTTTGATGAAATCGATTAAAAAGGGACGAAAATTTGCAAGAGAGCTGCTGTGAATGACTTGATTTTACTTTGACAAAATTGGACGTAAAATGATTTTTAAAAATTGGACAAAGTTCCAAAATGAATGACCAAAGACGAAATTGACTGTTTTATAAAAGGGAAGTTTCGGGATGAGATTGAATAAAAACGGTTTGAAACTGAGTGAAAAACGGAAAGAAAACCTATAATAATCAATATTATATCCTAAATCAAAAATATATTGGTTTTTGATTTGTTGAGAGCTCTTCACATGACCAGAAATATTTCAACCATTTTAAGGTTGCCCTGAAAAAGTAGGGAGTTGAAAACAAAAATTGATAAAGTTCGTTAAATTCAGCAAAAATTGTTAAAATGTTATACTTGCAATTAATTGTTGTTTTTATTAATTTTTTAGATTTAAAGAAAATAAAAAGAAGAAAAAAGAATTTCTTGTTTGTGTTTGTAATTTTTGATGCAGGATATAAAACAAATACCCCCTGCCTTCTTTCCGAGGCACTTGGTGACTCCAATAGTACTATTTGTTTCGGGGCTGCGCCCCTAACCTTATTGTTTCATACAGAGGGGTTCGAAATCACCTTAACAATTTGCGAACTACCTTGAAAAAAAAGTATTATGAAACTGGTGCGCAGATTAATCTTACCCAAAATAAAAACATAGATGGGAAAACATGGTGCGGCTATTTGGAATAGTTTACCTAATTTGTAAAGAAATGAGCCATCAAATTCTTAATTTACTCTTTTGTTTTGGCGTTATGATTATCTTAATAAATGAACTGGTCCATTATGTTGTTTTTTGTTTCCTTTCCTTTGTTCGAAAATGTTGTACCGAAATTTATTTTGTCTCGATTTGTATTGTTTACATCGATATGTTTGCAAATGTTGTATTTTTGTCGTAGGGTCTTCACGGAAAACAGTATTTAACTACTAATGGAGCCAATAAATAAATAAAAGATCAATCATGAACATTCTGGTACGGTACTTACGAAAGAAAGAGATGTTTATCTCGTTGCTTAATATGTATATGTTTAATAATAATACACGACGTATATATTATGGAAACGACTTACCGATCTGGCAGGTCTTGCCTTCATATCCAGGTACACAGGTACAATTATAGTCATTAAAGAGATCTACACATGAACCACTGTTATCACAAGGGTTAGGATCACATTCATCCGTCTCTGATAAAAGTAAGAAGAAATAGAAATATATTTTAAACACAAAGTGCAAATTGCATTATCTCGACTATTTTATTATGAACGATGCTTACATCTTCATTTTTAATGATTTTGTTCTTTAACAATTCAGTGCGTTGGTTTTACGCTTAGTTGAACGATTTGCGACTTGTTTATTGTATCATGGACATTTCTAAAATGGTACTACGAAAGAAAGACACGTCTATTGCTTTGCTTAGTACCTTTATATGTAATAACCATACACAACGTATATAATTATGGAAACGACCTACCGTTCTGGCAGTTCTTGTCTTCATATCCAGGTACACAGGTACAATTATAGTCATTTAAGAGATCTACACATGTACCGTTGTTAACACACGGGTTAGAAGCACATTCATCCGTCTCTGATAAAAGTAAGAAGAAATAGAAATGTATTTTAAACACAAAGTGCAAGTTGCATTATCTCGACTGTATGAACAGTGCATGTATTTTTATTGTCTTGATCTCATTCTTTAACAATTCAGTATGTTGTATTCACATATATTTTAATGATTTGCTATTTGTTAATTGTATCGCGAACATTTCTGGTACGGTACTACGAAATAGTATTGCTTTGCTTTAGTACCTTTATGTTTGAGGGGACCAGTCTGGTAAAATACAGTGAAATGCAAATTGATACAGAATTCGTAATCGATCATTACGTGATATTAATAGTAAACTACTATGAACCATATATTTCTGGAGAGCTGAGGCAATGGACAATCTAAAACATTCTGAGAAAGTTATTTATCTCATTTGATATACAAATTATATGCAAATTACTCAAGGACATGAATATTCAAAAAAATATTGTAGTGCTGGTTCTTTGTACTAGTACTGTAATTGTAATAACGATTTCAAGGCACTTTTTTGTGATTTTGATAGTACATTTGTATGCACAACAATCCTATGACACCGTTTGTATAATTTTCATCATTTACATAAAATTATAATGTTTCAAAGAAAAAACAGAAACTCGAATGATTTTTGACAATTATTTTGCTTGTGACGTTTGTATGTGCAAAAACCATGATAGGATTGATAGGATTGTTTGTTGCATGTTTCTGCCAATTTTGAAATAATTCTGATGAATATTTTTCAAGTTACAGCATTTTTTGTCAAAAATTTATAATTCAGAGATAATTAGCATATTTTAAAGGTACTTCAAACACAGTTTCCTACCATAATTTTTTATCCAAAATGGGATAACTTGGCCTGCAGTCGCGAGTTCAGTTGCACTAGAGTGCCTCCATGGAGGCAGCTTTCTTACCATGTACTCAAATGCACTGAACGTACAAGGCCAATAGATGGCAGCAAACACATTAGTACCCTGTCAGTTACATCTAAAGGTCCATTGCAACACTAAAAAGTGTACAATTTTGACTGTTTTTTTGAATAATTTTAGACCAAAATTTTTCACTTCCGGTCTGATTATTGGCTTTCCTGAAATTTTCTTTGCCCTACAAATATTACAGAATATCATGAAAACAGCAATTGGTAAATGAAGAGCATAATCAAACTACTACTAAAATACTAAAAACAAGAATTTAAGAGATCTACACATGTACCATTGTTATCACACGGGTAAGAAGCACATTCATCCGGTTCTGATAAAAGTAGGAGGTCACAAAAGTAGAGATCAGAAAGTGCAATTGGCCTAATTTGTGGACAAAATATGATAGTAGACTAGCCAAGACGTATGTATACATTATTTTTTGGGGGGAGGGCATATATTATTTTAGGTGTAAACAGTGGTGTT
Source organism: Strongylocentrotus purpuratus (assembly GCF_000002235.5). NCBI lineage: Eukaryota > Metazoa > Echinodermata > Echinoidea > Camarodonta > Strongylocentrotidae > Strongylocentrotus > Strongylocentrotus purpuratus. Next base: position 15,980,958 of record NW_022145612.1, on the reverse strand, counting down.
AGGATGGGTTCAAGTATAATTGTCTCACTGGTGCATTGGAGACCTTCGGGGGAGAAACAGTAAAAGCAGGGTGTGAGAGGGGGTCGTAAAACCTTCTTCTCATAACGCATGGTCCCTTAATCTCCCCTCCCCCATCCCTTCCCCTCTACCCCTCTCCCCCTTTTCCTCCTCTTCCCTTTCTCTGTCCATTTTCTTTCTCTCTCTCTGTCTCAGAGTTTGTATCTCTCTCTCCCTCTCTCTTCTTTCTTTCTTTCATTTGTCATCACCAGTTGATGGGAAGAGGGTACGTGCTTCTCATTGGTCTATAGCTACGCCACTATAGATATACTTCTACTTCTACGACGATACTCAGCAGGATCCATAAGTCAGGATGTAGTGCTGAGGAATAAACTATCTAGTTCTTGGTCTAGATGCTTGGTGGAAGCGCTCCCTTGAAGCCCTCCCTTGAAGCATAGGAAAAAGAATTTGAACTTTCTGAGAAAAGTTAGGGGATATTCATGAAAAATCTTACCATTGCACGATGGAATGTCAGGTGTAAACATTCCTATTTTACAGATGATGGATTCATTGTGAGTGATGGTGTATCCTGCGTCACACTTAAACATGCACACTGTATTACATGGTACATTAGCATTGGTCTCGCAGGTGCCATTAATCAGCGATGTGAGGTTCCCTGGTAGTTCCCCGACAGAGCAATCAGCTTCATATGGAAACGAGAAGGAAATAATCAGAGCGGTAAATATAGACACTGTATTACAACTATTGGCTTTCAACTATTTTTGTTCTCGATCACAGAGAATACTTTTAAAAGACAAAATATCATTTTAATTTGAATTTAGCATTTCAGCTGATTACATAAGGGAAAAACGTGTGTATTCCAACAATAGCTTTAGGTAACACCCAAAGATGTAAGGAAGAGCGTCGAGAGAGGGTGGTATCACCCCCTAGTCTATGTGTATATAACAATACGACTATGATTCATGAACATTTTATTAAAGACGGTTTTAATTCAATTCTAACATATCAATCGTGTTAACAAACATTTCGTTGAATATTTACACAAAGTTGCGCAATCAGTCGGAACAAGCTGAATTCAAAAACGAGGGGGAAATCAGAGGTATACTGGATATTGCCATATATCTCTATCACGTTATTTATTATTGCAATAAAAACGTTGATACTTACTATCGACTGTAAACTTGTGAAGACCCGATTTTAATATCACCTTGGAAAGGTGGAAATCTTCCCAAGTTTATACCTTTAGGCATCTATTATACATCGGTGATCGAATGGAGCTAAAACTGATGCTTTGAATGATATGCTCGTAGTACATGAGGCGTTATTTTGATTGCGTCAAACATTCCGCGTCGAATTGAGCTGATAAGAGTAGTAGCCCATACGCAGGAACTTAAACAAAATGTTTACTCCTGTTATTATGCAACCACTCTTTGTAGGATACCACTTTCGCATGGCGCATCAAAGGCTGCAGCACTCCATTATCCATGACGCAGCCCTACGTCAGCTAAATGACACCTCGTGTGCAACATGTATTGTACTTACCAAATGAAGGTCTGGGGGGCAGTGGCGTACCTGGGGTACTCCGTCAGGGGGGGCAAGCGACCGAAACAAACAAAAAAGGCGATGCTAATTTTCACTTCTGATGGCGAGCGAGCGAGCAAAAAAAAATCTTTAAGTAACGTTTGGTATATAAACTGGTATTGTTGCAAGTTGGGGGTGGAAACATTCACTTGTTAGCGACGTTAATTTCATTTTTTTGCAAACGAGCGTAGCGAGCAAGAAAAAAAATCACTTCTTTTTTAATAATTGCCACTTAAACTTGGTTCAATTGTCCCATACAGGGCGCGGGAACAATATTATTGTGTTTAGGGTGATTTTATACTCATCTTAGCTAGCGAGTGAAAATACATCTTTCTCTCCGAATTGCTATATAAAATTTGCTTCATTGTTGCGGGTCGGGGGCGGGCACAATCGTGTTTAAGGCAATGTCAATCCCATTTTGGCGGGCATGCAGGCAACCCCCTACATTTCTCTTTTTAATGATATTGTAACAGGTTAGTGGTGGGCACATAATTCCACGAGCTAGCGAGCGAAAAAAATCACTTCTCTTTTATAGGGAAAATATGGTACATAAAACTTGAGTTCATTGTTCCATGTCAGGGACGTGATTATTAAAAGCGGTGTTATTTCTATTTTGGCGAGCGAGCGTAGCGAGCGAGCAAAAAAAAATCACTTCTCCTTTATAGGGAAAATATGGTACATAAAACTTGGGTTCATTGTTCCATGTCAGGGACGTGATTATTAAAAGCGGTGTTATTTCTATTTTGGCGAGCGAGCGTAGCGAGCGAGCAAAAAAAAAATCACTTCTCTTTTATAGGGAAAATATGGTACATAAAACTTGGGTTCATTATTCCATGTCAGGGACGTGATTATTAAAAGCGGTGTTATTTCTATTTTGGCGAGCGAGCAAAAAAATCACTTTTCTGTTATAGGGAAAATATGGTACATAAAACTTGGGTTCATTGTTCCATGTCAGGGACGTGATTATTAAAAGCGGTGTTATTTCTATTTTGGCGAGCGAGCGTAGCGAGCGAGCAAAAAAAATCACTTCTCTTTTATAGGGAAAATATGGTACATAAAACTTGGGTTCATTGTTCCAATGTCAGGGACGTGATTATTAAAAGCGGTGTTATTTCTATTTTGGCGAGCGAGCGTAGCGAGCGAGCAAAATGTTTGTAATGATAATTGGTTCATAAATTTCAGATTTTTTTGTTGCAGGTCAGGGCTTACACAATCATGTCTAAGGTGATGTTAAATCCGTTTTGGCGAGCACGAGCACACCAAAACTTCTTTGAATAACGTTTGGTACATAATTATTAACTGGTTGTTGCAGGTTGGGGCGGGCACGTTAGCGGTGTCAATTCCATTTTGGCGAGCGAGCATAGCGAGCAAGCAAAAAAAAAAAATTCTCTTTTAATAGAAATTAATAAATAAACTTGTTTTTATTGGTGCAGGTCAGGATGGACGCAATCGCGTTTAACGCGATTTAATTCCTTTTTGGCGAGAGGGCGAAACAACTCTTCCATTTTTAATGATATTGTTGCAGGTCAAGGGTGGGCACAATATTGTTTCCAAAGCAATGTCTATTCATTTTATTCGCGAGCGAGTGTAGCGAGCGAGAAAATTGAATTAGTCTCTTTTAGTAACATTTGGTACATACATTGTGTGTTATTGTTGCCATGGTTGCAGGTCGGGGCCCGTCGGGGCAGGCACAATTGTATTCTAGGCAATGCTAATCCTTTTCTTTTTTCAGGGGGACGAGCAAGTGAAAATATTTAATACAAAATAGGCTAGCAAGCAGTTCGCGCCAGCGAGGAGTTTCGAATTTGTTATACCACTTATATTTTCCTATTTTCATTTGTCTTAATTTTTCAGGGCCGTATGCGGAATATTTTTCTGGTGAGGGAGGGGGAAAGATGCGTTAAAAGTTTTCGAAGAATCTCAAAAGCAAAAGGATTGAAGGTAGTTCGAGCGACCGAACTGGTCATGAGGGTACTTTTGCATTTTCAAAAGTAGAATTGAAGGATTTGGTATATGCCTACACTACATTTTCGGGAAAAAAACTGTACGTTTTCAAAATATCTGGGGTCAACTGCCCCCCCCCCCCCTGGTTCGTATACGGCCATGGTCTTTTTTTTAATTTCCCCATTTTTTTCCTTTCCTTTCCTTTTCCCTTTTTTCCTTTTTTCTCTTTCTTTCCTTTTTTTCTTCCCTTTTTCCTTTTTTCTTTTTCTTTCCCTTCCTTTCTTTTCTTTTCTTTCCCCTTTTTCTTTTTTCCCCTGGAGCCCGTCAGGGGGGGCACTCTGCCCCCCCTGCCCCCCCCATAGGTACGCCAGTGCTGGGGGGTCGTGACGTCAATGGAGAAGAACATGTACAGTTGCTGTCTGGCACAGTACACACATCCTCATCGGATAGCGCCACTACATACAGCATGGTTAGCACTGCAACGCATATGGCTGACTGCCAAAGCTGGGAATAAATAGGATAAAGATTACATTCAATTTTGTTATTCTGATTCGGTGAATCGGTGACAATAACAGTATGGTTTTACTGCGAATAAGACGCTACTACACATCCCCTCTTCCAACGCCCAATGCCACTTTTATAACCTTTTTGAGAAAAAAAAATCTTATCTTCCTTACATGTATATGATTGTTCTTTTTTGTTTACGGGCCTTACTTATTTGGTTGTAAAGGAAACTATTATTGAATTGAGACACAGAAATATGTGATCATGACAGTGAACAAAATACAATAAGACAAAATCATATTGAGCATTTAAGTAGATGAGTGTGTACTTTATCCCACATAACCATTTTGAAAAGAATTTCAGATCACGCAAATATGCAAAGTAACGAGCCCTTTCAAGGCGCGCCTTTGTCAAACCATTGATATTGCCATGGTAAATTTGACTAGCAGAATGGCAGAAGTTATCATAGGTGACTTTTGTATATTCCTACAGAGTGGTCAGTATGGTTATGGCAGATATAAACACTCAAATCGATTGAAGATGTGCGTTGTGCGTGTTCATGGATCAGAATGATCAGGCCAGGCCTATACTGTAAAGCCAACAAAGGCATTGTATTGAGCGCTATATGAATCAAAATTATTGTCATTCTTTTAATATCATTAATAATTATAAGAGGTGAAACAGGAAAGTTACAGTAACTGAATGTAGTTTTCGTCTCTCTTTCCTTATCCCTTTTAGAAGTTGACAGCGGCCCACACATCCCATGTTCCGACTGAATGACAGTAGTAGTCCTTAACACTATGCAGAGGCGACTGATGTTTCATTTCTTCTTTTCTGTCCAAAAGTCTGCTTTTGCTACCGATGTGCTTTGAAGTTCGGAGACACGTCATTTTATGGGGTGCTCTCCTCTAACAGCCCCCCCCCCCCCCTCGGACCAATGAGGCGTGCCCACCCAATAGAGAATCAAAGATGTTCTTTCGGTGAAAAACTGCTGTTACCTTTGCTAACCAAACACCCGCCAAACATGAACAGTCTGTATGTGAATACTTATACCTTATGCCTATTCAAGAGCAAATCAATCATAGATTCATAAGGACGTAGAACCCAGAAAGTAATGATTTACCCTGCCGTATCCTTTATTTTGTACCCTTTGTACAATTCATATTTTTTCTTTGTGTTAATCATTCACATCAATAATCAGTCAATGGAAACAGTACTGAGCATGATCCAGTATTGTATGCAGACCACTCGATGTATTGGCCCTTTTACACGATGGTCCAAGCATCGCCATTTCTCCAACATCCCGATATTACGATGGAACTTAGACCACGGGGTCGTAACTTGTAAGGCAAAATATATGCATACATAGGATACTCTTGTTGTACAAGTTCCTTCCAGTGAAAGATTTCCATACTTCAGTCAAATCACGATTTTTGGACATTGGTGTAAACGAGCTACAAGTGTATTTACTCGTATGAGAATGTTTGTACAAGATTTTATATAAAAAGTTTACTCTGCAAATACCAAGGTTCATAGCACATTTTAAACAGTTTAAATACATTTATATTTGTCATGAATACTTTGTGATCATAACTGAACCGAATGTTTTGGGTTATATGTGAAACACTTTTTCAAAAAGGCAAAGAAGGACTGTTTTCAAAAATTACATTGCCCAAATTCAGAAACCTATACACATAAGAATATATGTGACAGGGGGGGGGGGGGGCATCAAACTTCTCTTGGACAATGGACTAAGAGCTAAATATTTGTCTATAAAATAACTAGGTTACGGAATAATGTGTGAGTCCGTAGCAAAATTTCGGGAAAACCCCTTTTGTCAAACGTGGTAACTGGACTATTCTTGCTTCTATAGTACCTTTATCCTGTATTTCTATTGTTGCACAGAGAGATGACGTCAACAGAGAGATGACGTCAAGCAATTTGGAATGTTGTCATTTTATCAAAGCAACAATGGACCCGGTTCGGAGGTGAGGCATGTAGGTTATTTTGAAATGCACAATATCCCCAATTTCACCTTCAATGAATTCAGACCTACTATACAAAATATTGGTTATAGATCATTAACCAAAGCACTGTGTTATTCTGTAAATGATTATTCACAAAGCATAGATTAGTCTAGAGTATTCTAACACGTTTTACTGTTAGTTTTATAAACATTTTATTCATTAATATGTTTTATTGGTTTTAAAAAGCAAAAGATATAACAAAAAAGATAGAGCACAATAATGAAATATAATGTTCATGTACAGGAAATCATTTAGAAAGAACAAACAACAACAAAAAAGGACACTCCCCCTTCCAAAAAAAATATAATAATGTAGTATGGAAATAATTTTTAAAATATTCTTCAATATGAGAGAAAATAAAAGTTGAAGATGTCAAACTAGATTTCAAACTTCTACTTCCTGAAATGAAATGTTAATTTTCCTTTCTTCTTTGGCAACGTAATATAACTTTTGTTTTTAGTATTGATAAATTGTTTAAAACCAACGACAGATGGATGTCTACTTTGGAAGTTGCACACATAATTGTAGTATTTTAGACATAAAAACATAGATGACAAAAACTTGTTCTTCTGGACATCAAATAAGTTTTCAAACAATAAGTTTCAAACAATTTAAAATAAATATTAAAAAAACTCCTCCAAGTGTTAATCTCCTGTAATAGTAACATATCCTTCCAATAGTCATATCGTTTTTCTGGGACATTCCTTTCAAACATCACTTCATATGAATGTCCAATATTATCCTATCTACATGTAGCACATCAATATCATCTTCATTTAGGTCATCAAACCTTCACTAGGAATATTTTTTTATCAGAAAAGTGTATTTACTCCTATCTTATAGTGAAACATCAAAATCAAGAATCAATTCTTTAAAAAATCTATTTTCTGGATTGGGTGGGTTTAGTAGATCACCAACAGTACAATTTATTTATATTGTGTCAATTCTCTGATACAAAAATTGTACGGATTTTGATAGTATACTCACTGGTGTTGACAAACACCTATATCATAAATTTGTCTACCCACGAGGTCGAATGCAGCGTTCACTTTGAAAATTTACCATGCTTTAATATAATTAGCTAATTGAACAGTTTTTTTCATTCAAAAGTATCCTAACGGCTTGATAAATGTCTTGAAAAATAGACATTTAATTTACTTTCCAACAACACTCAAATTTTGTATCGAACAAATCTTTCACCCACTTCGTTTTCTAAGCTAGTGCAAGTGTATACTGATACCAGTCATGCATAGACCACAAGATTATAATCGTTACACAGCAATTTTCTCTGAACTCTGTCTTTGCCTCCATTTCCAATGAATCTATAAGAGTTTATTCAGATCCTTAAAAAGGATGCAAGAATTTTAACACATAACCCCGAGAAAAAAAGATACATTAATTGTGGTAGGAGGAGAGATTTAATAACGCATATTTTACATTCAAAGAAAGATTTCTCATGCTTTCATTAGAAACTTTTAGTAATATTAGTTGGTATGAAGAAGTAGTTTTTACAGGCATTTGTTTCTTGTTTCCGTTTGTATTATATTTTTAGTTTCTCAATTGATTTAGGAGTATGTGTAAAAACCTATCAAATGGAATAAACGTGTTGAACATTATGTCTATATTCGAAACTCTGTTGAATAATTTCGAGAAAAAAAAAACCTCATAAAAAAAGTTCATAAAAAAAGCAAATCATATTGCAAATCAGGTTGCCAACCTCCGGTACAGCTGATTTCGATGCATGGTATTATTTTCCCAACATATGTAACCGTAAGCTGTTTATAGACCTTGGGAATATCGAACAGTTGGGTCGCCATGACAAAATTTCATTCATTGAAAAGGATATGATCGAAAACCTGTGATTTTATTCACCGTATCTATCGATTCGACTTGACATAATATGTATTATAAAAGATAATATGTAGGTTTTCGTACACAGTCTTAGCAGTATTATAATGCCGATGAAATTGGATTTAATATAGGCACAGATAAAGAGTTATGTGCTTGCATTCTCAAATCTGGAACTGTTGAAGCAACAATGACAATAAACTATTATGATAAACTATAATGATAAGATTATTCATTAATAGAAATTAACACTCTTCTTCCCGAGGGCATGAACCTTTTATTACCCCAGCATAACTAGGCTATATACCCATATCCTATACACCTGGTAGGAGAGGGACAATCGTAGGTGACAACATCTTGTTCCAAGGATGTCAGCACCAAGGATCAAACCCTGATCATATGAGGGTTAAAAGCCTTTAATATACCATAATCTCCTAACTGAATTGGTGTACTCAATGATGAGACTTGATCTTGAGTGTCTGGTGGACACATACATCAGACATGGAATGAACTTGTGTGGAATACAGCATGGGACGGACCTACTTACAGGTAGACAATGAGTTTAGTGGGAATTTGACATACTGGGACAAGAAATGCTACAGACCAGAAGGAAAATGATACGAATAGTATACTAACGATGCTTTTAGAAGAACAGCTGATATCCATGATCCGGATTGGTAGAGCAACAGTGTGAGAATGATAATAAATGTAGTCTTCTTTAACCAGTGCGTGAGAAAACTAGGAGTGGCCCATGATTTGTGCTTTTAATGTCCAGTGTAGATATACACCCTTCTTTCCTCAATCCTCGCAGAAGATTGGTGTCACCAATTATTGCTTCCAATATACATAGTCAATGCATGTGAGGGAAAGTGTTCAAAGACTCTGGAAAATGTCGACAAACACAGAACTACAGGAGTCAAACAGGAGACACTACACGATTTGATCATGTTCATGCTAACACGTGGACAAATAATTCCCAGAAGTATGTACATGCATCGTGAAAATATATGTCCAGCAAAATATATTATAACCCCATGATCACGGCAGCATAAAGTTCGCGGATGTGACAATATGGAGCCCATGAACGGGTCTTTTATCATGTACACAAAATCGACAGTCCTGATGCATTGGTTCGTTGACACTAAATGAAACGCCTATGTGCAAAGTTCAGTGGCGTTTTCATTGTCAAAAGCGCAATCATGCATGAATTATTGTTCATTTTCTGATGAAATATTAGGAAAAACGCCTCAAATATGTGACCATGCGTTCAGAGTCTTTGGACCAGTAAATCACAATTCTATGTGTACTATAATGTTTGAGTTATCAGCATGGCTGTATCATTTATGGAAAAAAACACAGACATCGCCCATATCAACAGTTCTAGAAGACTATACTCAGAGCCAGTGACGTAACTTAATGGGAGCATGGGATGTGCACCTTATCGGTATCGAATTGCTTTAAAAACGAACTAGAAAGGAAAAGGAGAAAAGGGGTTTTAAACAAAATAGAAGGATAAAGATTGGAAAGATATGAAAGGACACACACACACACCCATGACCGCTGACCTTCCTTATTTGCATTTCAGTCGGCGAATACATGGAATGAGACTGGTGCCCCCCTCCCTAGCCTTACGGATGCCCCCCCCCCCCCCTAAGACTGGACCCACGCTCTGCTTGGTGAAAATATGTACTATTCTGAAATTCATTGTACTTTCCTGACCTAATTTTAATGGCAAATATATTTAGGGATCAATTGTATTAAGGAGCTAACCATGCACCAACAATTTTGTCGCCTTAAATGCGCTTCACTTTAATTATTAGGAGGAGTCGAGTTGGCTCAGTCGGTAAAGCGTCTACCTGTCGAACCAAAGATCTCGGGTTTGAATACAACCCATGCGGATGACTAAAGCCTGCGTTGTGTGTTAACGTGCCCCTCCCCTTGTTTCATAGACGCAGGCTATGTTAAGTGGAAAACATTTCGTCAATGGGACATGACGTTAAATGGGGACCCCGTGTAGAGGAAAGTCATCACCTTTGCGCGTTAACAACCCACTGCACTATTCGTATAAGAGAAGTGGGAAACCCCGGGTAGAGGTCCACCTGCACAACGCACAGCCATTGCCTTAAAGAGACGCCACACGTAGCAGTCCACCCAAATCTAAAATCTCACTAGTAACAGGCTAAAGGAATACTCGTCACCAAAGTCCCCAGGAAAGAAACATCCATAACTTTGAATATTTCAATAAAACAGTCTATTAGTGAAATACGGACCATATTGTCATCATTTTTAGAAGTCCCTCCTTGCTCATCAACTAATTATCCAGATATTGTAATATTTCAATTTGACGTACGATTTCCAAAGGCTTCCCTTTCTCTCTCTCTCTCTCTCTCTCTCTTCTGTTCATACGCAATATATGTCTCATTCTCTTTATTTACCTTTCTAGTTGTTTATGTGTCTCTATCGTCCTATCTCACTCTGCCTGTCTATCTCTCTCTCTCCCTCTCTCTTCCTCCCTCTCCCTCTCTCTCTCTCTCTCTTCCTCCCCCTCTCTCTCTCTCTCTCGGTCTCTCTCTCTCTCTCTCTTTCTCTCTCTCTATCTCCCTTTATGTTGGTCTCTCTCACGACTTGGCAAGATACAGACGTGTCTTGATATACCAAACAAGCAAGCACACACGATTTTATGAAAAATAGCAACAAAACAAAAGTTTATTAAAAACAAACGCAGGTTTTACAAAACAAAAGATTTCACCTAGTTACAAAAAGGTGACAGGCAAAACACAGTACGTCGACAATAATTAGATTCTGGGCTCAAATCCCAGGTTAACAAGAGAAAGGCTTAACAAAGGAACAGGCAACATGGGGGTAAAGTTTTGCGTTTAGATAAAAACATTACATTGGAAAAAATAAGGGATAATTTGTTGTCCATGAATTATGTATAAAAACAAGAACAACATTTACTAATGTTTTCAAAACAGTCAACGCAATGAGCATTGTTTTAGAACTTTCCAAACACGTTTTCCAAACATTTTAACATACATACAGAAAATTGGACAAAATCCATCACGTTTATATTAACAGGAAAATGGTAAATATTAGAAAAACTTTATCAAGATACATTGTGCATTGCATTATAAGTTTTTATAATATTAATGAGTATATCATATTTTCTCCAGGAAAAAGATACGACAAATACTTCATGAATGATACAAAATTATTTCATTTTGCAAATTAATACAAGCTTTATATTTGTATTTGACTTGCAGGAAGAGGGGGCCATTCAAATCATGTGGCACCAACTAAATGGACCCACTTTCACAATCCGCAATTACCTCACGCCTTACCTTTATACCGACTTCCCAGTCTCTGCAACTACACTGGTCTACGGCAAACTGGGAACCTACTAGGCAGCTTACTCTTTGACCCTCTACCCGGAGTCACAAAATCAAGCACCAATGTTACATCAGTAGATGTTGCTCCTGTAACAATGCATCGAATGCCCGAAGAGACCATCTATGAAGTACGACCCTCGCTTGCCTCAAAGAGTCGCAGGAACCAGGATGTGGCCAGTGGCTACATCGAAAATGATACGTTGAGTTCGATGTCAAGAGTCGTCCAGGGTTGCGAGATAGAGATAGATAGTGTCACCAGTAGTGCCATGTACCACCGTGACCTGGATGATGAAGAACCTTATGATGACGAGTAATATGATTATCCGTATGCTGATAATGCCAAGATACAAATGGGTATGGATCGTTTTCAAACGAAGAGATCGCGACCTGGTGCGCATGAACACGACAACTCGATTTATGCTGTGGTTCTAGAAAACGAAAAACCGATGAATAGACAGCACGATGGGGAATATGAACGCGAGAACCATCGCAGTCGTGAGAGTGATATCTTAGCAGAAGCAGGTAATCATGGAAGAACCCACACTGATCCATTCCCTCTTCCATCCCATCGTGCGAATCTACCTTCTGATGGTACTTAAACAGCTTTGATTGCAGGAACACAATCATCTTGGACGGAATCCTCATTCCCAGAAAGGGAGAGAACAAATTCGTGTCATCTCGTTCTAAAAGAATTATAAGTCAGGTGGATTATAATGGCTATACGACTGCAATTCGAGCATTTTCTTCAATGCGACAGCCGCGACGTCCAGCGACGAAACGAAAATCTAAACCTTCTATTGAACTACGACAAACACCAAGTCCTATGATACCTCCTAGGTTAAGCGAATCAGACATCCCGCCGCTGTCACCCGATCCAACAGCCGATCATAGCATGAAAACTCAGCTACTTCATGCTGTTTCGTCCAATCCGAGATATGTCAACGGGTGTATTATATCTCCCAAACAAAAACCAAAGGAAAGAACTAGATCAAGAACTCCTGCTATGCTTCGAAGAGCAAAGAACGTACTCCCTCTACCAACTACAAAGGTAGACGAAGAGAGTGAGAAACTGTATGACGACATTTTACCGTTTGGAGATTAAGAAAGGACATTTGCTGACCATTTCGAACATATTCAAAGATATTAGCGGATATTTCATGAACAATGATCATTATATAGTCCCAAGTTACGAATACAAATTGTATTTGAGTAATTAATGTTGTTAGAACGTATGGAATATAATTTCAACATTCATATTGTCTACTCTTGGTAGGCCGTAGTGCACCATGTTGTGTTCATAAAAATAAAAGAGCACGATGGATTTCACTTGAAACTGAAAGGTAGACATAAAACTATAATCAATTTTCTCGATTCTTTATTGATGCATACGAAAATATTTATTATGTTTATATAATTAATCCAGCTTGGTACATCGAAAACTTCGTAGTCCGATATCACATGTTCTTCTTATTTTGCCTAGACAAGAAAAAGGCCGTGATAAAAACAATACGTAATTCTGATAGGATACCATTTGACTACCAGACTTTCTGTTAGCTTACATTAGCTTATGCAACTATGCACCATTGCCTCACTATAATGTATTTGTCTATTGACATATCAACCAAATGTACCACTTACCACTGTATGGTATTTTTAAAGCTTCGTTGCTTATACAGTTTATTATATTTCTATTTAATTTATGCATGGATGAAAAAGTGCCTGTGTAAAAACATGTATATGTAGAAGAAATACAAAATACCTGAATATAGGTTAAAATTACAACTCAAATGTCTACTATGCATTTTTGTTCTTCTAATCCTAAAACATACAATTTACTTATCCTACCACTAATATGAAGGAACAATGAATTACGTTGTTAGCCAGAACCTGATACAAAACTTATATCAAGTATCGATTGTAAGTCTTTCTTTGTATAGATTAAATAACATTTCAGATTGAAAAGTTACCGAATTCCGGGGCGGCAGACAAATGGCACTCCTTATTAGCCTAAAAAGGAATTTTGTTCACCTGTCTGATGTGATGCATATAATGGAATTACCTTGATGCGGCACTTGCTCGAACCTGAAAGCATTTCTTCTGCCTCCTCGCAAAATCCTTCAAGTCAAATTTAGATGATGGATTACGTTGGAATAGTCGGTTTTTATTCACTTGTCTTGATTTTGAAGGAAACATGAATAAACCGGTTAGCCATTGCCCCCATCTGTCTCTCCACTACTTGACGATATGATTTATATGTCAGTTCTTTTTATTGTAATGTTATCAACGCTTTAATCTGATTTTGATGTAAGTCTTGACGTGTACCAGAGCACACTATTGTAGTGTTCGTTTTGTTATTCATTTTTATGCTAAAATAAATACACATTCACCATAAATATGGATTTACACAAAACTGAAGTAAAACAGACTAAATCAAGAGATATCCACATTGGTATCAAGTAACAGTACAGTAGCAGAGTAGGAAGAGCATAAACATCCATTATACAAAGATAGCTTAATGTAAACAAAAGAAAATACAAATTCATGTTAAAAAAATATTCTGTGCACAAATAGAATACATTTGAACAACTTAGTATACACGCAGTAAAATATTTATTATAATATCTGCATTACGAAATAAAAACTAGTTTAAAAAAAATAGATATGTATGTATGATGAACATAATCTTTAAAAAAAGAAACAATTGCGAATATCTAGGCTTAATTAAAAGGCGGGTATAAATATCGTTTCTTGTACAAAACATCAATTAAAAATGAAAGGTTTCCAGTATTGTTCAGCGCATCCCTAAAGTACATGAATCAAAATCATACAACTATCCCAGAAAGTTACAGCCGGATTCAGGAATTTTGCAATCAGTCCGAAAGGTCTCTCCTGTGATACAATTTTGGTAGGGATATTGATTTGATGGGCTTGTACAGAACCCAGTTTTAAAGACGTGTGTCGTTAAAACCGTTAGCTACGTACACATCAGACGGCATACTCCCGTTTCTCGATCTGCCTAAAGAGACCATGTTCCTATCATTCACGCTCCTTCTGGCCGCCTTGTTGTAGACTACGCTGCTGCTGCTGCTGACCGTCTCGTGACTCAGGGAAGGATTGCCCCGACTGCGCATACCGTTTGAGCGATGTCCCTGGAATCCTTGGTCGCCTGTCACTGGTCGGTCGTGAAGGCTTCGTCCACTCTGTATCGGGTCCGTTCGACTTCGATGCCTATCTGAAGGATCATGGTGAGATGCTGATGGGTGATGCCCATGTAATTCCATCTGTTGAGATCTCACTTGCATACGAGCCTGTAAATTGAAGTGTACAAATCAGTAGTAGAAGTCTAAAATTGCAAGATAACTTCAAATGCTGTTCTAGTTTTGGAAAATCGATAGAAGTGAATTCACTGAGGTATATTGACGAAGCCTCTGGATTGTCATTTGAGTCGTCCTGGGTTCGATCCTTGCTCGGTTCCTAAATCCTTTGACAACGTGTTTTGCCCACATGTGATATTGCATCATCCATCTTCTCAAAATAGAACAAGACACTTGCATCTCCCAAAGCTAATTAACACGAATATTGATAATGTGCAGAAAATACAAAACTAGCACTACAGAGGTTAGTATGATATATGATAACTGAACCGTTGATTTGCTAGTTTAGGAATGACTACTTACATTGATTTCTTTACTGAATCGAAGGCCCATAGCGCTGTTCTTGAAGGTCTCTAGGTCCTGATGTTGGTGTCTCCTATCTTCTGTGAAGTACAACTGCTGCATGACATCTTCATATCGACGAGCATTCCTGTCGTAATGAAATGGTCTCTTTTTATACCCTTCCAGTTTGTGGAGACGAACACGATAGTATACGACGAGGACGACGAAGAAGATGATGAAGAGGAGGATGAGAATCGTGATAGGGACTAGGATAACAAGGAGTACGACGTTAGAAGAGTTAGAGCATTGAGGCCCGGAGTATCCACTGGCGCAGCTGAAAAGGAAGACCATTCGCAAGATTAAGTTTTATACCGCATGATTTCAAATTTTAAAGTATTATCTATTTTCTTCTAGTCATTTCGTCACGTTTAGCAAAGCATTCAAATTATATTTACACAGTGTCACAGTAACATAAACGCAATTTAAAAGCACTCTAATGTAATATAGAAGGAAAGGAAGAATGGTTAGATACTGTTAAACAATCAGCTTGTAATTTGTATGGTTAAATGATTAACAAAATACAAGCAAATTTTATCGTACTCACAATCGACATAACAGATTTAAACAACTATATCAATGCGTTTTTACAAAATGGCCATTTAAATTAAGTATAAAGTATGTATATTCCATTGTCGATTCCCTTTGAGAACTCCATTTTTTTTTAAAGTATATTTATTAACCATTCTTACTTGATTTCAGATTAATCTAGTTTTGTTTATACATATTCCATTTGATAAAGTATTTATGACATTAATGAATATTACAATCCCCCGAAACATCTCTGAGCTCAAACATGCCTTTATTTGATTTGTCTTTTACTCTCAATATTAATTGGATGTCCAAAAATATTATTAAATGTTTTCATTATTTTTGACAAAATGTAATTATTCCTTAATACGATCATGGCAGAATCGGATATTGAAATATGTGACGACGACATGTTAGTAATTTCTATCGCAGTGTGGGTTAAAATTGAGGAAAATCAATATGGGAAAGATGTCGTTATAGAGAAACACATAAATTAAGAGACTTACACGCAAGTGAAGTCAAAGGTGTTATGGTCAATCTGGCACTCGCCGTTGTTCTTGCAGGGCGTAGGGGAACAAAGTACGTCCAGATCTGTGAGGAATTGACATGTTTATATGTGTTATATGCATGTAGACCTATATACCGCATACCAGGTTCTGTCGGTGAGGGGGTTGATACATTCATGACCGTGACATTTAAGCCTGCATCTGTTCAAAATTTGGGATCAATGTAATTCACATATTTAATTTCACAATAGACATACCCCTGCTTTACAATTATGTAGGGTAAATTCATATTGCTGATTCATATCCCAGCCATATAACTTGGGCCAAATCAAGTTTAATTCCTGTTCGTTAATTTTTCAAAACTACCGTAAATAACAAATAACCGATTTACATCGGGTATTTAAGCAATTATTATGCCCCTATCATTTTCATTCTGCATTTCAAAAATATAAACAATAAGGCATTAATCGTCAAGTACATAGTCCATTGGTTAGGACGTTTCCTTTCGCATTATATTTATTTCCACGAGAGTTGCCAAAGCTGTTGTATAGGTTATTTTCTTAAATATGTTATATATACATGTATTTGAATTCCCCTAAAATTGGGGACCCCATATGAACGACACTGATATCCAGAGTGTCCCATTCCACAAGTGGAAAATACATTAATTGAATAAAAGAGATAACTTTGAACGCTGAAAGATTATGAATGTTTAGCAGTGAATTATGTTAACGACATTCGTGCTGACCAGGCTGTTCGATGCCACAGATGGAAAATAAATGAATTGCATTTAAGAGAAAAATAACCTTGAACTTAAACTTTGAAACGTTACACTTTGTTCATTTGCTGTTATTTTTCAACATAATTTCATGTATGTCTGAATTACTGAAAAAAATACGACTGAAAATAATTAGGAAAACATGATTATAAAGAATGATCGCGTATCGTAATTGTTAGTGATCGTCAAAATAGTAAACTTACAGATGAACCTCTAGCTAAAGATCACAATGTGAAAAGCACTTCACAAAGGTTTGTGTATATTGAATATCATTGTTATTACTGTTGTTATCATTATCATCATCATCATTATACCAAGTGAATTATTTGATTCTGTCGGTGAGGGGGTTGATGATGGTGAAAACATCGATGCCGTTGGAGGGTTAGAAGCTGGAGTACCAGTAGATGGTACGGTCACTGTGTGAAAAGAACAAAGATAATCTCTGGATTAATATGATATTTCACCATTCATAATGTCGTATTTCTTTTCATGAAAATGGAGATCCACTGAAAATTATCCTATAATTCCTTGTAACTTGATTAAGAATGATATAAATATTTTTTTGTTGTTTAGCAAAGAAAATAAAACATGTACACTTGTATAATTACTTGTGTATACTTTGTAAAATGATTTTTGTAATTCACTTAGTAAAATGGAAATAAAGCTCGAACTTGAACTTAAACTTGAACTTGAGCTTGAACTTGAACTAAAATATTGAATTATTTTTAATATCTTACTTTATTTACACAATTATACAAAAATAGGGTTCAAAAGCTTATTAAAAGTATAATAGTAGTAACATGATCATCATTATTATTATTACTATCATTATCATTGGTATTAATATTATTATTAATATCACCAACATTATCATTATTATCATTATTATCATCATCATCATCAATTTTATACCAAATTGAATTAATTGTATATCAGGAATAATCAATCTTCTTTTACCAGGTTCTGTCGGTGAGGGGGTTGATGATGGTGAAGACGTCGATTCCGTTGGAGGGTTGGAAGCTGAAGTAGCGGTAGATAGTACGGTCACTGTGTGAGAAGAACAAAGATAATCTCAGGATTAATATGATATTTCAACAGTCATAATTTCATATTTCTTTTCATGAAACGGAGATACACTAAAAATTATCCTATAATTCCTTGTAACTTGATTAAGAATAATATAAATATTTTGTTTTGTTTAGCAAAGAAAAAACAAACATGTACACTTGTATAATTACTTTTGTATACTTTGTAAAAAAAAATTGTAATTTAGTTTGTAAAATGGAAATAAAGCTCGAACTTGAACTGGAACTTGAACTTGAATTAAAATATTAAATTATTTTCAATACCTTACTTTATTTACACATTTATACAAAAATAGGGTTCAAAAGCTTAAGGAACGATGGCTCCGTGGATATCAATAATCTTTTACCAGGTTCTGTCGATGAGGGGGTTGATGATGGTAAGGACGTCGATTCCGTTGGAGGGTTAGAAGCTGAAGTACCGGTAGATGGTACGGTCACTGTGTGAGAATAACATAGATAATATCAGGATTATTATGATATTTCACCATTCATAGATTCTGGTTTTTCATTTTTATTAAATTGGACACACACAACAGATACAAATATGAAACGATTTTGAAAATCATTTACAAAATGACACAAAAATATGGTGTAAAAAGGAAAGGGTGCAAAGACTCAGTAGTAGAGAAGTGGTCCCGTAAACGGAGGGTCCCAGGTTCGAAACCAAGGTAAGGCAGTGATCCTCTTTACTAGTTCCCTCGGAGATGACTTAAAGCCGTCGGTCTGTTGGTAGCTTACTTATATGCAGCATACACGCTTTCATAGTAATTAGGTAAAGGTCATGATCATCATTATCATTATCATGTTAAATTGATCGCTATCTAAATATTGTTATCATTATTATTATTAGTAGTAGTAGTAGTAGTAGGAGTAGTAGTAGTAGTAGAAGTAGTAGTAGTAGTATATAATAGTACTTGCAATATTTGAAATCTCTATTATAAGTTTTTCAGCCATTTAAACACTTTTTTCATTCAATTTCGTCACAAAACCTTGTGATCTTGCACACCTCAATTTCGATTTCAGAACTTTGTCCGATCAATGTAATTATTTTGCATCCAATTTCGTCAAAGTTAAATCAAGTTTCTCAATTAGATAAGTACAAATATACACATTTTAATTGGCAGGTGTACAGACAGGTTTTCTTTCATGAATTTTCATGGAATCATGGAATTCATGGAATTGAATAACACGAAGGCATATTTTAGTTGATTGTTCTCGACAAGAGAAATAAAAGTATGGAGTTTTCCCATAAGCTGTTTTCCACAGCATACTTTGTGTGAATGAAATGAATTCCCTTAATTGGTTGCATTGTATCCACACTAATATTTTACATTGTTGCTCATCGTATATTCAACCTGATTAAAACTTGAACAATCAATGCATAGCCAAAATTAAGAATGTGAAACTCAGTTACATGTATTTAAAAAAAAGGAATTGTCGACGCTAATGGTATTGAAAACGTATATTATTGGACCTACGCTGTTCAAAAAATAATGCAAACGTATAAACATACAGCAAGTTTCAGGAAGAAATGAAAAGACAAAGCGTAATAACTATAACAAACAAACAAGTGACGAACTTGAACGACGCTTTGATGAAATCGATTAAAAAGTGACGAAAATTTGCAAGAGAGCTGCCGTGACAAAATTGGACGTAATATGATTTTCAAAAATTGGACAAAGTTCCAAAATGAATGACCAAAGACGAAATTGACTGTTTTATATAAAGGAAGTTTCGGGACGAGATTGAATGAAAACGGTTTGAAACTGAATGAAAAACGGAAAGAAAATCTATAATAATCAATATTATATCCTGAATCAAAAATATATTGGTTTTTGATTTGTTGAGAGCTCTTCACATGACCAGAAATATTTCAACCATTTTAAGGTTGCTCTGAAAAAGTAAGGAGTTGGAAACAAAAATTGATTAAGTTCGTTAAATTCAACAAAAATTGTTGAAATGTTTAAAACATTATATTTGCAATTAATTGTTCTTTTTATTAATTGTTTAGATTTAAAGAAAATAAAAAGAAAAAAAAGAATTTCTTTTTTGTGTTTGAAATTTTTGATGCAGGATATAAAACAAATACCCCCTGCCTTCTTTCCGAGGTACTTGGTGACTCCAATAGTATTTGTTTCGGGGCTGCGCCCCTAACCTTATTGTATCATACAGAGGGGTTCGAAATCACCTTAACAATTTGCGAACTATCTTGAAAAAGAAGTATTATGAAACTGGTGTTCGAGAAAATAAGACAAACCCCCGGAAACTTTGGAAACTCCTAAAATCTTTTAATGCATTAATCTGTAAATGATATACATGGTTGGAAGATCAAAGGAGTCGTTGAAGCTGATAAATCTGTTATTGTAAACGAGTTAAACAATCATTTTGTCTCTTTTGGTGTCCCTTTTGGTGTAAGTAAAAAATGAAACCCAGAGTGGTCAAGGTGATGCTGGTAGATACTTTTAATCACTCCCTACCGGATTTTTTTTTTGATGAAATAGGTGATGGTTTTGTCCTCAATGAGTTGCAAAGATTGCAAACCAATAAATCATCTGGTCTTCATGGGATAAATGGTCTACTGATAAAAATAGCTACGCCGGTTATTTACAAACACCTTACTAAATTCTTCAACTTGTCAACTTGTACAGCAATATAGTTCACAAAAGTCATTAAACAACACAAGAAAATGGTCAGAGTAATCTTGCGGGTTAATGTAAGAACCCCGACTGGAGAAAATTTTTATAGACTCAAGTGGGTTAGCATTAAAAATAGGTGAAAATATTTCAAATGCAAAATGATTTATTCTGTTTTGGAAAATCAAACTCCGGTCTATATTCTACAAATGATTCAAAAATCCCAATATGTACATAACATTAGAACGCGCAGATTAATCTTACCCAAAATAAAAACATAGATGGGAAAACATGGTGCGGCTCTTTGGAATAGTTTACCTAATTTGTAAAGAAATGCGCCATCAAATTCTTAATTTACTCTTTTGTTTTGGCGTTATGATTATCTTAATAAATGAACTGATCCATTGTGTTGTTTTTTGTTTCTTTTCCTTTGTTCGAAAATGTTGTACCTAAATTTATTTTGTCTCGATTTGTATTGTTTACATCGATATGTTTGCAAATGTTGTATTTTTGTTGTAGGGCCATCACGGAAAACAGTATTTAACTACTGATGGAGCCAATAAATGAATACAAGATCAATCATGAACATTCTGGTACGGTACTACGAAAGAAAGAGATGTTAATCGCTTTGCTTAGTACGTATATGTTTAATAGTCATACACGACGTATATATTATGGAAACGACTTACCGTTCTGGCAGTTCTTGCCTTCATATCCAGGTACACAGGTACAATTATAGTCATTAAAGAGATCTGTACATGAACCACTGTTATCACACGGGTTAGAAGCACATTCATCCGTCTCTGATAAAAGTAAGAAGAAATAGAAATTTATTTTAAACACAAAGTGCAAGTTGCATTATCTCGACTGTATATGAACAGCGCTTGCATTTCCATTTTCTTCATCTCGTTCTTTAAACAATTCAGTGTGTTTTATTTACGTATATTTGAATGATTTGCTACTTGTTAATTGTATCGCGAACATTTTTGGTACGGTACTACGAAAGAAAGAGTATTGTGAAAATTATTTATCTCATTAAATATGCAAATTATATACAAATTACTCAAGGCCAAGGACATGAATATTCAAAATATATTTAGTGCTTGTTCTTTGTACTACTACTTTTGTCGTAATAACGATATCAAGGCACTTTTTGTGATTTTGATAGTACATTGTATGCACAACAATCTTATGACAACTTTTGTATAGTTTTCATCATTTACATAAAATTATGATATTTCAAAGAAAAAAAAAATTCGAATGATTTTTGGAAATGATTTTGCTTGTGAGGTATGTATGTGCACAAAACATGATAGGATTGTTTTTTTTAATGAAAACTTATGTTTCTGCCAATTCTGAAATAATTCTGATGAATATTTTTCAAGTTACAGCATTTTTTGTCAAAAATTTATAATTCAGAGATAATTAGCATATTATAAAGGTACTTCAAACACAGTTTCCTACAATACATTTTATCCAAAATGGGATAAATTGACCTGCAGTCGCGAGTTCAGTTGCTCTAGGGTGCCTCCATGGACGCAGCTTTCTTAGCACGTACTCAAATGCACTGAACCTACAAGGCCAATAGTTGGCAACAAACACATTAGTACCCTGTCAGTTACATCCAAAGGTCAATTGCAACACTAAAAAGTGTACAATTTTGACTGTTTTTCTAAATAATTTTGGACCAAAATTATTCACTTCCGGTCTGATTATTGGCTTCCCTGAAACTTTCTCTGCCCTAAAATACAATCAAATACTACAGAATATCATGAAAACAGCAATTGAAAAATGAAGAGCATAATCAAACTACTACTAAAATACTAAAAATCAAAATTGAGATTTTTGTTTTCTTATTTAAACTAGACTGGCCCCTTAATAATCATACACAACGTAAACATTGTGGAAACGACTTACCGTTCTGACAGTTCTTGCCTTCATAACCTGGTACACAGGTACAATTATAGTCATTAAAGAGATCTACACATAAACCACTGTTTTCATAAGGGTTAGAAGCACATTCATCCGTCTCTGATAAAAGTAGGAGGTCACAAAAGTAGAGATCAGAAAGTGCATTTGGTCTAATTTGTCGGAAAAATATGATAGTAGACTAGCCAAGACGTATGTATATATTATGTTTTGGGGGAGGGCATATAAATAGATAGGTGTAAACAGTGGTGTTAGTATGGATTCAGGTATAATTGTCTCACTGGTGCATTGGAGACCTTCGAGGGAGAAAAAAAAACCAAACAGAGAAACCAGGCGCAGATCCAGAGGGGGCAAGCGGGCCTTGCCCCCCCCCCCCCCCCGCAAAAAAAAAAAAAAAAAAGGAGAGAGAGAGAGAAGGAAAGAAGGGAAAGGGAAAGAGGAGAGAAAGGGAAAAAAAGAAGAGGAAGAAGGAAAGAAAAGAGGGAAGAAGTAGATCGGGGGGGCAAAAGGACTTGCCTCCCAGGCTGTTGCCCCCCCCCCCCCCCCCCAATCAAAAAATAAAAGAGAAGGAAGGAAAGGGAAAGAAAAAAGGAAAAGAGGAGATACAGGGAAGGAAAAAAGAGGAAGAAGAAAAGAAAAAAAGGGGATAACGACACAACAAATCGTCTTCTTTCTCTAATGATTTAATGAAAAGTAAGCTTCCGCTTAGCGCGGGAGGGGGAAAACTAAATTCAGACGAGGATTATTTTTTGGGAACGGTACAACAAATCGTCTTCTTTCTCTAATAATTTATTGAAATATCAAAGCTTCCGCGTTTTGCGGAGGAGGGAGGGGGAAACTCGCCCCTCCCTGCACCCACCCACCTCCAATTACGTCACTGCTGGTCACCATTACGAACCAATATTTGGCTCGCATAATTTCAAATTTTGCCCCCCCCCCCCCCCCCTAAGAAATCCCGGATCCGCGCCTGATGTATATACAACGGCAACAGTTTCAATATAAAATGTAAGTTCTTCTTACTTAAATCATTGGTCTGGAAACAAGTATTTGCCCATCATTGTATTACATTTTCACTGACAATGAATTCACATTGTAATGCAATTTTCAAGTTTCCCAGGCTTATTTAGGAGAACAGAAGATTGATATTGTTTAGTTGTACGATAACATCACTCAGTTTGATTTGATTTGATTGGAGATATATCTCATTAAAAACAGAGTAAAGGCTATACAGTATCAAACAAACCTACACCATTAAACTTCAAGCTCACTCACACATGATTTATTGCGACACTTTCAAGGCTACTTATTATTTCAAGTTCATACAAAGGGCAACAGCTTCAATATTAAACGTAATTAAATCATTGGTCTGGAAAATGTTAATGCCCATTGTTGTATAATATACAACATTTTCCATAACGATGAATATACATTGTATAATGCAATTTTCAGGAAAACCATACTTGTCATTACTGTTATATTTGTTATATGATACTAAAGCAAATCGTTTCGCTTATCGATAAGATAAATCAATGTGAAGTACGTGTCAAATAATAAAATCATTACGTGCTATTTTTAACCGGACTAGACATTTGAAATGAAGGCAAGCAAGTTTTTTAAACAAAGAATTCAGAAATTGAACAACATTGCACATTTTAGTCTACACGGCATGCTCTATACCCTTAGTTGGACTGTGAACAGTTGTCTTCTTAAGTCTTCCATATAAATAGGTATCGCACACCAAAAATAAGTACAACAAACACATGTTATTTGATGATTGCAAATGATCAAGCTTCAAAAAACAAAATACAGATTTGAAATCGGTCAATGCGTTGTGATTTTATACCATTTTTTTTACATCGCAAATTACTGAAAAACCTGCCAGAAATGGTCAAATTGGCAAAAATGGCAAAATTCGACAAAGTTGACAACTTAATTCATCACTTTCTTGGACACAAATAATTAATTAAATTATCAGACACTAAAATATCATCTTTGTGGTAAAAAATACAAAAAAGAAAATTCATATATCTATTACCGTTTTGAAAACAGAAGCAAACAAAATAAGTCATTTTTGCGAATCTGCAGATATGAAAAAGTTGTGAAAATAACTAAGTCCGTCTAATTAATATGCGCATATGTAATCAAATCAAAACCGAACATGATACATCAATGAAACCTATGTATATAAGACAGGTATGGATTTTTTTTAATTTTTTTTTTGAAGAAAAATAAAATTATGAATATTCATCAAATATGCAAATTAGGTCATTTAAGCTAATTATATATATAGAAAAGTCAAACCGTTCATTTTGTTGGCATTTTTTAAAATCATATATTTATAGATCATATTTACACCATATATTAACATTAAATTCCAAATATTTTTGCAATGCCAATAAAATATGGCGATGGAAATTACTTGGATCACTGTTACAGCTATTTCCTCATATGTTTCACAAATTATTCAGAAAACCGAACAAATGATAAGAATCTGCAGACTTTCAGATACATCACAGTATAGTTTCTTTTTAAAAAAATGTCAGATTTGAGGATTTATGACGATTTTCCGAGAAATCATTTAATTCAACAGGCCATAACATTCCACAGGGACTAAATTTCAGAAAGAAAAAAAAGTTTGGTGACCCCAGTACAGTTGTGGCTATTTTAAGTGTAAATAACAAATTGATTTAATGAGTGAAACATATGAGGATATTGCATTTTTGTAGGGGAGTTTTATACATTGACGTGCATTTTCACCACGCAGAATAACAGTCAATGGGCGATCAGCGGGCCATGTCACACATGGCTGAAAAGACAATATTCTAATTAATAATTTAACATACTTCCCATATGCTTATAACAATGAAACTACACAGAATTGTAGTTAAAGGTATGCTTGAAAGACATGTGAAATTAAAATTTAAAAATATTGTTCAGTTTTTTTTAAAGAAATTTACGAAAATTGCTATTTCTACCAACTGACTGCTGTTGTGTATGTGTGTATGTGCATGGGGCAGACTGTGTGCACAGGCAGTGTGATCACCCTTATATAAATATAAATTTAAAGGAGGTCAATAATCATTATAAAAACAATGTGATAATATTTTTTCTTGGGGGGGACGGGAGGAGGGCAATTCAAAAATGGACTGATATGTGAACATTAATATTGATAGGTCGCTTCACAAAAGGGGCATACATAGTCCTTTTTTGTGCATAGTTTTTTGAGCAAAACACAAAATAGGTGGAGCCAACGTCCACACAGGTCACATCGCACCCATGGAGGTTTTGGCCCGAATTTACAAAGGAGGTTTGTCGACAAATCTAGGTTTATGTGCTTTATATGACGCGTTTCGATGCGTTTCAGACCAAGGTTTAGACAAACCTTGTCTGAAACGCGTCATATAATTATGACCCACATAAACATAGTTTTGTCTACAAACCTCCTTTGTGAATTCGGGCCTTTGTGTCTGTGTCCTTCCCTGGCTTTTCACACGACACATTTTTCCGAGAATTTATTCTCTTGGACACAGCTAGAGCGTTCTGCAATTGAAAGCGAAATGTGCGAGTCAGGGGCGGCGATCCCGGGGGAAGGACGGGGTACACGTCTTCCCTTAATTTTCTGAGGGGGATCGTCCCCCATGGATAATTTGAAAAAGTGCACACCAACAAAATGTATAGCAAATACTGACAAAAGACTGCAACACGCTTTAAGGCTCTGGTGGGCCCAAGAGTACAGCGTTTAGACTAATAGAAATGCTAAAATCTTCTCGCTCGGTCGCTACGCTCCTTTGCATAATATCCTAAAAATATACAAGTAAATATTGTAGAAAATATGTATTCTGTTGGTATCACGTATGTACAGTTTACACTGTGTGTTAACAAGATTAAAAGTTATAGAAATAGATCAGTGTTCCAAAAATGAATATTCAGCTTGCTCTTTTAAAAAGTCCCTTCCTGCTCAGTACTTACAAAAATTTACCTAGTCAATATTTACAACCCTTCGGACTGCACACTAGATATCGGCAAAGTAAAAGTGAAGCGTGAAAAAAGTATATTGCTTGTTTTTATGCTGTAGTTTTGCTAAAGAATGTAATTTTGTAACACAACAAAACTTCAAAAACCTGTGAGGGGTTTACATATAAGACTTATCATACAGCTTTATGGGGGGTAGTCTTTTCCGTCACCTCCGCCTCTTTCACTGGCGTACTGATGGGGGGCAGTAACCCCCCCCCCCCCCCATACAATTTAAATATGGGTTATTTTTAATTTGATACCAGTGATTTACAAGTATTGCTAAAATGGCAGTATTTTTCCATGAGCTCCCGGGGGCTCTACCCCCTGGAACCCACCAAGGGCCCTAAGGCGGGCCCCTGTTTGCTCATCTGGACGTAATTAAATGCCTAAAGTCATTGAGCTTTCGGGGGCTCTGCCCTCTGGACTCAACCAATGGGCCTAAGGCGGGTCCCTAGATGCGTAATTTGGTGCCTGAAAGCCCTTCCGTTATGTATTTCTTATGTATTTCTTTGTCTTTCTTTCTCCATATCCTCTGCATTCTCCTTATGTATTTTTTTGTTTTTCCTTTTCTATTACCTTCCCTTCCCTGGGTATACATATACATGCACATGTACTATATATGGCTAAACAGTTTTGTAAAAAATAAATAATAAGCGCGAACGGTCAAGGAGTAAGAAGAAGGCAAAAAGAGAACAAAGACGGCATCCATGGAAGCCATGTGAGAGTGTCCACTTTTTTCGCTTTTACTTTCACCCTTGCATTCTTTCCTGAATCAGAGTTATCTCACACCTTGTAGACTCGTGCAGGTTATGATCTTGTGTGTGTGTGTGTGTGTGTGTGTGTGTGTGTGCGTGTGTGTGCGTGTGTTTGAGTGTGTGCGTGTAACGAAATAACGTATACAATAGCTTGGCAATTCTCATGGTTATGAGATACAATGTGAAAGGAAATGAGAGAATAATGGTCGCGTAGCTTAAATCAAAGTTCCCCATTGCAGTCCTCTCTTTTTGGATATTTTTGCATTTTGTTTTTGTAAGAGGTGTAGCGCCAGAAGAAAGAAGAGGAAGAAGAAAAGAAACGGGCGAAGAAGGAGATCGGGGGCAAAAGGGCCTTGACTCCCAGGCTGTTGCACCCCCCCCCCCCCCCCCCCTCCAATCAAAAAATAAGAGAGAAGGAAGGAAAGGGAAAGGGTAAGAGGAGATAAAGGGAAGGAAAAAGAGGAAGAAAAAAGGAAAAGAAAGGGGATATCATTTGCAATTTTCCCGCCGGTTGATCGAGGAGGGGCAAAAGGCTCTTACCTCCCCCCGCCCCCGCTATAACAAAGAGAGAAAGAAGGAAAAGGGAAAGAGGAGAGCTAAAAGGGAACAAAAAAGAGGAAGAAGAAAAGAAAAGGGTGAAAAGAACGGGAAATCAGTTCCGGTTAATCCCGCCAACAACGTGTGGATCGGGGTGGGGGCCGAAAGGCCCTTGCCCCCCCCCCCCAACCCCCCCCCCCCCCCCTCGGCAAACCTTAATGAGGAGAGAAAGGGAAAGAAGAAAAGGGGGGCACTGGCGTACTGACAGGGGGGGGGGGCTTGGGGGAATTCAAATTCAAACGTGGTTTATTTCTAATTCCATAACGGTGGCTTACAAATAATGCTGAATTCTTTCCGAGATTTTTCCTCAGTTTTTAGTAAATTATACTTTTGTATGCGTTTGTTGGAAAATGACAAATTTCCTAAATTTACAGCCAGTCAAGAAATATGATTCTTGAGAAAAGTTAGGGCCCGGGGATCGGCTGGATTCGCAAGCCTCGAGCTCCCCCCCCCCCCCCCTCCCCCCTCCACTTTTTTTGAAAAGGTATAGTAAAGAGAAATAGAAATAAAGAGAGCAAGAAAGAAAGAATAGTTAACTAGCTGCTCGTCTGACCGAAATTAAACGCCTAAAAACCCCTGAGCTTCCGGGGTTTCGTCCCTTGCACCCCGCCTAGGGCCCTAGACTCCCCTGGATGCTAATCTGACGGAAATGTAATGCCTAAAACCCCTGTTTTCTGGGGGCTTCGCCCGCTGGACCTCACGCCAATTAGTGTCCTGCCAGTGTCACAAATAAGGTATAAAAATATGTTCATCTGACCGTAATCAAATGCCTAAAACCCCTGAGCTTCCCGGGTCGGACAAGGTATCAAAATTTGTTTATCCGACCGCAGGCGCGTAGCCAGGGGGGGGGGGGGATAGAAAAAAAATAGAGAGGAGAGGAAATGAAGAGGACGTAGGGAGAAAAAGGAGCAGACAAAAAACATCTTTGAAATTCAGACAAGAATTAAGAGTATAGAGAACGGTACAACGAATCGTCTTCTATCTCTAAAAATTTAATGAAACGTCAAAGCTTCCGCGCTTCGCGGAGGGGGGAGGACTGAATTAAGACAAGGATTAAGAGTATAGAGAACGGTACAACGAATCGTCTTCTATCTCTAATAATTTAATGAAACGTCAAAGCTTCCGCGCTTCGTGGAGGGGGTGCTTAATTAAGACAAGGATTAAGAGTCGAGAACGATACAACGAATCGTTTTCTTTCTCCAATGATTTAATGAAACGTAAAAGCTTCCGCACTTCGCGCGAGAGGAGGGAGGAGGGCTGAATTAAGACAAGGATTAAGAATCGAGAACGGTACAACGAATCGTTTCTTTCGTCAATGATTTAATGAAACGTAAAAGTTTCCGCGCTTCGCGCGGGAGGGGAAAATTGCATTCAAACGAGGATAACTTTCGAGAACGCAATAACGAATCGTCTTCTTTCACTAATAGTAGGGTGATCACACTGCCTGTGCACACAGTCTGCCCCATGCACATACACACACACACACAAAAGCAGTCAATTGGTAGAAATAGCAATTCTCGTAAATTTATTTAAAAAAAACGCATCGAAACGCGTCATATAAAGCACATAAACCTAGATTTGTCGACAAACCTCCTTTGTAAATTCGGGCCAAAACCTCCATGGGTGCGATGTGACCTGTGTGGACGTTGGCTCCACCTATTTTGTGTTTTGCTCAAAAAACTATGCACAAAAAAGGACTATGTATGCCCCTTTTGAGAAGCGACCTATCAATATTAATGTTCACATATCAGTCCATTTTTGAATTGCCCTCCTCCCGTCCCCCCCAAGAAAAAATATTATCACATTGTTTTTATAATGATTATTGACCTCCTTTAAATTTATATTTATATAAGGGTGATCACACTGCCTGTGCACACAGTCTGCCCCATGCACATACACACATACACAACAGCAGTCAGTTGGTAGAAATAACAATTTTCGTAAATTTCTTTAAAAAAAACTGAACAATATTTTTAAATTTTAATTTCACATGTCTTTCAAGCATACCTTTAACTACAATTCTGTGTAGTTTCATTGTTATAGGCATATGGGAAATATGTTAAATTATTAATTAGAATATTGTCTTTTCAGCCATGTGTGACATGGCCCGCTGATCGCCCATTGACTGTTATTCTGCGTGGTGAAAATGCACGTCAATGTATAAAACTCCCCTACAAAAATGCAATATCTTCATATGTTTCACTCATTGAATCAATTTGTTATTTACACTCAAGGTAGCCACAACTGTACTGGGGTCACCAAATTTTCTTTTTGTTTTAAATTCAGTCCCTGTGAAATGTTATGGCCTGTTAAATTAAATAATTTCTCGGAAAATCGTCATAAATCCTCAAATCTGACATTTTTTTTAAAAGAAACTATACTGTGATGTATCTGAAAGTCTGCAGATTCTTATCATTTGTTCGGTTTTCTGAATAATTTGTGAAACATATGAGGAAATAGCTGTAATAGTGATCCAAGTTATTTCCATCGCCATATTTTATTGGCATTGCAAAAATATTTGGAAATTAATGTTAATATATGGTGTAAATATGATCTATAAATATATGATTTAAAAAAATGCCAACAAAATGAACAGTTTGACTTTTCTATATATATTTATATAACTAGCTGAAATGACCTCATTTGCATATTTGATGAATATTCATAATTTTATTTTTCTTCAAAAAAAAAAATTCCATACCTGTCTGATATACACATATGCGCATATTAATTAGACGGACTTAGTTATTTTCACAACTTTTTTATATCTGCAGATTCGCAAAAATGGCAAAATCGGACTTATTTTGTTTGCTTCTGTTTTCAAAACGGTAATAGATATATGAATTTTCTTTTTTGTATTTTTTACCACAAAGATGATATTTTAGTGTCTGATAATTTAATTTATTATTTGTGTCCAAGAAAGTGATGAATTAAGTTGTCAACTTTGTCAAATTTTGCCATTTTTGCCAATTTGACCATTTCTGGCAGGTTTTTCGGTAATGTTGCGATATAAAAAAAATGATATAAAATCACAACGCATTGACCGATTTCAATTCTGTTTTTTGTTTTTTGAAGCTTTCATAAAGCTTGATCATTTGCAATCATCAAATAACATGTGTTTGTTGTACTTATTTTTGGTGTGCTATAGTTTAATGAAACGTCAAAGCTTCCACGCTGCGCGGAGGGGGAGGGGGCTGAATTTAGACAAGGATTAAGAGTCGAGAACGGTACAACAAATTGTCTTCTTTCTCTAATACTTAAATGAAACGTCATATATAGCTTCCGCGCTTTGCAGAGGAGGGAGGGGGAAACTCGCCCCTCCCTACATTCCCCTGCATTACGTCACTGCTGGTCACCATTACGTACCAATATTTGGCTCGCATAATTTCAAATTTGGGCCCCCCCCCCCCCCCTAAGAAATCCTGGATCCGCGCCTGAGAGAAGCAGTAAAAGTAGGGTGTGAGAGGGGTCGAATAAACTTCTTCTCATATCGCATCATCCATTAATCTCCTCTCCCCCTCCCTCAGCTCTTCCCCTCTACCCCTCTCCCCCTCTTCCTCCTCTCCCCTCTCTCTGTCCATCTATCTCAGAGTCTGTCTCTCTCTCTCTCTCTCTCTCTCCTTCCCCCTCTCTCTTCTTTCTTTCTTTCATTAATTTTGTCATCACCAGTTGATGGGGAGAGGGTACGTGCTTCTCGTTGCTCTGTAGCTACGCCACTATAGATATACATGAATAGGAAAAAGAATTTGAACTTTCTGAGAAAAGTTAGGGGATATTCATGAAAAATCTTACCATTACACGATGGAATGCGAGGTATAAACATTCCTATCTTACAGATGATGGATTTATTGTGAGTGATGGTGTATCCTGCGTCACACTCAAATATGCACTCTGTATTACATGATACATTAGCATTGGTCTCGCAGGTGCCATTAATCAGCGATGTGAGGTTCCCAGGTAGTTCCCCGACATAGCATTCAGCTTCATGGAAACGAGAAGGAAATAATCAGACCGGTAAATATAGACACTGTATTACAACTATTGGCTTTCAACTATTTTTGTTCTCGATCACAGAGAATACTTTTAAAAGACAAAACATCATTATAATTTGAAATTTGCATTAATTTCAGCTGATTACATAAGGGAGAAAAGTGTGTATTCCAACAATAGCTTTAGGTAACACCTAAAAATGTAAGGAAGAGCGTCGAGCTCGAGAAAGGGTAGTATCGCCCCCAGTCTATGTGTATATAACAATACGAATATGGGTGTCATTCATTCATGAATATTTTATTAAAGACGGTTGTAATATAATTATTACATATCAATCATGTTAACACACATTTCGTTAAATATTTGCCAAAATGTGCGCAATCAGTCGGAACAAGCTGAAGTCCAAACGGTGGAGGGGAATCAGAGGTATATTGGATACTCCCAAATATCTGTATTTCATTATTTCCTATTGCAATAAAAACGTTGATAATTACTTTCGACTGAAGACCCGATTTTAATATCACCTTTGATGGAAATCTTCCAAAGTGTACACCTTTATGCATTTATTCTACATTGATCATCGAATGGAGCTAAAACTAATGCTTTGAATGATATGCTCGTGGTACATGAGGCGTCATATTGATTGCGTCAAACATTCCGCGTCGAATTGAGCTAATAAGGGTAGAAGCCCATATACGCAGGAATTTTAAGAAATGTTTACTCCTTTTATTATGCAACCACCCTTTGTAGGATACCACTTCGCATGGCGCATCAAAGGCTGCAGCACTCCGTGACACAGTCCTACGTCAGATAAAGGCCCGTTCACACAGAGGGGACGCATGGAAAACGCACGGCCAGCGCATTGGAAATTTGCAATGTTGGCCAGTGCGTTGTCGTTCGCTAGATGTGTGTCATCATTCGTTACTCGTTCGTCGAGCGCACTGGACCAAGGCTGGACCAACGCTATGCATTCGTCGTCATTCGCTGTGTGCGTCGGGATTTTTTGAGCATGTTCAAAAGTGTGCGCGGAGCTCGACGCATGAATGTAAATGCCAAAAGGACGCCAGACATGCGCGGAACGCGCTAGACCAACGCCGGACATAGGCGGAGTCCACGCCCTGTATACGCACAGCGCGCTAGCAACACGCTATGCATTCAGTCAGTGTCAGCTCGCTAGCTTCTCCCAAATCCTGACAAAAGTCGGGCTCACGACTTTTTTTCGATTTTCAATGCACCGGCCGTGCGTCGTCTATGTGTGACCGGGCCATAAATAGGGACTTTTAGATTGGAGTGGACTGAAACGTGTGACGTCCATTCAAGGCAGTGCATTATTAGGACATCGATCGCAGCATAGACCTATTGTCTTCGTGCGTATCTAAAAGTTCCTATTAGGGACTTTTAGATTTGCACGTCGACAGCTTTGACTGCAACGTGTGACGTCATTTTAAGGCACTGCGCATGCGTCACGTCGTCTCAGTCGGCGATCGAGAATGCGTCAACCTTAATTTTCCTAAATCTAGTACTGTACTAGTATGCCGCGTGCGCATAAAATATACAGTTCCTCAGGTAGACAAAGGAACATCGATCCCTTCCCTGCTATTATGTACAAATGTGTAGAACAGGTGTCACATGCATATTCACCTGTTCTACACATTTTTACATAAAAGCAGTGAAGGGATGTTCTGCATGTTTATCGTCGGGTGCAATCTAAGATTTCTAATTGTAGTCAACATGGGCAGTTGAGTACGTTGACACGCATGATCAGTCGGCGTTCGTCGTGTTCTCGTCCACTCAATCTAAAAGTCCCTATTGAAACCTCGTGTGCAACATGCATTGTACTTACTGCGGGGTAGTGGCTTCAATGGAGAAGAACATGTACAGTTGCTGTCTGACACATCCTTTCTTATACACACATCCTCATCGGATAGCGCAACTCCATACATCATGGTCAGCACTGCAACGCATATGGCTGACTGCCAAAGCTGGGAATAAATAGGACAAAGATTACATACAATTGATTATTGTGATTCGGTGACAATAACATTATGGTTTTACTGCCTATAAGATGCTACTACACTTCCCCTCTTCCAATGCCCAATGACACTGTTATTACCTTTTTGAGAAAAAAATCTTATCTTCCTTACATGTATATGATTGTTCTTTTTTGTTTACGGGTCTTACTTATTTGGTTGTAAAGGAAATTATTATCGAATTGAGACATGGAGATATGTGATTATTATGACAGTGAACAAAATACAATGAGACAAAATCGTAATGAGCATTTAAGTAGACGAGTGTGTTCTTTATCCCACATAAACCATTTTGAGAAAAAAATTCAGATCACGCAAATATGCAAAGTAACGAGCCCTTTCAAGGTGCTCCTTTGTCAAACTATTGATATTGCCAAGGCAAATTTGACTAGCAGAATGGCAGAAGTTATCATAAGGTGGTCAGTATGGTTATGGCAGATATAGATTGAAGATGTGCGTTGTGCGTGTTCATAGATCAGAATGATCAGGCCAGGCCTATACTATAAAGCCACAAAGGCATTGTATTGAGCGCTATTATGAATACAATTATTGTCATTCGTTTAATATAATTAATAATTATAAGAGGTGAAACAGGCAAATTACAGTAACTGAATGTAGTTTATTTTATCTCTCTTTCCTTATCCCTTTTAGAAGTTGACAGCGGCCCACAAACTCCATGTTCTGACTGAATCACAGTAGTAGTCCTTAACAGTATGGCGGAGGCGACTGAAGTTCCCTTTCTTCTTTTCTGTCCAAAAGTCTGCGATTGCTACCGATGTGCTTTTGTTTGGAGACATGTCTGTATGTGATTACTTATACCTTATACCGATGCCTATATAAGAGCAAGTCAATTATAGATTCATAAGGACGGAGAACCCATAAAGACATGATTACCCTGCCTTATCCTTTATTTTATACCCTTTGTACAATTCATATCTATCTTTGTGTTAATCATAAACATTAATAATCAGTCAATGGAAACAGTATTGAGCAATGAGCATGATCCAGTACTGTATGCAGACCACTCGATACATAGGCCCCTTTTCAGTAGATTGTAATTATACGTGTACTTATTTCAATCTTACGGTTACAGGTACATCTTAGAGTTAGATTGCTATACTGTTATCAATCTTACAGATACAGGTTACATGTTACACTTACAGTTTAGATTATAATATAGGCTACGTAGTATAGTTTAGTTTGTTATACTCTTTGTAAGATTTGTTGTCATCATACTCATCATGTCTATACTCAGCTCTTGTCCCTATATTATGTAACATGATATAGTTTTATGGACCTCTGCCTTGTGCAGCTGAGTCCACTTTGGGCTGCCAGGTGAAAATGTGATGTGCATAAAAAAACATCAAACACATGATAACTCTGGATATAACTGTAAATTACACTGTTACTTGACGTTATCGTGCACTGCTTTTTATGGTCTCCATTGTGTTAGTAGATGCAAGGAAAACATCACTTACGCGGGGGTTTAAAATAGCCACACAAAAATCGCCTCGCCGCTACGCGGCTCGTGGGTGATGCTCTGCATCATCATTGGGTCAACCCGCCCCCTTAGCAAAAAGCTAGACCCGCCCCTGGAGTCTGAAATAAAGTTCTGAATTTAATTAATTGAATTGATGGTCCAAGCATCACAGAGTAAATAAAGTAAATATTTACATCGCAATTACTCGTATGAGAATGTTTGTACAAGATTTTATGTAAACAGCTTTACTCTACAAATGCCAAGGTTCATAGAACATTTTAAACAGTTTGAATCAGGGTTGGGCGGTAAATACCGGTGGCGGTAATTACCGGCGGTAAATACCGGTAAATACTGTCCGGTAAATAAGATGCGCGCCCGGTAAATATGTAAAAAGCGGGAAATATGATTTTAATTCTCTATTTATTAATAATTTTACTTGTTTTTAGCCTCATAACTGAAAATATTGTTCTGAAATAATTAGCAGCACAATACTCATATTAGGAACACACAAACAGATTTATAAAATCCTCACTGCATACAAAATTGTACACACCCAAACAAATGGCATTTTGTGCATATGCTAATTAATAGGTATTCATGAATATGGTAATTAGCAACTGGGAACCAAAACCTTCATACAAGTTACTTTTATTGTAAAGTTTAAGATATTTGAATAAAATCAGTGAAAATTTGAACAAAATCGGGCAAGGAATAAGGAAGTTAAAGCTTTTTGAAATGACTAGTCACTAGCGGGCGATATTCAATTTGATGACATCATTTGTGGACAACTCTCCATGCCTTTTGTACATCAAATTTTTCATGTTTTTTCTTCTTTCTTGTGATTGAGATAATAGAATGCAAAATGATATTCTACTTCACATGTTATGAAATCCGATCAAGAACACAAATAAATAGGAAAAAACAAAAGACTTGTGAAAAGGCATGGAGAGTTGTCCACAAAATAATGTCATCAAATTGAATATCGCCCTCTAGTGATTAGTCATTTTAAAAAGCTTTAACTTCCTTATTCCTTGCCCGATTTTGTTCAATTTTTCACTGATTTTATTCAAATATCTTAAACTTTACAATAAAAGTAAATTAGTATGAAGGTTTTGGTTCCCTTTAATGAAGAACATCATATCTAGATTAGGTGTATATTTGGTATCTTTTTCCTGTATTTTTTTCCAGCATTACATATTTACAGACATAGACAAACACACGAACAAACACACACACACACACACAAATACATGTAGTACACACAAGAGCAACCATACTCACCACCATTGTTATTATGTTCAAAATTGGACAATCCCTATTAACAAGTGAGTGGAAAAATATATTTCCCGGTATTTCCCAGTAAAAAGTGGTAAATACCGGTAAATACCGCTTATTTCCCGGCGTCCGGGAAATAAACCTCCGAAGCGGGAAATATGCCAACCCTGGTTTGAATGCATTTATATTTGTCACGAAAAACTCTGTGATCACAACTGAACAGAATATTTGGGTTATTATGTAAAACTTTTTTTCATAAAGGCAAAGAAGGACTGTTTTCATTGTCCAAATTCTGAAACCTGTATACATGTATTAGGATATTGGTGACAAGGGCATCAAACTTATCTTGGATAATGGATTAAGAGCTAAATGTTTGTCTATACATAATAGCTTACGCAAATTATGTGTGAGTCCGTAGCAAAATTTCGGGAAAACCTCTTTGGTCAAAGGTGGTATAACTGGACTATTCTTGCTTCTATAGTACCTTTATCCTGTATTTCTATCGCTATTAAAAAAAGAAATGACGTCGAGCACATCGGAATGGTATCGTCACTTTACCGAAACAACAAAAAACCAAGCTTATTTGAAATTCACATCAACCCCAATTTCACATACAATGAAGTCAGACCCACTATACAAAGGACTGGTGCCTGTTATAGATCATTAACCAAAGCACTGTGTTGTTCTGTTAGTGATATTTCACAAAGCATAGATTAGTATTTGGTATTCTAACAGGCTTTGACGTTATTATAAGGAACGTTTTATTAATATAAATGTTTTATTTGTTTTATAAAGCAAAAGATACAACAAAACAAATGTAACGTGTTTTATTTGTTTTATAAAGCAAAAGATATAAAAAATTTAAAAAATGTAACACCATGATAAAATATAATGACCATGAACAAGAGAATCATGAAACAAGAACAAACAAACAATAAAAACAAAGCAGAAAAAGGACCCCCCCCCCCCCCTCCTTCAAAAAATATAGATAATAACAATACTGATACTGTAGAATGGAAATCATTCAACAATATAAACACATAAATATAGTATTTTAGACAAAAAACATAAATGACAAAAACTTGTACTTTTGGACATCAAATAAGTTTTCAAATAATGAAGGATTAAAAGCTTGTATAAAGTGACAAATAAGCCAATTTCAGATTGGCCTTACTATTTTACACCCACCAAATAAAAGTAACACTGTTTATCAAAAAAGGTTCATTTTGGGAAACCCTTTCTCCTTATCTTAGGTAAAGGGTAGTTCAGTGCAATTGTATTATGACTCACTTCGAAATAAAGAGCATGAAATCGAGTGTCATTACTACACTTGAAATTACGTACCTCCTCCCAGTCTAAATCTACTGGAATAATAACCTATCCTTACAATAGTCATAACGTTTTTCTGAGACATTCCTTTCAAACATCATTGTGAATGTCTAGGAATTTTCTTCATTCTCGTATATAAGTTCTGATATTATCCTATCTAGCACGTCAATATCATCTTCATTTAGGTCATTACACCTTAACTAAGAATATTTGTCATCAGAAAAGTGTACTTCCTCTTATATCTTTTAGTGGAACAGCAAATTCAAGAATCACTTCTTCAAATAATCTGTATTCTGGATTGGGTGAGTTTAATAGATCATTAAACAGTACAATTTTTGTTATTGTGCCAATCTTCCGATACAAAACTTGTACGGATTTTGAACAATTATTTACTGGTGTTGACAAATCGTCTGTCCAGTAGGTCAAATGCAGCTTCCTCTCTGAGAATGTACCATGTTCTAATAGAATCAGCTGGTTGTACAATTTTTTTTATTTTCAGGAGTGTGTTTTCCGTAATACGTCGCACGGCTGGCAGAAGGGCGTTAGCGCGCGATCGACTCGAAAACTACTTTTCGAGTTATTCGCATTTAAAGATTTGTTTCATATTTAAACTGCTTTCCGTCCCGAAATTTGGTTTAAAACTTAAAAGACTAATAGAAATGTTAAAGCAGAACACGACAAGCCATTTTTTCCCGGAAATAAGTCAGTTTTATAAAAGTTTGAGGCGATTTAGTGCTAACGCCCTTCTGCTTAACGCATTATTGCGCATCTTCTTTCATGCTAAAGGGCGCAAGCCGCGTAACGCCCTTCTGCTTTGAGTAAAATAGATACGCTTCGGCGCGTAAAGCTTGTAAAAGGGCGTAACGCGCATGGTGTAGCCCGGATGGAGCGTGTTGTCATTCAGACTTTCTGAAATAAAAAGCAGACGCATGCAATTGTTTGTGATGATAAAATATCAAATTTGATTTTTCGTTTGCTTTTGTTTTAGCATTAATTAATAGTATTAGGTTATGCTTTACGGATTTCTCTTCCAATATTTACAAAAAACTCATTAAATTTATCAGCAATTTATTTTAAATCATAATGTATCACGACAATTTATTGATTATTATGTAAGGGTAATTCTTAATGCATTAACCAAGTACATCGCTTATAATATCCAAGGTATTTTTCATGTTTCCTTAAACCTATTTGGAATTTCAAATAGTAATAATTACTTTATGCTGATTTCCGGAATTTATTCCCATAATTTCGAACTCTATTATATTTCCTCTTATTCGTATCTCTATACAAAGAGGTCAATATATTCAAAGAGTAATAGAGTAAAAAATAAAATTACACTGATCACATCACTCTGCCCCATCCTGATATTTATCTTTAATCCTTCACAGAATGCAGGAAATGCATTAATTTGTTACAGAATGCCCTTTATGTCTACAACTGTATATGTACGTTGTGCTTCATATGTGATTTAAAGGGAAAGTCCACCCTGAAATTAAGTTAGTTTTAATAGGAGTAGAAAAATGAGAGAAACAAGTCAGTGAAAGTTTGAGCAAATTCCGATTAAAAATAAGGAAGTTAGGATTTTTTAAGTTGTGATCAATCAAACACAAATTGGCAACTCTATGACGTATCATGCGAGCTCAACTTCCATTTGCTCAGTACTAAAAAAATCTAAAATTTTCATTTTCCCTCAAGAAAAATTTCAACCATACATGCACCCTAAATATAATAATTGCAAATATGTTTCTATACTCCCCCTGCAAGGAACAAATATATATTCCGTCATCAATAACGAAGAAAACATGATTTTATGGAATATTATGCACAAAGCAAATGAAGGAGAGCTCGTATAATAAGTCACAGAGTTGCCAATTTGTATTTGATTGATCACAACTTCAATAATTCATAACTTTCTTATTTTCATTCAGAATTTGCTCAAATTTTCACTCACCTGATTTTCTCATTATTCTGCCTCTATCGAAACAAACTTATTTTGGGGGTCCGGGTGGACTTTCCCTTTAAGTTTGATTGGATATTGTTGTCAATGATCAAAAGTATATTTGTATACTTTTTTTTGGGGGGGGGGCACACCAAGCACTATGTACAATTTCTTCTCAATTCTTTCTCTTTCTGTCTCTCTCTCTCTCATGCAAACAAGAACATCCCCTCACTCTCTCTCTCTCTCTATTTCTATCGATCTCTCTGTCTATCTCTCTTTTTCTTTCTCCATTAAACACATCTCATAATCGTTTGTTAGCCCTCTTTTGCAGTTGCGTGTCTATCTTCTTGTCACATTAGTCATTTCCATTCTAGTACATTACTCTCTCGGACACATTTTTCCCATGAACAAATGTAACTATATAAGAATAAACGCTAAATAGCACAAAGCAATCAAATGTTAAGATGAACAATTCTGTCATGGTTATGACTGAATTTATTCCTTTGCAATATAACTGGAATCCTTTTTGTACAGTTCATTTTACAATTCCATGTACAATCATTCAAAATTGATCAATCATAATGAATCATGATTAAATATAAAAATTGGAACTTATCTGTAGCACATGCTCATGGCAGAAAGAACAACATGGTAGCTCTCAAAAGAAAGTTTTGTATTCTGCGTTGAATCTGTTCTAGCTCTAGTCAGCTTTTGTAGCATAGTTTTAAAAACTGTGCAGTAAGTTTACAAAAGAGAAAATACTTGAACAATATATCAGCATTATCAAAGGCAAATAAACAAAATTGTATGACAATAAGTGAAACTGTAGCACATGTTCATGGCAGAAATTACAACATGGTAGCTCTTAAAAGAACTTTGTGTATTCTGCAGTTAACGTACTGTGCAGTAAGTTAACATAAGAGAAAATACTTGAACAATATTTCAGCATTATCAAAGGCGATATAAAAAAAAAGTATGACAATAAGTGAAACTGTAGCACACGTTTATGGCAGAAAGTACAACATGGTAGCTCTTAAAAGAACTTTGTGTATTCTGCAGTTACCGTACTGTGCAGTAAGTTAACAAAAGAGAAAATACTTCAAAAATATTTCAGCATTATCAAAGGCGATACAAAAAAGTATGACAATAAGTGAAACTGTAGCAGCTGTTGGGATCTGCAATACGTTTCCTGGCTCTCTTATTCTGTATTAGAATAAACTAGATGGAATTTTGACTGCGCGCAGTCGAAAATGATGCCTCCGCCATAGAGCAATTTAAACAAGTTTGGAGTTTAAATCTCCATTGGTTCTTGAGATATCATGATAACAATCTCAATGTATGGAATTTCATAAGTTGACCTCTGTGACCCTTGACCTTTGACCTACGTGCTCCAAAATCTAATCAGATTGTCTTCCTATGGTGATACACACTATCATTAAGTTTGAAGTTTAAATCTCCAGTGGTTCTTGAGATATTATGATAACAATCTCAATGTATGGAATTTCATAAGTTGACCTCTGTGACCCTTGACCTTTGACCTACGTGCTCCAAAATCTAATCAGATCGTCTTTCTATGGTGATACATACTATCCTTAAGTTTGAAGTTTTTACATCTCCAGTGGTTCTTGAGATATCATGATAACAATCTCAATGTATGGAATTTCATAAGTTGACCTCTATGACCCTTGACCTTTGACCTACGTGCTCCAAAATGTAATCAGATTGTTTTCCTATAGTGATACACACTATCACTAAGTTTGAATTTTAAATCTCCAGTGGTTCTTGAGATATCATGATAACAATCTCAATGTATGGAATTTCATAAGTTGACCTCTGTGACCCTTAACCTTTGACATACGTGCTCCAAAATCTAATCAGATCGTCTTCCTATGGTGATACATACTATCCTTAAGTTTGAAGTTTAAATCTCAAATGGTTCTTGAGATATCGCGCTAACACACTCAATACAAGG
The DNA here is from genome assembly GCF_000002235.5 of Strongylocentrotus purpuratus. Classification (NCBI taxonomy): domain Eukaryota; kingdom Metazoa; phylum Echinodermata; class Echinoidea; order Camarodonta; family Strongylocentrotidae; genus Strongylocentrotus; species Strongylocentrotus purpuratus. The sequence continues at coordinate 15,939,088 of NW_022145612.1, read as the reverse complement.
AATTTCATAAGTTGACCTCTGTGACCTGTGACCTTTGACCTACGTACTCCAAAATCTAATCAGATCGTCTTCCTATGGTGATAAATACTATTCCCGAGTCTTAAGTTTAAATCTTAAATGGTTCTTGAGATATTGTGATAACGGTCAAACGGGACGGACGTACGGACGGACGTACGGACGGACGGACGGACGTACGGACGGACGGACGGACGGACGGACGGACGGACGGACGTACGGACGGACAACCCGAAAACATGATGCCTCCGGCACCACCTTCGGTGGCGGAGGCATAAAAATATAAAAGTGGTGGACAAAATATTAGTTTAACATATTCATGCTTTGAACTGTACAGAGTGCAAAATTCTATAAAAGTAAAAGTACTGGTGAAGGATGAAGGAGTCAACACTGCAGCAAGTCAATGTAAATGACTGTAACCTTGCAATCTGACTGGCATGCTTCTCTCCTTTTGCTTCTCCTCTCTTGCCTTGATTTAATGAACCAATACATTCACTCTCTCCCCTACCCCACCTTTAAACCCAGCCATCATCAAGAAATAAGGGAGTGAAAGAGAGAGAGAGAGAAAGAGAGATGGGAGGAGAAAGAAGAGAATTGCAGTACGTCTGCATGGTCATTTATCCCAGAACCCCTCCATCAGAGGGAAGCAGAGCAATTATTCCATTTACTCTGTCTAAAGAGATGTACACCAGCCATTTTCTGGTACAACAAAAATACATTTATCTTTTTCAAAGAAAATTCTCCACTCCCTGGGCAGAATTTGTAACAGGCAACCATTTTAAAGCTTCAGACTTTTACCTCACATTGTTCAGGACGTTCTCCAATATCTCTGTGTAGAAGCCACTCTCTGTAAAGTACACAAGAATAAACTTTCTGACATAGAAATGTAAAACCCATTTTTGAAGTAAATATTGTAGGAGAAATAAATGGTTCAAAAGTTAGCTTAAGAGGTTGTTGTTTTGATTAATGAATATTGTAGAGGTGTCTGCAACAGCATAATTCCAACAAACTGACTTATAATTCCTAAAGACAATGCCCACTGTAAACTACAAACTCAAATTGGTGACATTTGAGACATTAATATTTTTCAGTACTACCTTCACTGTCTGCTTGGATAACTTGAAACTATGTCAACTGTCTCCTGCACTTCGATTGCTAAGGGAACAACCGTCATCAATTCCAGAACTGTGTCGATCGCTGGATGATCTTCTGAAAACCTCTCCGGAATTTGAAGTAGATGCTATGGTAGTAAAAATATGTAAAGCCAGGAATAATATTATAAAGAGAGCACTGTAATATTTTGTAATATAGTTAGCATGATACCTTCATCTTTCAGCTTTGCCGCAGTCAAAACTTAAATATACCGGTACCCATAACCAGGGGAGTGCCACTTACATTCTTTTTTGAGAACTTTTTGAACATATCCTGAAATTGTCATGGCAGCAATGACTTTAAAGTTAACGGTTTTATTGTTTTTGTGATTTTAAAAAATTATCAGGGGGGGGCAGATACTTTTAACTATTGCAACATCTTCAAAAAATGCAAGCAAACTAGCAGAAACAGCTTAAGGAATAATGTAACAATTATCATGGATTTATAACTTCTTTTTGACCATATCAATACTGTATAAGGGCTTTACGATAATTTATAAGGCATTTTTAGTGAAATCAACATAACGCTAGTTTAACTTACAGCATAGTTATTGTGGTTTGCACATGGTTCGTCCTCTTTGAAGTGGTGTTCACACAGGGAAACAAGACACTGGGAGCATGTACTAAACACTTCATGTAAACATATGAAATGTTGACACATTTGAACTTCAATGAGGCATGTCTATGAATAAAAAGAGAACGTTACAAAAATATAGAAAACAAAGAAAAACTTGAATATCACTTCATCAACTATCTCAGTCTGGTTTATTAATAGGACTAAATAACTAATATCATCGGTGGGGTGACAAAACCTTGTATCTCAAAAATCATGAATTTTCAGGAGAACGAAAAAACTTTCCTGTCTCAACAAATTTATTGCTGTGACACCGTCTTTTCTTTTTAAAACTGGAATATTTATACAATTTGTAATGTCATTGTTGAAATACAGTAAAATAATAGGTTTTATATTTAAAAGTGAGTTACAAGGTTTTTGCGTTTATCTACATTGAGATACAAGTTTTTAGTTTTTATTCAAATTGAGATACGAGTTCTTACTTTCAACTCTGAATGAGTTACGAGTATTTGGTTGAATAAGTTACGAGGATTTGAATACACTAACTTGGGTACTGTTAGGCCGTGTGTGAGTTACGAGAAAAAGGGATTACGTATCTTATGTTACGAGGTTTTGTCAGTGCAGCTTCAAAGGGGGTTAAAGTTACGAGGTTTAGTTTAAGGGTGTTTGTGTGGAATTTGTAAAAAAACAGAGAAGGCGTTCCATGGATTTATCAGGTGGTGTCGTAGGCCATTAGGTACACAAATTGAGATACAAGGTTTTGTCACCCCACTGACGATATATTTAACTTTACTAAATTGAAAATTTGATGAAAACTTTTTTCAAAAATGACACTTACTGCATATGAATAAAAGCTAACAATGATCATCAAATAATTTTGGAAAGTATGTAAGCCAACAATGTTTCTTCGTGACATTACTTTTCATTGCTTTACATCTCCATCATAAAGCCTACCGACACTCGGTTGATCTCGTATAGGTCCATGATGTACAATGAAAATTGTTCAGAAATATTCATTTAGAAATCATGATACTGTATAGCATTTCAGTTCAATGATTGCTGTCATATTGTTATCAAACCAAACAGAATAGTATGTAGGCCAACAATGTTTCATCAATAGTATCATACATTACCTGTCATTGTGACCCGACATCTCCAACGTCAAGCCTTGGTTGATCTGGTAGAGGTCCATGGTCTACAATGAAAATAATTCAGAAATATTCATTTAGAAATCATGATACTGTCAGGGGCGTCGCTAAACCTTCTTCAGTGGGGGGGGGGGGGGTTGTAGAGGCCAATGATTACCGACAAAACTAGCCACCAATTACCGACAAAATTAAATGTCCCAATATCTACAAATTTAACCCTATAAACCTGGGGTCAAAATCTAAATTGTTTTTCATATGAACTATCTATAGTACTTGTGTATGCGCAAATGGTCATTTTCATCAACGACATAAATATACGAATTATTTCGTCAACTAATTCGGTTGTCACATCCCGCCGTACTTGCAAGTGCGTGCTGTCTACGTGCAAAAACGTGTGCAAAATTTGGGTATCGGTACGTGGTGAGTACCGCCTCCGTACGGATTTGGGAGCACGCAGACACACCGTAGCACCTTTTAGGGAGGGGCGGTAGTGGGCAAGCGTATCATTTTTAATTGGGGGTGGGTGATACGCCTTAGAAAGCTTAGACGTTTCCTTAAATTATTAAGAAAATATGACTATTTATTGTACCATCCTCGACTGTTAATCTGTGTCTGAATTCAGTTTCTCCACCTTCCGCGGAAGCTTTGACGTTTCATTAAATTATGAGAAAAGCAGACGATTCGGTGTACTGTTCTCGACTCTTAATCCTTATCTGAATTCAGTTCTCCCCCTCCCGCGCGAAGCGCCGAAATTTTGATGTTTCATTTAATTATTAGAGAAAGTAGACGATTCGTTGATATGCTCGACTCTTAATCCTTGTTTGAATGAAGTTTCCCCCGCTCGCGTGAAGCTTGGTAGTTTTGAAGTTTCATTAAATTATTAGAGAAAGAAGACGAATAGTTGGGCGTTTTTTACTCTTAATAAGCCCTAATTGTCTGAATTCAGTTTCCTCCTTTAACGCGAAGCGCGAAAGCTTTGACATTTCCTTAAATTAATAGAGAAAGCAGACGATTTGTTGTACCCGGCGTTTGCGACTCTTAATCTGAATTCAGTTTCATTTTTTACTCTTAATAAGCCCTAATTGTCTGAATTCAGTTTCCTCCTTTAACGCGAAGCGCGAAAGCTTAGACGTTCCCTTAAATTATTCGAGAAAACAGACGATTAGTTGTACCGTTTTCGACTCTTAATAAGCCCTATTCGTCTGAATTCAGTTTCCCCCTCACGCGCAAAGCGCGGAAGCTTTGAAGTTTCCTTTAATTTTTAGAGAAAGCAGATGATTTGTTGTACCGTTTTCTACTCTTTATAAGCCCTATTTGTCTGAATTCAGTTTCCCCCTCACGCGCAAAGCGCGGAAGCTTTGAAGTTTCCTTTAATTTTTAGAGAAAGCAGATGATTTGTTGTACCGTTTTCTACTCTTTATAAGCCCTATTTGTCTGAATTCAGTTTCCCACCCTCGCGCGAAGCGCGGAAGCTTTGACATTTCCTTAAAGACCGTCAATACTACTGGGCCAGAAGGGATTAGACCACACAGCGAGGTCACTTAGAGGTGGCTATTTCATTAACTCTCAACTAACATAAGAAAAAGAGGATCATGGGGGACCAACAGGCACCGATTGGGGAAGTTTTCTATAAAGAGGGAGCAAGTAGCTACAGGTAGGACAGTGGGGCTTTACATTATTAGATAAAGCAGACAATTTGTTGTACCGTTCACGACTCTTAACCCTAATTTGTCTGAAATCAGTTTCCCTCCTCCTGCACTTTCGCGCGGAAGTTTTGACGTTTCCTTAAATTATGAGAAAAGCAGACGATTCGTTGTACTATTCTCGACTCTTAATCCTTTTCTAAATTTGGTTGTCCCCCCTCCCGCGCAAATCGCGGAAGCTTAGACGTTTCCTTAAATTATTAGATAAAGAGGACGATTCGTTCTACCGTTCTCGACTTGTCTAAATTAAGTTTTCCCTCTCGCGCAAAGCGCAGAATTTTTGGCGTTTCATCAAAATATAGAGAAAGGAAGACGATTCGTTGTACTATTGCTGACTCTTTATCCTTGTTTGAATTTAGTTTCCCCGAAAATTTTAAACCTCTGATTTCTTTAGCTGATATTATAGGAAAGTGAACTTCTAGAAAATACAAGTTTTGTAGTCGTAGTCACTCTCGAAGTCATCGCAGCGGATAAAAAGTCACATTTCGTAGAGAAAAAAACTTGTAGCTGACCGACAATATAAACCTCACCGACTTCAAACTTCTGCATTGATATAGTACACGAGGATCGAGCAAGAATACCGACACAGCTGACCCGACACAGTAACATATTTACTCATGTCTTTCTTGCTCCCTCGACGAGACGACTCCACCCAACAACCCCCTCTTTCTTTTACTCCCACTCCTCCTCTCTCAGGCTCTTATCTCCCCTCTCTCTCCTCTCTTTCACCCGTGTTTCTTTTGTTTCCCCCTTTTTTGTTTGTTTCTGTCTTCTCCTTCTTTTCTCTTTTTTCCTCTCCTCCCTCTTTTTCTTTTTTCTCTTTCTTTCTTCTCTTTTTTTCCATTTCTTTCCTCTCTTTTCCTTTTCTTGTTTTTCTTTTCTTTCCCTCACTTTTTTCCCCTCCCACTTTTCTCTTTTTTCACGAGGGCAGCGCAATTTTACCGACAATATCCTGACAGGTGGGGGGGGGGGGGTGTCGCGTCCCCCCCCCCCCCCTTTGGAGACGCCCCTGGATACTGTATAGCATTTCAGTTCAATGATTGCTGTCATATTGTTATCAAACCAAAAAGAATAGTATGTAGGCCAACACTGTTTCATCAATAGTATCATACATTACCTGTCATTCTGACACCGACACCGACATCTCCAACGTCAAGCCTTGGTTGATCTGGTATGCTGTCATCATCACTTTCCTCAGACTCATCATCCACTGACAGGACAACTCCCTCCCATCTCCTGCCTTTCCAAGGCATGAAGACTTTTGTCCCTTTTATTGGAATACAGGGACATTGAATCTATCTCCATACACTACCACGTTTTTTGGAGCCATCTTTTTTCCACTGAACAAGCAATTCTCTTGTTGGCTCCATGCTGCAGCCTACCTGTGCAAATCCTGACAAAGTGAGGGAAACAAAAGGGTTACATTAATTTGACTGAAAGTAGATCTAATCCAACTTACAAGCTACTTTACAATTGACCGTCCCCAATACTTGTAGCGGAAAGTAGAAACTTGAGTTCTAGACATGCAACTATCATTTGAGATTGCCCTTGATTAAGTTTGAACAAAGCCACTAAAAGACAAAGGTATCAAAATTCAAACCATTCTCCTTTCATATCTGTAGACTAGAGTCTACTATCATTTTTGCAAATTTAATTTGAACAATAAAAAGTATTAGACCTCTAGAGTCTAGAATCTGCTTGCACTGTTGCAATTGGTATAATAATACCTGAATACGGTATACTAATAACAATCTGGCATTTATTTAACTAATTTTGTAGATCTACGCTAAGCATGCTTTCAAATTTCAATCCGTACCACTGTCTTTACAAATTGTTGTCTTGTCTCGTCTTTCCATGAGCGAAAAAACAGTGAAATGATTATCACGGCACATAGATCTATAGATTGACGACTACTCCTACATACTGTACATGTATCTTGATCTAACTGAACAACCTCACACAAACAACATCACATCCCGCACCCAACTCTACCGGAACTGACGTTTTCCCTCGGGACAGCTAGTAACTGCGTGGAACGCACTTTCGAAAATCACCCTTGACTTGGGGCTTGATGCTAGTTGCTAGACCTAGATCTACTTCATATTTGGAGGCCTTCAACTTCAAGGGAGCGCTTCCATTGCAACCCACTCCAGCAAAGCATAGAGTCAATGCCACTCAACATCCACCCCAGCACAGAGAGTCAATGATAATGCGTAATGACTCTACTTGCCCGTGATACCATATAAATCAATACATGGGGCAACGTATTAATTATCATCATTATACATCGCATTTTTACCCGATAAAATCAAAATATTCTAAAGACCTTATCAGAATGTAATCAGTGTGACCAAATATATCAAATCTTCCAGATAATTTGACATTTACAACACGTTATTTAAAAGAAGAAGCAGTTATTTTGCTTACCACAGGCCTAGCAGACGTCAGCTTCGCGATAACGCCCTTCTGCTTTGATCAAAATTTACGCTCGCGCCTAATATGCAAAGGGCGTAGAGGGCTTACGCCCTTCTGCTTAGCGCGATATCTGACAGTTTGTGCTAACGCCCTTTTACTACTGTCGATTACGTAATCATTTACTTCGTTTTATGCCATCTCGATCACATCATTTGAAAGAGCTTTGAAAACTCTATTAAATGACATGAAATATCAAAAATCGATTTTTGACCTGAAATTCGAGCTAACGCCCTTCTGCCAGCCGTGCGACGAATAGTTCAACGGCTTGATAAAATTCTCTAAAAATAGACATGGTGGTAGTGGTTATTTTACCTGACTGCTAAGAAAGCATAAGTAAGTAATAAGCAACCAGACGGTCGACGGCTTTAAGGTCCTCTCCGAGGGACCTGGTAATGAGGTTTTATGCCTTACCAAAGGGCATTAGCGCATCGCCTTGGTTTCGAACCCGGGTCACTGGATTACGAGATTACTGCTCTATATACCGACTGAGCTATCGCGCCCCCTGTTACATTTCAGTTAATTTCCAACAACTCTCAAATTTGTTATCAAGCAAATCCTTCACCCACTACATTTTCCAACATGTTAGATTATGGATGATTGAAGATGAGGGAGGATAATGCAATCAAAGCTTCTTTCTATTTTGTTGCACAGTGTACTGCAGCATATTATGTAAATGAGCCCGCTTTCACCAGCTTTTGTTGGAAGTTTGGAACTCTCAGTAGGATGTTTAAGAAGATATTTCAAAATTATCATACAATGAAGCCCTATAATGTGATCTATTTGCAGAGCCCCCGGAAGCTCGGAGGTTTTAGGTATTACGGCCAGATGAGCATCCAGGGGCTCGCCGTAGGGCCCTTGGTGGGATCCAAGGGGCAGAGCCCCGGAAGCTCAGGGGTTTTAGGTATTTAATTATGGTTAGATAAGCATTCAGGGGCCCTCTTTAGGGCCCTTGGTGGCGTTTAGGAGGCGGAGCCCCCATAAGCTCAGGGGTTTTAGGCATTTAATTACGGCCAAATAAGCATATTTTAATACCTCATTTTAACATTGGCAGGTCATTCATTTTTGTTCTCTCTCTTTTTTTCTTTTGCTCTTTAACATCCATTTTAAAAAAATGTGGGGGCGCTGGAGCCCCCAAGTCCCGACGTTCTGCAGGCCCTGACATATAGGCTTCTAAATAAGAAAATTTTTCGCCCGATTGTAAACTTGGGAATTTGGGATTGTCCAACCAACGCATAAAAAGGTACAATTTACACCCAAAAATGAGAAAAAATACCGGAAAATCATGTCATTTCAAGCAACATTTGTAAATCACTGGTATCGAATTAGAAATACACTCCCATCAGTATGCCAGTGTTCAGGGGCTCATGTCTTCTCACCACTATAATATTAAAAACACACGCTTTCCCATCCTCTCACAATATTTCAACGATAGCCGCGTATCGCTATTACAAAAAGCCTTCATAATTATATAGGCCTATAGGGGCATGTGGAATGTATAGGAGATTTTAATTCCTGTTAAATTTCCTTTTCTTTGAATGGAATATATTTTGTATGTGATTCAATTCGGGTTTTAATGTTTTAATGTTCTTATTGGTTAAAAAAATACAAACCATCTTTACTCCTTAACTGTTTTTTTTTAAAGGATGGGGGGTTCTTGGAGGCGAAACTGCCTTTGCCCCCCCCCCCCCCCCCCCCCCCCCCACTTCCGGTGCCTATGCATACATGGATGAATTTGTGTAGAATACAGCATGGGACAGGCCTACTTCCTGGTATACAATAAGCAGGGCTGTCAACCCTCCCGCGTTAGTCTCACGCCACCACGCTCATTCTCCCGCCGTCCCACTCCCACCAGCTCGCACCGGGAGACTCCCGCCACCACGCCCTTCCTCCCGCTCTCTCGCTTCGATGTAGAATCTCCCGGTTTATGAAAAAACCTCCCGACAAACATATGATAACTACAATTTTACCTTTTTTCTTTGCTCAAGGGGGGGGGGGAGTAGTGGGCACTTTTTTTCTTCATATTATTTGACTCTACTACAACCCCCCCCCCCCCCCCCACCGTTGAGGAAAACAAATGTTTGCATACGATCTCCCTCGAAGCGTTGACAGCCCTGCAATGAGCTTGGTGGGAATTCGACATATTGGGAAAAGAAATGCGACCGAGGAAAAGGTGAATGAATATTATACTAACTATGCTTTTAGAAGAACAGCTGATATCCATGATTCAGATTGGTAGAGCAAAAGTGTGAGGATGATAATAAATGTAGTCTATACTTTGATCCAGTGCGTGAGAAAACTAGGAATGGCCCATGATTTGTGCTTTTAATGTCCCGTGTAGATATTACCCTTCTTTCCTCAATCCTCGCAGAAGCTTTTTGTCACCAATTATTTCTTCCAAGGTCAATGCATGTGAGGAAGAACGTTCAAATACGCTGGAAAATGTCGACAAACACCGAATTACAAGTCAAACAGGAGACACTATACGATGATTCCTACTCATGATAACAAGTGGACAAATCAGAATTATATGCATGCAACGTGAAAGTTTATATCCAGCAAAATATGTTGTACCACCATGAAGCTACTAGCTCCTAAACGAATCTGTTACCATGTATAAAAGAAAAAATAACCGTTCCTGATGCATTGATTCGTTGACATTAAATGACGCGCCTGTCTGCAAAGTACTGTAACGAACCAGTCTGTTACAATTAGTTATCTTGCAGAAAACGTAGAGGGCGTAGTAAGCTTTTGGGGCCTACGGAGGACATACTGTGTATGATCGAATCTCTTTGTTTGGGGCGAAAGAGCTCAGAGCGCGATTACGGACGCACCATGCGTAAAGCAGGTCTCGGAGACTATAGATAGCAGTATTTCACGGTGAATTCGTCACCTCGACACTGGCTCTCGTCTTGGTCAGATGGCGAACTTTCCACTTTACTCCAATTGAGCTAAAATAAGGAAAAGGATTGGAAGCGAGAAATAGAGTTCCTACAAAAGGCAATCCCTGCCTTTACAACTTGTTGAGATTAATCCAGGTAATTGGTGTCGGTGTTAACTATGATAACGTGTTGGAGAGTTGACTTATGTTTGTATTAATGAAGTATACAGTTAAACAATCCACCGTTTCATAACGTGTAATTAGTTGAGTCTCCATAGACTGATGTAATATAACACAGGCGCGTAGCCAGGGGGGCGGTGGGGGCGGTCGCCCCCCCCCCCCCCCCCAAAAAAAAAAAAAAACGCCGGCCAGAAAAAAAAAAAGAGAGAGAAAGAGAAGAAAAAAAGGAAGAGGACGTAGGAAGAAAAAGGGAAAAGGAGTCGAGAACGGTACAACGAATCGTCTTCTTTCTCTAATAATTTGATAAAACGTCAAAGCTTCCGAGCTTCGCGCGAAAAGGGGGAAATTGAGTTCAAATTATGGATTAAGAGTCGAGAACGGAACAACGAATCGTCTTCTTTCTCTAATAATTTAATGAAACTTCAAAGCTTCCGCGCTTTGAAAGAGGGGGACTGAATACAGATAAGGATTAAGGGTCGGAAAAGGTACACTGACGAATCGTCTTCTTTGTCTAATAATACGTCATAGCTTCGCGCAGGAGGAGGGGGGAGGGGGGAACTGAATTCAGACAAGGATTAAGAGTCGAGAACGGAGCTTCGAGTCGTCTTCTTTCTCTAATAATTTAATGAAACTTCAAAGTTCAGATAAGGATTAAGGGTAGAAAGGTACAACGAATCATCTTCTTTGTCTAATAATACGTCAAAGGTACAACGAATCATCTTCTTTGTCTAATAATACGTCAAAGGTACAACGAATCATCTTCTTTGTCTAATAATACGTCAAAGCTTCCGCGCTATGCGCATGAGGGGCGGACTGAATTCAGACAAGGATTATGAGTCGAGAAAGGCACAAGAATCGTCTTCTTTCAAAACTCACCCCTCCCTGCACCCACCCCCCTAGGGAGCGCGCTATGCGCGCTCTTTTAGTGATTCGCACGCTTCGCGTGCTCCCTACCGCCCCCCCCCCCTAAAATGAAATCCTGGCTACGCGCTTGATATAACCCTCTCATAGAGAATACACGTCCAGCGCTATCCAAAACACCTCTCATCTCCACACTCATATACTTTGGGAAAACGGAGCCACGTCCGGGCCTCTAAACTACAAGCCAAATAGAAACCGCTCGCATTAGTCAGACTGGCAAACTCTTCGTCAGATGACGGTGATAGGGGCAAGGGACAGGCCAGCCCTCCAGCATCCAGGACCCGTTCTAAGATGGAGGGCCGTAACAGTACAGTGGCGTTTTCGAGTTAAAAAGCGAAAGCATGCATGAATTATTTTGATATCCTGATGAAAAAGTCTGAATGTTGACTGCACCCACGCTCTGCCCGGCGAAATATAGAACGTTAAATTTCATTTTTACTTTTCTGATGTAGGCCTCATATCGATGGATGGCAAGTATTTATTTAGGGATCAATAATAGTTGAGGAGCTAACCAAGCATGCACACTATGAACGTGACTAACAATTAAGAAAGCGGACAAAATATACAGTTCCTCAAGTAGACAAAGGAACATCCCTTCACTGCTATTATGTAAGAAGATTATGCAAGTGACACCTGTTCTACACATTTTTACTTAATAGCAGTGAAGGGATGTTCCTTTGTCTGCATGAGGAACTGTATATTATGTCCGCTTTCTTTGTCAGTCATGTTCATAGTGGCACCTATATACAAATTATTATTTTCGCCTTAAATGCGTTTCACTTTAATTAAAACAGACTAGTAACCTGGTATGTATACGGTATGTCCTATTGGTATATGGTATGTCCTATTGAATGGAGCAGGAACATGGACAATAAGCAAGGCCATAGAAAATAGAATAACATCTTTTGAAATGTTTTGGGTTTACGGAAGAATGATGAAAAAAATCCTGGAAACGAATGAAAACCAACAAAGAGATATTGCACATGGCAGGGCGTAAACAAAATTGCACTGGTAGGATCAGTTAAGGAGAGAAAAGTCAAATGCTTTGGTCATGTTAAAAGGCACCAATTAAAGCCTCTTTAAAGGATGTGTTGGAGGGAAGAGCGGAGGAACTAAACCGTGAGGGGACCTAGAATCAACCGGGAAGAGAATGTCAAGAACTGATGGGAGTGGACTAAAACTACAAAAGAAATGGAGAGATGTTGCAATCAGGGAGGTGATAGGAAGGAGTGGAATCAAGCCGCTCTCCTTTGACCCCGCATGCTCCAGGCCGCCGAAAAGTTATGCGCTAATCTGCGACTGTTGACCAGGTGGTGAGATAAAAGAGCGCACGAAATATCAGGATTTTGAATTCTTACATCAGAAAATGGTTTCCCAGCAAATGTTCGCTGTCCCTTTCAATAATTTCTCATTAATAAATGAGTAGAACAAGCGAACTCCGCCCTTCCTATAATTTGTGTGCTAGCCGGAGTTGGTAAAAGAAAAATTTGATCCTGACAAAAAGTCAATATTTTAGGATAATGCGCTTATTTTCGGATGTTTCAATGTCCCGTCATTTAATCCATGATTTACAATCTTCGATAACTTTAAGTTTGCCGGGAAGTTTGCTAATGCGTGTTTTCGCGTTTTTTTTGTGTGTGTATTTTTGCAGTTGGAAAAAGGATGAAATTACACAAGTTTGTGTTCGCTTGTTCTACTCATTACACATTCAACAATTGATGAGAAATCAGTGAAAGGGACAGCGAACAAGTTGCGATACCATTTTCTGATGTAGGAATTCTAAATCCTGATATTTCTTGCGCTCGTTTATCTCACCACCTGGTCAACAGTTGTAGATTAGTGCATAACCTTTCGGCGGCTTGGAGCATGGGGAGAGCGGCTTGACTCTACTCCTTCTTTATCACTTTCCTGGATAGATAGAGAAATTACATTAAATCGATACCCATGGACTCGTATTCTACTATCTATATAAACCCTACGGCGGGTTTTGATTTTTGTTTAAATCAGATTTAACAAAGGGGTTCTTAGTCCGAGATCTATAAGATCTAAGATTTCGACCCTGGATCAGATTTAAATGAATAGCCCGGTTTACAAACATACTCAATTTAATGTATATTCGATGATGTTTGAAGGTTTGCATGGTGGTATGAATAATCACGGTAGAGGTTTACGGTACACCATGTGTAAAGTCCTAGAGGGACTAAGGAAAGTGGATAGAAAATAGAAGTGAAAATAGAAAGGCGAGAAAGTGGAGGTTGGAAGGAAGAGTATCTTTCAGAAGTGAGTATATAGTCCTGAAAAGGACTGTAAACCAGAAAGTTGTAGATAGGATGAGAGGTTTGAGTAGAAGACTGGATTGAGTTGGAGAGCTGAGTAGAGTTGCAGAGCAGGAGCAGGAGAGTAGACTCGACGTTTCGGACAGGTTGACTGTCCGTCTTCGTTGTTGTTGTTTTTTGTTGTAATGGCAATCAGTCAAGACCTGACTATTATCACCAACGCCTTTCTTTTTAATATTAATTTCTTTCTTTCTCTTTTTTTTTTTTTCTCTTCAGGAGTGAGTGTTCGCTATATATGCGTGCGGCGGTCCTTATAATGGCGTGAGTGCGGACTTGGGGGAAAGCACTGGGCCGGCGGGCTCGGCGGGTTGGCAGGTAGCTGTCGGTGGTGGCGCTCGGTTGCGTGAATTGGCGGGAAACGAGTGGGCGGCGGTTATGCGGACGTCGTGTGGTTGGTGTCGGCGGAGTAGCGGGCGGTGTGTCGGCTGATGAGTGGGTGTATCGATCGGCGGTGAGGACAGCTATTAGTGGTGTCGCTCTGTGTGTGTTGGTCGGCGGTTTCGTCGGCGTAGGTTGTAGCGAGGTGTGGGCGTGGTCGGTGCTTGTGTGGGTGAAGTGGCTAGTTGAGAACGTGTAGTGCTTGTTTGAGTAGGAGTGGTTGGGTGGTTGCAGGTGGTGTTTGGGCTGACGGATGGATGGATAGGTGACGTGTTGGTGGTTGGCGTGCTGGTTGTGGAGTTGGTTGAAGATTGGTCGGAAGTAGAATGGTGAGGAAGGATTGGGTGCCAGATGCTGTTGATGTGAAGGCCTGGGTCTTGGGGTACGGTGTTGTGTTGGTGGATCTCGATGGCTTCTCGGACCCTAATTCGTGTGTGCAATGTCGGATGGTGGTGATGAGGTGACTTTTATCCCAGTGAATGCGGTGGAGCTCTTGTTGTGCGTGCTTGACGATGGCTGACTTGTCCCAGTCGCTGCGTCGGTGGTGGGTCTTGTGTTCTTTGAGTCGGGTGTCGACTTTTTTTCAGGACTATACTCACTTCTGAAAGATACTCTTCCTTCCAACCTCCACTTTCTCGCCTTTCTATTTTCACTTCTATTTTCTATCCACTTTCCTAGTCCCTCTAGGACTTTACACATGGTGTACCGTAAACCTCTACCGTGATTAATGTATATTGTTTTAAGAAAGGTTAATTGTTCTTGACAAGTAGAACGCTTGCTCGAAATAGCAATAAGTAATGTATGCAGCCTGGATTATAAATAGTTTAATAATATGTTAATGGAATACCTCGTAACCAAGTCCCCAGAAAAGAGACATCCACAAATTTGAATAGGCCTATGTTAATAAACCGGTTTATAAGTAGAATACGGACCATGTACTGTCATACATTTTGAATAGACACTCGGTCCCTCGCTGCTCATCAATTAGTTATCCAGATATTGTAAAATTTAAATTTGACGTATGCTTTCCAAAGGCTTCCCTTTCTCTCTCTCTTTTTCTCTCTCGGTCAGTCTCTCTGAACCCCCCCCCCCCCCCCCCCTCTCTCTCTCTCTCTCTCTCTCTCTCCCTTTCTCTTTTGGTCTCTCTCACGACTTGGCAAGATACGGACGTGTCTTGATCCAACAAACAAGCAACCACATACAAAGTTATGAAAAATAGCAACAAAACAAGTTTTTATTAAAAACATATGTAGGTTTTACAAAACAAAAAGATTTCAGTCGTTTACAAAAAGGGTGGCAGGCAATAAAGGTCGACAGTAATGACATTTGGGGCACTAACAACAGGTATATAAAGAGAAAGAGACGACAAAAAAAAAAAGCATGGGAGTAAGTTTTGCGTTTTACGAAAAGATTACAATGGAGAAAATGAGGGATAATATTTTTTGGGTATAAGCTAAAACAAGAACATTTCCTAATGTTTTCGTAACAGTCAACGCAATGAGCATATAGAGCTTTCCGCCGCTTTTTACAAGCAAGTTAACATACATATAGAGGGTTTTTTAGAAAAATCCTTCACTTTCATATTCACAGCAAAACGGTTAATACTAGAAAGACTTTTTTAAGATACATTGTGCATTGCACAAAAATTTCTTATAACATTAATAAAAGACATAGAATCACATTGAATCCCAGTCTCCGATAACGGCCTAAAGACGAAATGCCTGATCAAATTTGTACAAATCAATCCTATATTAAATTTTTGAAATAATAAATTTAAAAAACAGAAGTACATGTAGACATAACAACATTAGGGTGTTCATACTGCTTTCTATCTCACAGCTACGAACAGATAATGTATGGTTTGATCGGTTGTAAACTCGATGGACACCATGCTAAGTCCATAAAGAATTTGGGGAATCATTCTTTCCGTTGCACACGAAGCGTCATTTATGTGACGTAGGACTGCGTTATCGACTAGCATGGTCTTTGACTCACCATGTGGAGCGCCGTCGTAGAAAAAACTATCAAAATGAACAGAGCTAACAATGAGTTGGGTCACTAGCGCATGAACCTATTGGTCTGTTGGTTTGATTAGCCTACGTCAGAGCGCATCCAGCATGCCGCCTCGTGTGCAACGGGTATTTTGTTAGACGTGACGAAATATTCAAAGGGTGGATATTAATGGTTGATAAATGAAATTTGTAGATAATCACGATGACTCTACCTAGTTAATTTATACATACAAGAACAGGCTAACGAATGTAGAAAATATAAAACTGATAATAATGATATTGAGAATATTAAGAATAAGAATAAGAATAACTAGAAATATCGCAATCTGTATTGCCGCGCAATGCGAATGTATCCCCCGGCAGCGGCAGCGATTTTGTGTCATGTTTATGTTCGAAGGAGGGACAAACATCCCCTCTCCCCTCCCTGAAACAAAGGATGATGTAGAGATCGCCACTATTGTCAAGACTAAGAGCAGCATTACCAAAACTATAAGTTTGTAGATTATAGTATAATACACCTCTGTAGAAAATTTGAAAGAAATCCGGTCAAGAGATGTGGCAGTTAGAGCGCACAAAAGACAGCCACCAAAATATGACCCTTGGCACTATAACAGACGGAAAACAGGTGGCAGCATAACCAAACACTAAATATGTTTAGATTGTACTAAGACACACCTCGAAACAACATTTGAAAGTAATCTGTCAAGAAATGTGGCTGTTAGAGCGCATAAAAGACTTATGACCTTTGACCATATAAAAGACGCAACAATGAGGGCAGCATCGTGTAGATATGTAGATTGTACCAAATTACATCCCAATTTAAAATTTGAAAGAATTCCGGTATGAAATGTGTTCTGCAGAGCGCACACTAAAGACCCACCAAAATATGACCTTTGACCCTATAATAGACGAACACTGGTGGCAGCATCACCAAACACGAAAGATATGTAGATTCGATCAAGATACAACTCCTTACAAAATTTGAAAGAATTCATTCAAAAAATGTGGCAGTTACAGCGCACAAAAGGGACAAATGACTGTAGACCTTATAAAAATTGAAAAAATGAGGGCAGCATCACCAAAATGGAGAGATGTGTAGATTGTACCAAAATACTCTCTATGCAAAATTTGAAAGATATACGTCAAAAGAGCGCACACTAGACACCCACCAAAATATAACCTTTTGATCCTATAAACACAGAACACTGGTGGCAGCATCACCAAAAACTAAAGGTGCATAGATTTTACCAACATACACTTCCATACTCAATTTGAAAGAAATATGTCATGATGCAGTTAGACCGCACACTAGAGTGCACACAAGATATCTATCAAAATATGACATTTGACCCTATAAAAGACGGAGCACTGGGCGCAGCATCAGCAAAATCTATAGGCTTGTTGATAATACCAATGGACATCTAAATTTGAACGAAATACCTCGAGAAATGTGGCGTATAGGCGCACACAAACCATCCACAACTAAATGGAACTTCGACTGCGCGCAGTAAAAAACGATGTCCCCGCTATAGAGTAATTTTACAGTGAACCAAAACCAAAATGTAAGCATACAATACCAAAATAAAAATAAAAATAAACATAACTCGTATATCAATGAGAAATCTAAATGAAGTGATGTATAAAAACTACAATAATCAAAATAATCCAAATACACATATCCTACATTTACCAGCACACTGCAGTCCTTCCTATGTGAATATGTGTTTATTTGCTCATTCAACAAATGCTTGAATCAATTACCTACTCTAACCTTATTCATATCATCGACCACGACACAACACTATTCTAAACCCTAACCCCAACCTAATTCCAACTGTAAACCTGAACCTTCGACAACATAAAACCCGGAGCGATTGCCGCAGGAAAAGGTGTCTGGTCACGGAATTTAGCCCTCTCTCTCTGTCATGCTAGGCACATATTCAGAAAGGTTCACCACCGTATGTCACACATTTGCATTTAAAATGTTGTTTTATCTAGATCTATGTCAATAATTCCATTATATGAATGCATATACATATATTTGTTTATGACAGCCTTGTCATTCTAAATTTGTACACCTATATAAATTATAAATGAATATATAATAATTTAACACCAAAAAGACATTTCTCACAACTATCTGTACTTATAGATCTATGTCAATAATTATAATAGACCAGTGGCAAGTCAACCATTAAAGCAAGTTACTGTGAGTCAATTAAAGATACAAATCTGGGGCACACATGAATGATGTCATTTATAAAAATATCAGATGGTACAATTCACAATTTCTTACAACAGTCGATTTACCCTTTGATAGGAGGAAGAAATAGAGCAAAACCACACTGCCCTAAGAAGTACACTTAAAAAGACTGTTCACATGCATATAAATCAGATAGAATACCTGTTAAAATACATTCAGAAATTGCTAATCATGAAGGCAAAGATTTTCATGAATGCAATTTAAAGGCAGTTTTGATAGCTTTAATTGGCTATCCCACAGAAATAATATATTTGGATCGTGTTGTTCGTCAGAGTAATGTTTGCACATTTCAAAAGTGATACCAAAGACTTGTACTGGATTGATTTCTCTTAATTAAGTGTTATTTGAACACTTCATATTATACAGTGTAGCCGAAAATTCCGGAGTGATGTCTTCTGAGCAGGGATTGTGTAGCAGTGGTTGAATATTATTAGAGTGAATTTCATGCGGCAAAGTGAAAAATGGGATTATATATTATGTACCAACATTATGAAATTATCATTGAAAGAGGACTTTTAGGGTCGCAGAATATTTTTTGAACACCTGGTCTTTGGGAACATATTCCAGACATATTCTAATCTATATTCTTCTGTATTGAACACTATCGCAGAATTATCCCGGACATTCCTTGGCATGCATCAATACACAAAAGTCCTGCTGCTTTAGGGCAAAAGATGAGAATGAAAGGTATTAATGCCAGACAAAAGCTATTCTCTCTGATATTCATAAGCATTTGCATGGGATTGGGTACCTTACTAAAAGCCATGTACTGTAACATTATGGTGTATAACACATTTGTATGTCTATTCAGCATGCAAACAGGCTAAACTACAGAAATGTCCCATACATTGCGTGAGAGTGTATTTGAGTTTCACGAGGAGCGACTTTCTGTCTGTGAGATTGCAACCAGATTGGAAATGAAATTCTCTACCGTGCAGTATACCATCTAGTAATTCAAGAAAAAAAGGGGGGAATCAAGAATCTGGTGGGCAATTATGGAAGAAAAGGGACGCCCAGTTCAACGATAGACAATTACATCAAGGGATTGGTAATGAAGTCTAGGAAGTTGTCTCTAGAGGATCTTTTAAAGCAGGCGGAGGAGGCTACTGGTTTTCGGGTCTGCATGCACACAACCAAGACTTGAACAGGTTGAAAGAACGTGGGATGCATGATAGAGTTATGCGCTAGAAATCATATATCAGCACACACAAAAACAGACAAAAACGTTTGAACTTTGCAAAAAAACATGTTGGCAAGTCTATGCATTTCTGTGAATTCGCCTCATGGTTCGACGAGTCCCAAAACAACATGTTTGGCTCCGATGGTCCCCAAAGAATTTGGCGACACTCTGCAGAAGAAAGCAACCCTCAATGTCTGGACCCAACTGTGAAGCAAGGCCAAGGGGGTGGCAGTATAATGGGATAGGGGTGCACCACAGCTGCCGGTGAGGGCACCCTACATTTTATTGAAGGGACGATGATTGCCAAGATGTACCAGGAGATCCTGTGCACTCAGATGATCCCATCTGCCACAAGAAATGAATTGAATTGAATTGAATCTACAAGATTTATTGACAAAATATCATAGTCACAGCTAAAAGCTGATAAATCTTAAATATACAAATAAAACTGCAACATATAAAATAAATCCAAATAGTCCTTTGTAAAATAGGCGAATATGAAATTAAGATATTTAGTAATAGGATTGATACAATAAATGAATAGAAAGGAGAAGAAAGAGAAGAAAAAGGAGAAAAAAAAAAGTTTTAAAAAAGGGGGAAAAAGAAGAGGGTTGAAGAGGGTATGGTTGATGGTAATAAAAGAGTGTTGATACGTTTATAAAACCAGTAATAAAATCAGCAAAAAATTAAAAATTCAGTAATGAAACTGTTTCTGACCAGTGTAGATATGAAGATAACTTTTCTGCAAGTCACTCTTTTTTATTTTTATTTTGTATTGTTGTATCTAAGTTGAGGGCTGCCGGCATGTCAAGCTACTTTGCTTATTTCTGTAGCCCCCCTGCATCTAATGTATGTTAATTATGCATTCAATGTATACGTTTAAATTCAATATATTTGTTTAATATCGTTTATTATCTGTATAAAATTATATACACTTGAAATATTGTATCAAGCCATATTATGTTCATGAAAATGTATGATGAAAAAAAGAAAAAAGATGCAGAAACCAATAAATCAAATCAAATCAATTAACACGATAGCCTTGTCAATAAAACATGAAAATTATTTCTATTTACATAGTGTATTTGACAAGTTGTTGTATTATATTTTATACATATTGTTAAAGGTAATACAAAAGTTTTGGTACAGGGTCACGAGTTTTGTTCAAATGAACATATTGGAAGCATATGCGATCCTAATATTCAGTGATCGTTGTCGCGTTGAAATCGAGTCTAAAGTTATGAAATTGTAAATAATTAACTCTTTATGTTGTATAGCTCCCTCTCAAGGTCAAGATATTAATTAGGCTATAAAACGATGTTTCTTGACCGATTAGCTATTCTTGATTCGAAATTATAAATCACAACTACATATTCTGAGATTTTCATGGTTGTAGCTACCATTTTACGGCCTTAGGCACTATTTGAAATTTATCAAAATTTACCAGGAGCACCGGTTTTTTTTTTATATTCAATTTTTCTCGAAAGCAGAAGTGTTTGAGGTGCTTATAATACATCCTCAGGGGCATCCAAATATATCAAAATTGTAAAGAATCACTATCCACCCAATTTTCTAAATTTCCCAAAACTTTGTATTACCTTTAAGAATAATGGCTCTATGCAAGTATTTTAGATAAATATGCAATTAAAAACATGGTTGTCTCAGTAGAAGTGCAGACAACAGTTATAATAAGTAGGTCCAATAGTAAGAATTCAGTATATAAACCAAAAAACAAACAAAAAAGGAAAGCTTGGGCGCCATTTCATCTTCCAAAAAGACAATGATCTGAAGCAGTCTGCAAAGCAAGTTCAGGCCTTTCTCCAGAAGAAAATGGTGAATGTCCTCAAGTGGCCCCCAGATAAACCCCATCGAGCATCGTTGGGATGAGTTAGAGCGGACACGTCCCCCAGAACCACCCAGCAGGAAACAGAGCCTGAAGGACATGCGTCAGCGTACCTGGGAGAGTCTTGACCCAGCGATCTGCTACAACATGGTTGATAGCATGCCGCAGAGGCTACATGCAGTGAAAATAGCCAAGGGAGGACCAACCACATACTAAACAAGGACTTGTGAACTTGCTGAATCGCCAGAAACCACCATGTGTCAAAATTATATGTTTTTGTGACCACAAAACTGGAAAAACTCTAAATATTAGACCAACTAGTATGAAACTAAGTCTGTTTCATTTGCTGGGGACACCTTTAACAATTATGTTCCAGCCAGTTAATAAATGATATGTCGATATCTTTTTTTTTTAAATCTCAGTTTGATTAATTTTTTCTGGGTGTCACAAATAATTTTTGGCTACACTGTTCTCATGATGAAATCCTTGGTCGGTTTTGATAAGGCATGGCAGCACATTTGCAGCTTACATTTATAACAATAATAGTGGGCTCATGTCTGTCTGACTTGACACTCCTGGCGCGGCTGATTATTACCCTGGCTTTAAATGTCAAGAATATTCAATGGTATACACAGGGTGAATACAACATACAGTTAGTTTTGAAGTTAGAGTAACTCTTAAAAAGGCAATTTTGGGGCAATTCATGTGTGTATTAATGACTGATTTTTTTTTTTAATTCACCACCGATGAGAATTGAATGAGTGGTCAAATAATGTTTTTAAAACTTGGTAATAAAAAAAAAGAGTATACATTAAAATACCATCTGATTTTTCTATCAAGCATGATATACAACATAGCTCTGAAATAAACATTACATTTAGATAAATTCATATGGCAAGAGTATCATTGCTATGCTTCAGCAATTTCTGATTTTTTTTTTTTTAAACATCAATTTTTGATTCAGTTATTAAAATTGTTGAAAATTTAGACCTTTAAATATTTAATACACCATCTATATATCCCTCATGTTAAAAAAAACATAAATAGAAGAATAGACATTCAAGACAAATTCACCATGTACTGACAAATGCAGGGCTTGATTGATTAACCTCAATTTGTGCTACAAATACATTTCTATAAATCATTATGGTCTGGGATGGTATTTGATTCAATATCTAAATCAGAAATACCATTTTCCTCAACTAGTTTTCAACTTTTGATATTCTGATGAATTGTTGGCTAGGTATTTTACTTGAAATCTAAGAAAGCTGGCCAGCAGATTTGAGCTAATGTTTTGAAAGCCTTGACTGGTTCCCCCTTCAACTACACCGGTCATGATAATCTGCGCAAAAGCAAATTAAGCTTGCATAATTAATGCGACATGTTTCATGAGCTTAATTTTGGATTGGTTCTGTGTCACCATAACTATAAGAGAGCAGTTTGGCTAATGGTTGGCTTTCAAGAGTAAAAAAACTTCGGGGATGATGTAATCATCTGAATAAAAAAAAAAAGGCTTAAGCCCTTTCACTTGGCCAAACTAAGTGTTAAGTAAAGTATTGACTCAATCCGAATACTGAATTCAATCCTGGGAGGCCGGGACTGTTGTTTATTAAGTTGGCCTAAAGCTTCACTGTTACACAGGAGTTGGAGAATTTTCAGAAGTGTCTTTTTTAGGTAGCATAGGAGATGTCTCTTTTTTATCTCCTTTTTCAGGTGCAATGTTATCATTTTCCTTTCCTCCATCTAATGGAATGCTTTGAGGTGACGGAGGAGAATCAGGAGTGTCCGTACTATTTCTAATATTATCAATCCAGTCAATGATCCTTTTACGGGTAATTAGAATCCACTCCCAGATCTTCCTACAAGTAAAAAAAAACAAAAACAATAAAAACAATCATAGAATTCTTACACGTAGCAACATGGAATATCTTACAGGAACAATGAAATAGTAATCACACATTTTGCAAATATGATCTTAATATTGATATATTTTGAAATGTCCTGTATCATTTCTGTTTGACATACTCTGTAGCTCCCTTTTCATTTGCTTTATAAATCATTTTCCATTTTCTTTTTCCTTCTTAATTAGTTCTTCCATTCATAATTTTTTTAAATCTATGCTTATCAACCATCTTTTGCTTAAAGGTAAAGACCAGTCTTGGAAACGCCCCACTTTCAAAAAATGAAATGGAAGCTCTTATTACCAATCATGTGAAAGAGTATGTTTTGACTAATACATGATGATAACAAATTTGCCGGAAAACTGCCTACTCTTTGATATATTTGGTAAATAAGTTTATCTATTGGTGTGTGAAAGATAAATGCACGTGTCACACACGTGTGTGTAGTCCCATATACATCTTTCTGTGTACAGTGCTTGTAATTTTACGAAGACTGGGCCAAATTTCTTTTCATTTTGATGATTCCAGAACCTTGCAGTACACACCAATACTTATATACTAGATGATCAACCTTTTCTGATCGATTCCACGTTTCTTTCACAATGCAATCGCATGACCATAACTGGTCTTTATCTTTAAACAGGTAGACTAATGTCAACAGAGGTTCTACAATGTACTTTTTGTATAACTTATGAATGAATGTTTCCAAAACTTACCTCCAAAAACAATAACATAAGATGCAGCAGACAGCAAAGGCAAGTAATAATAAAATAATCCATAATGCCAGTAGATTTTTTTGGGGGGGCCTATCTACACACCAAGAGGCTGAGAAGAGATTTGAGAAATTACAAAAGTTAAGTTGATTTGTCAGAGAACACATTATTTTTTATAATCTTGTTAAAGAGAAAGCTGGATTTAGTTTAAGCCTAAGGTGAAAAATGATTTATGAGCTTTTTCAAATGTGGAATATTATCCTAGTATGCCATGTTCCTAAAAAGCATTGCTCTTTAACTGCTCTCGTAATTCAAAATGACTAGCAGGAGTTTTAGACCCCGTTTACAGTGAGCAAAAAGGCCGGGCCGAGCCGAGCCGTGGCCCGGCCTAGCACTGTAAACGCGCAAAAGGCCAAATGCGAGGCCAAACTGGCAGTGCATTTGGCAGTGCTCTGGAGGTAGTCTCGGCCGCGGCCGGGCTGCGAATTTTTTTTCCGTACTCGAGAGAGCAAAAATCCCATGTGCGCATGCGCGTGGACTTATGATTTCTCTGCTACTTCCCATACGAAATGTACATGTATTCGCATGTACTGTGCACGATTCGCGTTCTACGAGTAAACGATGGCATAGTAGTCTTCAAACACAGACTCTGATTTGCCAGTTTGACAAATCAATATGCGTATGTGTCGCGATGTGCTTATTCAAGTCTGTGTAGTTGTATGATTCAGACCCAGTAGTGCATATGGAAATACATTGCAACTTGTATAGAATGGTATAGTAGTCTGCAAGCACAGACGCTAATAGTAGTCTGCAAGGACATAATAATATATTGTGTATTGATGAGTAGTGATTTTATGCAAGTTTGTGTAGTTTAATGATTCCAGACCCCATGGTAGGCCTATGTATTGTGCCACTGCTCTCTCACACTCTTTCTCTCTCTCTCTCTCTCTCTCTCCATATCTCTCTCTCTTTCTCTCTCTCTCTCTCTCTCTAGCCCTCCCTCCAGTATGCTCGCACTCTCTGTATTACTTTTATTTATAATCATGGTCTGCTGAGAGCCAGAAGGATGTTAACTCTTACACGCACCAGTAGGGTCTGAATCATAAAACTACACATATTTGAATATAAAGCACTACTCAAGACACTATGTTGTCAAACTGTCCGATTAGCGTCTGTGCTTGCAGACTACTATACCATGCTATTCAATTTGGGATGCATTTCTGTAAGCACTAAAATGTCTGAATCATACAACTACTCAGACTTGAATACTAGTACTATTGCTACGCACGATATATGCGTAATTGTTTTGTCAAACTGGCAAATCAGAGTCTGTGTTTGCCATCGTTTACTCGTAGAACGCGAATCGTGCACAGTACATGCGAATACATGTACATTTCGTATGGGAAGTAGCAGAGAAATCACAAGTCCACGCGCATGCGCACATGGGGTATTTGCCCTCTCGAGTACGGAAAAAAAATTCGCGGCCGGGCTGCGTATTTTTTATTTACACGGCAGCGAGGGGAATTTCCCAATTAATTCCAATGAAACCGCTCGCGACGAGTCTAGACTAGACCAAATCGGAGTACGAGTACACCAGTGCAGTGTTAGGGAATATAGATCTAGAGAAGGAAACGATGAAACACATCTAAAGGAAAACAAGAAAACAAAATAATCTAGATGTTTTATGCATTCAATAAACAGTGACGGCAGTATGATATTATGTGCGACACCATGGCACAGAGAAATCGAGAGCGTGAACATAGGATACATGCCCTCGGCCACGTACCAACAACACAGAGTACATCGACAACACAATTCATATTCAGTACAGGCACTACAGACTAGACTCTCCGCGAGCGGTTTCATTGGAATTAATCGAGCTTTTCTCCTCGCTGCCGTATAAATAAAAAATACGCCCCCCTGCAGCTCGCCCCGGCCTTTTTTCACTGTAAAAGTGTAAACGCACGCAGGTCCAAATGCGCAGCCAACCGGAAGTGAAAGTTCGCCGTGTATAGGAAAATGGGGGAAAGATTCACTGCAAATCGCGCGCGACCGGATCTGCACTGTGAACCCCGGCGCGCCAACCACCCCCAAAAAAAATAATAATCGTTTGTTTACATGCAGAACGCCACTCTGACAAAATATTGAAAGGTTACAATTTAGGCCGAGGCCGAGCCTGCCACTAGCTGTAAACGCACAAAATTGCGGGGCCGAGTAGGCCTGGCCCGGCCGCGGCCCTGGCCCTTTTCTCACTGTAAACGGGGTCTAAGACTCGGACCAATTTCAGATTTTCAGATACATGTTACTGTAGTTTAGTCCCATGTATCAATATCTATTTCTTGTGTTTTAATGGTCTGTGATTTTTAGCAACTGAAGATGATTCCAAAATCTAATAATAAACAATAATTGGTCAAATGTATTATAGTACATGATCTACAAGTCAGAGTCTTCAAGGCAGTTTCGCTCACAATAAATTGCAGGCCTTCAGGCCTATATCTTCACCTTTATAGCAATAAGACCAACAGATAATGGAAACCTAGAAATGGTAATAAAATAGTCAATGTTCTCCTTGCATTTGGGAATGACGATTCATGAAATGTCAAGTACACAGAATATGCATGTTTTATGCTGTGTGTACTAGATGAATCCTACAATATCCTACAATCTTTTGTTTTTTGACAGAAGAAATGTACATGTATACATTTGGGCATATTAAATGAAGAACAAAAATTTTAAGAGTGACAGAATGAACAGACAAAACAGGAGAGACCACTAAGTATTAGAAAATATGTAATTTCGAAAATAGTGTTTCAAAATAATATAAATGATTGCCCCCCCCCCCCCAAAAAAAAAAAGCATCATGAAAAATTGTGTATACATACAGGTCTATCTTAGAATCATATGGATATAAATGTACTTTCTTATGAATTTGGGGGAAAAAGTGGGGTCTACAAAATGTTGGCAAATAAACCAACAATTAAACATCTTTATTTTTTTAAGTTTGTAACAAAAATTCCTTCCCAGGTTTTGCCTATCTGTATGCAAATGAACAGAAGTTAATGATGGGATCTGGATTTCTATGCCATTTAAAATGGATAACATTTGGAGGTTTCTCTTTTTCACAGAACTATTAATACTCAAAAAAATTCAGATGATCCCTCTAGTACGGTATGTTGTTTCTCATGCACCATACAAAAACAACACTATGGAGATCTACAACATCTACAGTAGTTCATACAATGTAAGAAAATTAAATTAAAATCACATGTCCCAGATTATGTAGAGCCTAAAAAGTCAAAAAGTCTTCAGCTGCGTTTGTTATTCACAATAAGCATCATAATACCCAAATATACGCACACAAACTAGCAAACTAGCAAAGTATATGTAAGAGCTCATCTAAGAGTACATTTTCTTAGTTTATCAGAATGTCCATCTTTATGATAGAGAATACTGTAGTGTATTCATCTTGAATTATTTCATTAATGGATCGTTACAAATTACAGAATGTACTTAGTAGGCCTATAGTAAGCTATAAATACACTCACGTTTGTCTGGGAGGGTAGCAAAGTCACGAAGACAGCTTCCGCAACTTGAAACGTCCTCATTTGGGTTCAAGCATACATCTTCCATCCTTCCTGAAGTGTAGGCACTGTAGTCTAAATAAAGAATTTTAGATCAACAGTTGAAAGATGATCATCATTGTTAATAATATAAAATATTCTTATAATATGGCAGTGGGTTCTGAAATATTAATCCTCCACCACCACCACCACCACCACTACTACGCCCACCAATGAGTTTTAAGAGATGGAGTCATATCTAGCTCTTTCCCTTTGTACCATCTTCGATGCCGCCAGGAGAAAATATTTCAGGCATGTGCTTCTGTGGATCTTCCTTGCAGATAATTACGTAGACTAAAGATTCTTGCCTAGCTGCAAACTAATGGGCCACTTTCAAAGGGAAATATTCTTTTGTATTGATGATTAATTTTTGCTACCACTCGTCTGATAATACTAGCAGTACACAGTGCTAACCTTTATAGGAGGCAAGCGATAGGAAATGGAGCAAAATTTCCTGAAATATTAATCAAAATTACTTGACTGGGCATGAGTGGGCACTAACCTGACATAACATAATAAAGAACTGTACATGAACAAATTCACTTTTTATTATCGTGAACCGGAAGTAATCAGAAAAGTGTCAATTGCAGGTTTATGATTGTCAAATGTTACTATTCTTCACACATTAAAGCTGCTATCATACATTGTAAGCAAATTTCTTGACACAATTAGGCTTTTGTATTCATATTTTATCATCTGTTAGATTTTCCCTTTGTTAGTTCAAATAAGAAGTGAAATATTAAGGATTTTTATTTGTGAAAAAAAAATCACTTCTCAAGCTTTCCAATGATATTGGGCTTTATTGGCGTCTTTGAACCTCGGAAATCAAAGCGTACAGCACACCTGTAGATCACAAGGTCCGCGGTTCAAGTCCCGCCATGGCACTAATGTCCTTTGGCAAGACATTGATCTACATTTGCCACTCTCCACCCAGGTGTTAAAATGGGTACCCGGTAGGATGCGAAAGCTAATGTGGTTTGATTAGCAAGTGGCGCTTGTAAAATGGCGACTGGCTGGAATGCTCCCCAGGGAGTGGAGAATGTGCATACCTTGTGTGCGGGTAAGCCTGAATCCGATGACCGGGATAATAATAATATGTTGTAAAGCGCTGTGATACACATGTATGTCTGTAAGAGCGCTATATAAATGCCAATATTATTATTATCATTATTAGATTCTATTGTGCAACCTTAGAAAAGGGCAGCTGCTTGGAATAATTGTTGCCAGTTGGGTTTCCAGTACTTTCCAGCTCTTAAAACTCTTTACTCCTTACTACTACTACTACTACTACTACTATTACTATTACTACTACTACTACCACCACCACCACTAACACTACTACTACTACTACTAGTAATAATAATATTGAGAATAATAATAGATCTAGACCCAGCATCATCATCATCATCATCATCTACAGCTAAATCTACGCTAACCTCTATGTACGTGATTGCCTGGCTAGCAAGTCAAGGGTTAGGTCATAATATGAAATATGAAATTGATATCACCTATCCTTAATTGGCACCCATACCCCTGCTTGAAAAGTGATGTACATAAAACCTAAAATGCATATGTAATCACCCATTCTGGCACCCAACAAACCTTGAACGGTTGAACCTGATGATAATGAGCTTACATGTGCATATGCGATTAATATTTTAAAAAAACTCTGACCTCTCACGCAGAGTTTGCATGTTACCGCTCATTATCATCAGGAACATGTGGATGGTAAGCAAATCCTTATCACTGAGGTATAAAAAATTCACATTTTTGGTTAAATCTTTGACCAATGTATGCTCAGCTCAGCTCAGAGTGCTTTGTATGAGAAGAAAGAAAAGTCCACTATAACTCTAGGGAGCTCCGCCGCCGCAGCCGTTACGGATTTTAAAGACAAGGAGAAGAATTTTAAATTGGATACGTTGACTGCCATATTATACTCCAAAAAAGATGAGAAACTTGACATGAAAGGGGTAAGAAATATAACAACTCATATCATTCATGACCATTATTTGAACAATCGAAGATTAAGTTGAATTTTTAGTATGTTTTACTTTTAGTAGGGTATTTCCACGCCAGAGTTACGGGTCAACAGTACTAGCGCCTGTTTTTCATGTTTTTATTAATTTAAACAAATTTTTAAAAAATATTTTTAAAAAGGAGGTGGCCCCCAAAAAGGAAGAGAGCTTGGATATGCTTTTATGCTAAACATGATTATTATTTTTTTTTTTTTTTAGTTGGCCAGATGAAACACAGGGTTAGGACGAAGAATCAACCTTTTTTCACCTCAAAGGCTTCTTCAAATTATAATTTGAAGTGGTTGGAACTGTCACACATTAAGCTACAGTCCCATATACGTCCCGGACCGTCCCGGACCATCCCGGACCCCATCCGGGGTGATCCGGGATTCGGTCCGTGTTGACACCGTGTTGGCACCGGGGTGGTCCTGGATGGTCCTGGATGGTCCTGGATGGTCCTGGATGGTCCTGGATGGTCCTGGATGGTCCTGGGCGGTCCGGGAGTCGACCCCGGATGTTTTTGACGGTCAAAAACTGCCGGGGTGGTCCGGGACGGTCCGGGACAATAGTTTGATCCGGGGTGATCCGTGTAGCCACCGTGCTGGGTCCGGGGTCATCCGTAGTGGCGCCGGGGCGGTCCGTGTTGATCCGTGGCAGTCCGGGAGTGAGTTATTGACCGCCCAGGACCATCCAGGACCATCCAGGACCATCCAGGACCACCCCGGTGCCAACACGGTGTCAACACGGACCGAATCCCGGATCACCCCGGATGGGGTCCGGGATGGTCCGGGACGGTCCGGGACGTATATGGGACTGTAGCTTTTAAAGCATCACACTTTTTTGAACAAAACATCCCGGACCATCCCGGATCACCCCAGACCATGGTCCGGGATGGTCCGGAGTGGTCCGTGCTCGTCCGTGCTGGTCCGGCTTTATATGGGACTGGGGCTTTAAGTGCAAACAAACTAACAAAGTAGTTGAATTCCATATACCCTAGTCTGGTGTTTATTCCCTGCACTGGGTATCAAGTCTCGCGTATCACATATACATCGCGCACATGCGATCTGACCTCCTGAGGTCACAGGTGTCACATTTGCATAATCTGATACATATTCATATTATCATGACATCCCTCCTTTGCCAGAATGAAACCTTAACCTGGTCTATTTTTATATTATAGTTTCACTGAAAATTCTTGTAATATTTCTTTTGTTCTTGTGTTTCAACCATATGTCAATTACTGAAATAAACATGCTTTGGTGCATTTGCTTTTGTTTTTTTTTATAATTTGTTTTTAAAGAACAACTTCTAACAAACAACAAATTTATCTGGTCGATAAACTTTTCCCAAATTTTTTATCTTACAAACAACTTTGTTGAACATAAAACATAACATGCAATTAAATATCTTTCATGCAATATCTTCCATGCATTCAGTCTGTGGTCCAAATAAAAGTTCAACTGTTCACTGGATACTTGAGTTTGTGTGAATCATCTGTTATCTCCAAGCGTTCATACGACTAGCTGAAGCTGAAGTTTCTGTAAATACTTTCTTCGATAATTGAATCCATTTTTGAAAACTGATCGATGCTCCAACTCAAACTTGTGTTTTTCGCAACACATATGACATACAATAAGGGCAGCGTTCGGCGTACACCCTTTTACATTGATTAATGTATGTGTAATATTGAAACATATATATCAGAACTTATTATTTTAGCACAAAACAACTTCTTTGTACGCTTGGTTTCCATGGTGATTTCTCCATCATGTCAATTTCACAAATATGGGCAGCGCAAGGCGTACACCCTTTAAATCACAACTTGGCTTCAACCAATGATTTTCAAACATTTCTCCTTGATATCCAAATTTGTCTCCTTGGCATATGTAGTTTCAGATATCACTGTTGCTATTTTACAAAGAGCTCATTCCCACCATATTGATCTGGAATCACACAAAATCATCATATCGCTTAGGGAATCTTCTCTGGCATTGTGGTCTACTAGCTGCCATAGGAACGTTGGTGTTTGTTGTCTCTGCTTGGGTATCACCATCCTGATGTGTTGCTCGCTGCCTCGGAGTCTGGACCTCTGGTCACCGCCTCAGGAGTACTGGTCTCCGCCTCAAGATTACCGTCCGACCCTTCAGGAATACCGGTCACCGCCTCAGGATTGCCGTCTGTCCTCTCTGGATTGGCAGCTTCGTTATGAGTGTCTCGGGACATGTATCTTTTTACACTTGATACATTCCTATTATACAGGACTCCTTCAGGAGACTTCACAGTTACCATACTCCCTGTTCTTGCTGTCACTGTGTATGGCTGGCTTAAGTATGGCGTGTCTAGTTTCCTCCTTTCATCACATCTTACTATCACCTTATCTCCTGGCACTATGTCAGAATGTACGGCTCCCCTCTTCAGATCTGCATAGTGTTTTGCACCACTTTTCATTTGGAGGTCCCTGTCTCTCAGTTCCTGGTCCTCACTAATGTCCTGGATTTGTGGTAGTTTAGTTCGGATCTTTCTCCCGAACAACACTTCTGCCGGGCTTTTCCCTGTTGTCGAATGAGTACTAGCCCGGTAGACTGCGACGTAAGTCAGCAAGGCCTCTTTCCAATCCTTGCCTTCTGCCTGTGCAATTTGAAGCCTTTTCACTATACTCTGGTTCTGCCTTTCGACCTCGCCGTTGGCTTGCGGCCATTTAGGAGTCCTGTAATGTTCATGTACTCTGCGAAAACTTCTGAAATGAACTGGGGTCCATTGTCTGAGTTTCAGCCAGGCCTTTGACTGTCTTCTCTGCAGTGGTTATTTAATTTCATGATTGCATACTCGTAGTATCTGCTATAATAATCAACTACTGTACCACAAGTATAGATTCTCCTGTCAGAAGTGGTCCTAGGAAATCAACAGCTACATCCACCCAAGGTTCTGTTGGCAACATAGTACTTTGAATTGGTTCTGGTGGATTACCCCTGCTTGTGATTTAGCAACCATGACAAGTCTTGACGAATTTCTCAGCATCTTTCTCACATCCTGGCCACACCATCTTTGGCCTCTGTGCCTGTGGAATCACCAATCTGCTACCTCTCAGCACACACTGACCAATTATGCAGAGTTCATCCTTGATGGGAATGTATGCTTTGTATGGACAATCATCCCATTGTCCACTGTGAATACACTCTCTGATAGCTTCGAGTTCAGGATCATGTTCAGATTCTCTTTCGACTTCCTTCGTTGTCACCGCACCTGGCGTTGACTGGACTGCCACAAAATGCGCAAAGCTCTCTGCTTCTGTTTCCAACACAGAAGTTTCTCTCGGTTGATCATCCTTTAGCAATCTTGACAATGGATCTGCAATGTTGGACTTTCCTGCAGGGAAAAAATTAATATTTATTTTTCGGGGGCTACTTTTCAAGCTTGCCTGCGTAAAAATAACCCTCTAAAATTTGTTTTGCTTTGAACTCTATGCAAATTTACGGGGGCTCTTTTCTGATTTTCGGGGGCTCTTTTCTGATTTTCGGGGGCTCTTTTGGGCATTTCGGGGGCAAATTCGCCCTGAGCCCCCGTGTATTTTTTTCACTGCTTTCCTGCGATGTGGACTACCCTGTACTTGTACTGTTGAAGCCTCAGAACCCACCACTCGATTCTCGCACATGGCTTAGATCTCGGTGAATAAATGACTTCAAGCGGTTTGTGATCAGTCACTAGATCAAACTCTATTCCATACAAGTCAGGTACGCATGGAATCTCTCACAAGCCCACACAAGTCCAAGGACTTCTTTCTCCGTCTGGGAGTATCTCCTTTCAACGCTACTTAATGAGCGGCTGGCATACGCTACTATCCTTGGGCCATCAGCATGCACCTGCACCAGCACTGCTCCTAAGCCAACTGGACTGGCGTCCACTATGACCTTTGTCGGTGCATTTAGTAGCCCAGGGTCTCTGCACTCATTAAGCTTTCCTTCAGCGCCTTAAACGCCTGTCGTTGTTCATGACCAAATTGAAATGGCGTGTCCTTTCTAGTCAGCTTTCTCAGTGGATCTGCCAATGTAGCAAAGTTTGGAAAAAACTTTGCGCAGTAATTGACTAGCCACAAGAAACTTCTCATCTCAGTTGCATTCTGGGGTTCACGGGCCTCTGCAATTGCTTTCACCTTGGCCAATCCTGGGTTGAGTCCCTCGCTAGTCAGTCTGTGCCCCATGAAGTCCAACTCAGAGACACCAAACTTACACTTTTCTGTATTTGCAGTAAGTCCTGCTTCCCGCAGTCTGCCAACCTCTTGTCATGCTCTTTCTGGGTCGATGCATGCACAATGATGTCATCTGATATGTTTGCAGCTCCTTCTATACCAGCTATCACCCTGTGTATCTCGTATTGATAAATCTCTGGAGCAGCATTGATTCCGAACAAAAGTCTCTTATAGCGGAACAACCCACAATGAGTGACAAAAGTTGTCACCTCTCTAGACTCTGGATGTAACTCCAGTTGGTGGTACCCCCACTTCAGGTCTATTTTCGAAAAGACCTTCCTAATCGACAACTCCTGTAGGAGCTGTGAGCTGTGAGCGTCGAAATCGGCAGCCTAGCATAGCCGGGTAATGTTGGAGCGCCTTGAGGACCTTGCAGGACTTCCTCAATAGTGGGAATGGGGTGACGTTCTCTTACGATTACTTCGTTCTCTCTCCGCATATCAATACACAGTCTTATTTCATCATTTCGCTTTGGAACAATGACTACTGGGCTTACCAATGGCGTGGAGCGTTCAACTGGTTCGATGATGTCGAGATCGATCAATTCCGCGATTTTCATCTTGACCTTCTTTCTCAGTCCAAATGGGGTCCTTCGTACAGGCTGGGCCACTGGCTTCACCATTTCATCCACAGCTAGCTTAACTTGTCGGCCCTCCAATTTCCCTACTCCTTTGAAGACTGCTTCAAACTCATGTTTTAAGTCTGCATAGCTCTGTACTGCATTTACATGTACAACTCCCACATGGAGCACTCCCAGCTCTCTAGATGTACGTTTGCTAAGTAAAGGTTCTCCCTTTTCCTTGATAACAACAAACTCTGCAGTAGACTTCATCTTTCCCGCTTCTACTGTGGCTGTAAAACATCCAACGGTCGTCAATGGTATCTGTGATGTGTATGGATAAAGCCTCCTGCTACTCTTAGTAGACTTGCAGATTATTTTGTCCTTCTTCAGTTTCTCCCACAATATCTGATCTATTACATTGCAATCACTTCCTGAGTCCACTATGACTGGGACTGTGACACCTCCAATGATTATTGGGACCTTCTCATGATCATGAATTTGATAGTACCTCTGATCACGCCCACGGCTGTTGTCATCATCACTATCATTTCTAGGTTCACCTTCTAATTGGCGAACTCGATTCTTATACTTCTTTCCATCTCTGAATTTTCCATCTCTTAATTTTCCTCTACCCTCACTTGTGCTCGTCTTGGCCTTACTCTTGCACATCGTCGCAAAGTGGTTTTGGCCTCCACATTTCCTACAGATCTTTCCTTTGGCTGGACATGATGCATCCTTCCCAAAATGTCCTTTATTACCACATCTGTAGCATTCCAAATTCTGCTTTCTGTCACTCTCATATGATACCCGATTCACTTGAACTTGCCCACCAGCTCTAGGTCTTTCTCTCTCAATGACATGGAGTTAAATTGACCTTCAACAGCTTCTAGAGCAGCAACCATGGACAATGCATCATTTAACTTGAGCTCACCTCCTTTCTCCAGCATTCTCCTGCGAAGTTTATTAGCTCTGCAGTACTGGACTACTTAGTCAAGAATTTGGTTTTCTACATCCCCAGCTACGAAATTGCAGCCAATAGCAACCTGTCGTAATTTGGTAACAAATTGGGCAACCGTTTCACCATCATCTTGCTTTGTTTTCCTGAACAAATGTCTTTGAAACATAGCATTGGGTGCAACAACATAATGGGCATTCAAGGCATCTGTAGCTTTTTGATATTCAGTCAGACAGTCCTCTCCCCTTTATTCGGAAGCGTTTTGAAAGTTTCCCTTACCACGGGCCCCGCAGTGTACAGCAGCAATGCTCTCCGTTGCGCCTCCTGGGCCGGCGTACATCCGTCCAGAAACAGGCCGCGACTGTCGACATAGGCTTTGAACTCTTCAAGCCAAGCTTTCCACTTGCCGCTGACAATAGTTGCACCACCCGTCGGATCGAAGTGTGGAACTCCTCGAAGCGCTAACAATTCCGCTCCAGCGAATGCCATGTTGAAATTTTTCCAGCTCGTAGCCACAGATTCATCATCCAAGAAACATTAATCCTCGTCGCCAGTGTCACAAACGAACTAACAAAGTAGTTGAATTCCATGTACCATAGTCTGGTGTTTATTCCCCGCACTGGGTATCAAGTCTTGTGTATCGCATATACATCGTGCACATGCGATCTGACTGTGACTGTGCTATGGACCAGTGATGGCCTGGTGGTAGAGTCGCTGCCCAGCAAGCAGTAGATGGCAGGTTCAAATCCCGCTGGTTCCAAGATTTTTTCTGATTTGCTTTTCAATTACAGATCGATCAATCGATCTTATTTACTGGGTGAAAGCCACAAATATGTTTAAACTAATGACATTGTTATCTTTCATTTCATACTAAAATTTCTATGATTTATGTTTTCGGCAGTTTGTTTAGCTGCACTGTTCACAAGAGCCGTGTTTAATGCTATTCTGTACCCTGATCCTGAAATGAAATTGAGAAAAAAGTATTTAAATTGATCATTTAACATGTGAATTTGCTTTTGGTGAAATTTCAGCAAAATATACGGATGGGAAATATGTTTTTTGGGATGAGGAATGTGAAATGTCATGAAAAAATGACAGCCTGATTAGCGGTTTTCGCGTATTAATTTACATACATTTTTTGTAATGAAATCTTTCAGTCACATTTTGGATCACAGCTTTTGTTTTAAAAACAAAGGAAAACAAAGCAATTAAATACATGATTGCCGGGCGTTTAGAATTGGCATAACTTTCTTATTACTTGGGCCATTAGGATAAATGAGGCATCAAATAAAAGATCTTATCAAGCTCTGTTTGATGGTAGAAAGCAAGACAGAGCTTGAATTCTGACTCTGACTGAGAATTAATTTTTTTTGTAACGCTATTATATTAATTATTAACAAACAGTAACACTAACAGTAACAGTAACACTAACAAAGTAACATCTAGCTACATTGTTTCTTCATTACTAGATGTAGATTCTACATAGGGTAGCGCGCCCAGTATTCGGTCAATTCCCAGTATTCGGTCAGACAGCCGTTTCAACAGCTGTAACAATTTAAAAAATAATTTAAGAGCCACGAAACTTGCACAAATCAGGCAGCTGAACAACTTTTCTTAACTCTCAAAATTAAATCAGATTTAGGGCCCCGGAAAGATCTCCAACTTAGCTCAAAATTGGTCAATGTCGCACAACTTTCCGCACTTTCGCGTTCTCTTAGCACATGCGCTAACATGCATAGTCATATGTAGAAGTCTATTGCGAAACAACTACGTGTGCTGTCACAATGAATTTAGTATGTGTGTGAAGAGAATCACTTCCGTAATCGCTCCATCGCAGCGAATTTGCAAATGACGCACTTGCCGATGTGCAAGAGGTATTTATACGATACCCTTGCCATGCGGTATCGCTCAGCCAGTATTCGGTCAACGCATTGACATTCAGTGCTTTATCGCGCAATTGTGTGAAAATAGTGCGCAAATACGCTACGCTCCTTTGCAACGGAGATACCACGCACAAATCGCGTGACCGAATTCTAGTCGGCGCGACCGAATTCTGGGCAGAAAAATGCTCCGTCTTCTTTCGGAAGTCTTTTGCTTATCGTTATTCTATATTTTCAGTGACTATAAAATCCTGTTAGAGGAATAAATTTCTTTTCTTTTGATGGGTAGATTGCCCAATGAAAGAGGTAAGAATTCAAAATATTAGTGATTTCCCCTTAAGTGACCGAATACTGGGTACTCTACCCTATATAGATTGTGATGTTATTGTTTGCGATAACGGTGATACAGGTATTGAAGAAGATTGTATAAAGCAAGTGTTCATATTATTCATTTGGAGGATGAAAAGTTGAATTTTACATTGTTTTGTGCCATTGCGAGTTGGCTCAGTCGGTAAAGCTTCCGTCTGTCAAACCAAAGATCCCGGGTTCGACTCCCACCCAGGCGGATGACTGAAGCCTGCATTGTGTGTTAACGTGCCCCTTCCCTTGTAGACGCAGGTTATGTCACGGGGACAACATTCCGTCCCTCGGATAGGATGTTAAATGGAGGCCCCGTGTAGAGAAGAGTCACTACCACTACCTTGCACGTTAAGAACCCACTGGCTGCACTATTCGTATAATTAAGAGTAGATTCTAGGTCTAGTCTAGGTCTAGACTCTAGGGGAAACCCCGGTGTAGACCTGCACACACCCCCAATAATGCCAATATATTAGTAGGCCTAGGTCTACGATAATACTCTGTAAAGAGGTCTGTACTCATACTTAGGAAGAAGAAGATTGCAGCGCTGAACATGCTGAATGTGGTGTGTTCGTCTCTAGGCCTAGATCTAGATCTAGATCTAGAGGTCTACATCTATCATCTAGGCCTAAGTTAGGCTCTAATTTACTAATCTGCTACAGTGCTAGATCTAATTAATTTGAGACAAATTTAGATGGCTTTCCTGATGATATTTCATGCAAAATTTCTTTATAATGATAAGCAATGATTCTTGTCCTTACCTTTGACTTGTTTCTTGTCTGTTATGGTCATTTAGTAGATGAATTACTTGAATTCTGAGCACTATTTCAGTAACGCAAAAAAGTCCAGCTCGTGTAGCTAGTCCCACACACGTATTTGTATGTACCTTGCGTGCCGTGCGTTGATCCTGGCCGGAATCACGTAGATTATTGGTATCCGAAAAAGGCCGATTTAACGTTGCCAATTTCGTGATGACTTTATGAAACTAGCGATTCATTGTAGTGTAAAAGGCACGGAGATTGTCGCTGAATGCGGACCGAACAGTCCATGGTGTGTCATGAATATTCATGTTTTTGCTTACCTCGGCTAAATGTTTGCTTTTACTAAATTGAAAAATTACGGTGGGGGGTTGGATGAAATGGACATAATGAAATAGGCAGAAGTGATCTATAATAATTCATGCTTTTTATGTTTCGTGTGCTCGACCTAGATCTATAATCTTCAAATCGCTTGGAAAACCGAGTCCAAAGTTAGACTTGTTTCACATGTGTATTATAGGCAATGATGAGCTTGCAACCTATTTTGAAAAATTACGGTGGGTGAACCAGGGACTCGGAACTCAAATGCCCTGGGTGAACTTTCAAAAGTCAATGAGACATGAGGGCTCCAATGAAAGAGCTAGTGATAACGTACGTCGGGGTGGATGTGCTTTTCGTTTAAACAAAAAATGAATTTTTAAAAAAAACGTCCATAGGCTAACATGTTAGGCTGCTGACTCTGATCATGCTCTGACGATATGGGGCGTTGTGAAATGAGACTAAACGGAGCAATATGAAAATCATGTAAAACCACGTGATTTTCAACTTCCGATAGTCCCATAGGTGGTACACGTAGAGTTAGGAAAATGACCGTCTGCAGAAAGACTACGTACTCTGCTTTCGAAGAACCATCTAACTTTTGATAAAATGTCATTTTTTGGGAAATATGAGACCTTGTTTTTAAACCTCCTTTAATCTCTTCAATAGGTATTTTCTCTGGGCGCTAGCGTACCGATCCAAAGTTACCCCCCCCCCCTCCGATTGTCCCATAGGTAGTACACGTAGAGTTAGGAAAATGACCGTCTGCAGAAAGACTACTCTGCTATCGAAGAACCATCTAAATTTTGATAAAATGTCTTTTTTTTTTAAATATGAGACCTTTACCTTGAACCTCCATTAATCTCTTCAATAGGTATTTTCTCTGAGCGCTAGCGTACCGATCCAAAGTTACCCCTCCCCCTCCGATTGTCCCATAGGTAGTACACGTAGAGTTAGGAAAATGACCGTCTGCAGAAAGACTACTCTGCTATCGAAGAACCATCTAAATTTTGATAAAATGTCATTTTTTGGAAATATGAGACCTTTACCTCGAACCTCCAATAATCTCTTCAATAGGTATTTTCTCTGAGCGCTAGCGTACCGATCCAAAGTTACCCTCCCCCTCCGATTGTCCCATAGGTCTCATTTTTCCAAAAAATGACATTTTATCAAAAGTTAAATGGTTCTTCGATAGCAGAGTAGTCTTTCTGCAGACGGTCATTTTCCTAACTCTACGTAGCAGACGGTCATTTTCCTAACTCTACGTACACGTAGAGTTAGGAAATGACCGTCTGCAGAAAGACTACTCTGCTATCGAAGAACCATTTAACTTTTGATAAAATGTCATTTTTTGGACAAATGAGACCTTGTTCTTGAACCTCCATTAATCTCATCAATAGGTATTTTCTCTGAGCGCTAGCGGACCGATCCAAAGTTACCCCACCCCCTCTGATTGTTCTGTATTACACATAGAGTAATAGGAAAACTACCGTCTTTTTTAACCTTATTTTTTCTAGTTTAATATAAAATAATATTTCATTTAAATATTTTTGCAAACTTTTCGTTTTTATTCAAAATTTATTGATCAGGTCAATAAATAATTCATTTAGTTGCGTTAATCCAATTTTAATCTTAGACCCTTATACTTTTCACATTCCTCAAATTGGTTTTCCGGCTGGAATCCGGCCAACTTCAATCTTGCGTGCGCTGTAAAAGTTCTATTTCGCGCCTTCAATCTGGCGACCACAATATCGCTCTCTCTCTCTCTCTCTCTCTCCTGGCCTTAGATGCTGTTGTTATTGTTGTTAATAGTTTAATGGCGTTCATTCAGTAGTATTGAATATATAGTATATACGCCATGCATACATAAGAAAACTGATAATATAGATTGTAATGGCATAATTAATTAGTCAGTAATGCAATTTATTAGGAGTCTCTGGATGGTTTGCAACTTCGTGTTTCTGCTTTTTTTATAAGGTTAATCTGGTTATATGCTTCTCGCTAGAAAATTATTATATTTCTCGTCTATTTCAAAATAATATTATCAACGAATGAGTAATAACTTCCGGCTTTCTAGTGTTAAAGCTCACCTGTCGGAGGAAGATGTCTGGACCTTACTCAATACTGTTTAACTTTAATATCAGCTCTGTATTCTGAAAATATCGGTCATTCCGCACAATGGCTATATCCCTTTCATTAAAAGAGGAGATTTTCAGCTTTCTGGTGGTATAGGTCACTTGCCGGAGGAAGATGTCTGGAATTCCGGCTCTGGGCTGTATTCTGAAAAAGTTCGGTTTTTCCGAACAATTCATATCCCGTTCAAGCAATAATTAAAATGAAGTGCCCACTGTCAGGGCACCTAAATCTTTGAGCTGATTAAATATTCTAAAAGGGGAGATTTTCAGCTTTATGGTTGTATAGGTCACCTGCCGGAGGAAGATGTCTGGACCTTATAATATACAAAATTAAAAAGTACGAATCAGCAGGAAGAAAAAAAAATCTGTATTCAGGCTATAGTTCAATCATATAATATAACATGTCATTCTGTCTCTCAAGTGTAAGGTATTCCTTTAATTTCCTCTTAAAATGAGAAAAGTTTGTTTTTTTCCTTTATATCATTAGGAAGGGAATTCCAATGTTTTATGGCAATGTAATAAAACGAATGCCAATACTCCCTATACTTTTTCTGGTAATAGTTAAAGTTGAATCGGTTATTTCTTGTATTATAATCATGAGAGTCGGTAACAAGATCGAAGTGGGATCGAATATGATTCGACCTAGTATGATATATTTTATGCACGTGATGCAATACGAATTGTTTTGATATTAACCCTAATAAGGCCGGGCTATATGAGGTCTTAGTATGGCCGGGGGGCATTATGGCCCCCCCCCCCTTAAGATCTCGGCCGCGAAGCTCCCGATCTTCGCGAAAATTTGCACGCATGTCAAGTGAAGTGTATAGAATAATATGATCATTTCAATTTTTTGAAAAATTCACTCATTTGCATATTTATGGTAGTTTATGCAAATAAAGTCATAAAACTCACATTTTTACCCATAAATCATATATTATTCATAATTAGGCATTCTTTTTCACTACATATATTCATTAGACCATTCTGAATAATAATACAACAAACAAATTTGGAAGAGCCAGCTTATTCCTTAAGTTATGCCTTGTTTTGATAATTTCTTATGTATTTCATTGTTTTTTTTTAACTTATGTATTTCATTGTTTTTGTTGTTTTATTTCATTTCTTACTACAATTCAACTATTTTGACACCCAAAACAACCACCTAAACTTTAAACAAGACCCAATAACCCATGTTTGATCTGTTTTTAGGAAAAATGACCTTTCCATATGTTTCGTACACAAATCACGAAAATGAGCGATTTTCGGGCTGACATGCAAAGACAAAAGGTCACGTGACATTGTAACCGTATAGGTCCGATTTTCAAAAAAAATCTTTTAAAAGTTGCGCAAGACTCGAAAGAAAAAAGTCAGCAAGTGGCGGGGCGCCATCCATATGCGTTCTCGAGCAATCAGAAAAATCGTGGAGGGGGGCCATAATGTCCCCCCCCCCCCGGCCTTATTAGGGTTAAAGGTTGACTTCAAGAAAAACCAGCTTTAGAAAGTTGGATGAAGCCAACATGAGTTCTTGGACCAGAATAGTTTATGAATCTCACGATTTTGTTCTGTAAGGGATAATACTTAGCAAGGGAATGATAATGCTTCACCACCACACACATCTGGGAAGGACGCATCCAAGATTTGAATACATTTACTTGATAGAAGACTTCACATATTACGTCATGTACGAAAATGATGTCCATGACGTGCTGATAAACTGTACAGTATTCTCGCTTTATATCTCATATACACTTTGGCGGTTAAACTTGTAGATATTTATGGACAAGAATATAATAAATCTCTCAAAATAAGTAAAGTCATTTCTTGGGGTGAGGTTTCCTACTTCGCACACGTTTTTAAAATGGTTTAGGTTATGAATTTTAGAATTATCAGTTGGGGACTATAATGATTCTATAAAAGCTTTGTGTAAATCAATCAGATGTATATCAAAAAGAAAGCAGAATGTCATAATACAAATGGATGCAACTACAAGGTTCCCGCGAGAAAGAATTCTGGAGATAAGGTGATCTCAAAATTTGGACGTGAGTTTGTTATACATTTTGTAAGGCTAGTTTCAATCATTGCATCTCATTTAGAAATCGAGGTCTCCATGAAAATAATAGACCTCTAAATATATGAGGGGGCCCGTTTCTCGAAACCGTCATAAGTCTAACTACGTGAGGTGCTCCCGGAGGAAAAAGTGCCCCTATTACTTTGACAAATGCCCCTATTAATTTTTTAACTGCCCCTTCCCCTTTCCACCTCTGATAAGTGCCTCTATTATTTTGACACATATACCCTTTTCCTTTCACAAGTATCCATTTTCCTTTGCCATCAGTGTCCACTTTCCATTCTCATAATTGCCTTTTTTAATCTCTAGTAAGTTCCCCTTTTCAGGTACGAGAAGTGCCCCTTTTCACTTTTGATAAGCGCCCCTTCACCTCTTCACACTGATAATTGTCCTATTCAAATATGAGAGGTTCCCCTTTTCCTTATGAAAAGTGCCCTTGTTAAAAAAAGTCCCTTTCCCTTTTCATAAATGCCCTTTTCATCTATTAAGATAACCCTATTCAATTCCGAGAGATACTCGTTTTACTTTGACTAGTGGAGCCCCTTTTATTTTGACACGTCCCCCTTTTCCTTCCTAATAAACGCTCCTTTTCCTTCTTATAAGTGCCCCTTCCCCTTCATAATTACCCCCCTTTTCATCTTTGATAAGTGCCCCGTTTATTTTAACATGTGCCTCTTTTTCTTTTTAATAAGAGCCACTTCCCCCTTCTCATATAAGCCCCCTTTCACCTCCGATAAATGCCCCCATTAAAATCTGATCGGTGCCCCTTTTCTTTCAACAAATGTACATTTCCCTTTATCATTTAGTGCCCCCTTTTCATTCTCATAAGTGCCTCTTTTCATGTGCGATAAGTGTCTCTTTCCACCTCTGACAGTTACCCTTTTAACAATGATATGTGCCCCTTTTTCCTTTTCTAATAAGGAACCTATCCCTTTTTCATAAATGCCCATTTTTACTTCATGCCCCTATCAAAATCTGATGGGTGCCTCTTTTCCGTCGAAAATGCCCATTTCTCATAAAATCCCTTTCATCCCTGGTGCGTGCCTCTTTTTTAGGTCCAAGAAGTGGCCCATTTTTACCTCTGATAATTAGCCTTTGTACTTTGACACGTGCTCCTTAACCCTTTCGATAAGTGTCCCCTAATTTCGTACGTCTGAGAGCAATTTGCCAAAAGCTCGCTTGCCATGCTCGCTCGTAGTTATAATTTTTGTACACATAAATTGGATAACCAACTTCAAAGTTACAACATAGATACTTGAGTGTAAGACTTATGACAGTTTCGAGAAACGGGTGCATATACACCTTTCCCATCGGTTTCAGAACGGTATAATTACGAACGTATACCCAGATAGCAAAATATCTGGGGCCCATCTGGGATTTGTATGGGCTGACTAAAACCCACATGGCCAATACAAAAACCAGATGTATACCAGATGGGCCTTCCCATGCACCCAGAACCCACACACATGGGCCCCATGTGGGCCCCATGTGGGTTTTTGTTTGTGAAAATCGCACGTCGAACATCGGCTGCATGGGCCCAGCTAAAAACCAGATGTATACCAGATGGGCCTTTCCACCAAGAACCCACAAGTACCAACACATATGGGCCCCATATGGGCCCCATGTGGGTTTTTGGTGGTGATCATAATCGCACGTCGAAGATTGTCTTCACCCAGCTGAAAACCAGATGTATCCCATATGGACCTTCCCACAAAGAACCCACAGGTATACGGAGCGCACGTGGCCCATATAAAAACCAGATGTATACCAGATGGGCCTTCCCATCCAGAACCCACAAGTATAGGCCCCATATGGGCCCCATGTGGGTTTTTGGTGGTGATAATTGCACGTCGAAGATTGTCTTCACCCAGCTGAAAACCAGATGTATATCAGATGGGCCTTCCCACCAAGAACCCACCGGTATACGGAGCCCACGTGGCCCATATAAAAAAACAGATGTATACCAGATGGGCCTTCCCATCCAGAACCCACAAGTACCAACACATATAGGGCCCATATGGGCTCCATGTGGGTTTTTAGTGGTGAAAATCGCACGTCGAACATTGTCTTCGCCCAGCTGAAAACCAGATGTATACCAGATGGGCCTTCCCACCCAAAACCCACAAATATATCCCATCATTTGCATGAGTATGGGGTGCGTGCACATCTATGTTTTTTAACAGTTTATCTAAATTTACAGGATATTTCTTAATTACTGATGATTTAGTTATT
This sequence comes from Strongylocentrotus purpuratus, assembly GCF_000002235.5. Lineage (NCBI taxonomy): Eukaryota > Metazoa > Echinodermata > Echinoidea > Camarodonta > Strongylocentrotidae > Strongylocentrotus > Strongylocentrotus purpuratus. The sequence continues at coordinate 15,894,271 of NW_022145612.1, read as the reverse complement.
TGCAATTCATTTCGAAAATACTACAAAATGTAAATTGCCAATTATTAGGAAATTTCACTACTTTGTTTAAATTACATTTAATTAAACATGAATTAGAAAAAACACTAACTATAATCTAAAACAGATTCAATAAAATACAAGTATATGGAAATGTCTAATCACAGCAAATTAACCAAGTCTTCTTAACACCAATGCCTTTACATTGGAAATGTTAGACGATGTGTTTTGCCATTGACCAAATTAATTAGTACAAGTGCTACATAACCTACTAATTATGTCTGCTAATTGGAACTTTCAATCAGTGGTTGAAAGTTGTGCCAAATGGTACGACTGGTCCAGTTAAACCCAACTGGTAACCCTGGAAATTGAAATGGGATAAATGAATTCAACTGGGAAAAATAGGAACCCATTTAAACAATATGAAGCCCATTTAAAACAACATTGGCTCATATGGAACCAGATCAAACCCACTTGGCCCATAATGGATCCCATATAAAAACCCGCTTATAGCCCATATGGCCCCATATAGAACCCACTTGACCCATATATAGAATGTGGTAGGTCCCACATAAAACCCACATATGGCCCATCTGGTGCCCAATAGGTAACCCTTGTGTATATTGATGGGCCAATTGTGGGGTACATCTGGGTTTCACGTGGGCCCATCTGGGCCAAGTGGGTACAATCTGGGCCGCCCATCTGGGGCCCTTCTACAACCCGGGTGCAGATTGCTGGGCCCCACATGGGGCCTATCTGGGACCCATCTGGGCCAAATGGGCCAAGTGGGCAAGAGATGGGCTGGCCCATCTGGGCCAAGTGGGCCAGCCCAGTTGTAACCAGATAAAACCCAGATGGGCCCCACAACATTTTGCTATCTGGGATATATCCTCCCTACCTACTGGCTACTCTCTCTCCCTCCCCCCCCCCCCTTTTTTTCCCCCACCCTCTCTCTCTCTCTCTCTCTCTCTCTCTCTCTCTCTCTCCCTCCCTCCCTCTCTCTCCCTCTCTCTCTCTCTCTCTTTCTCTCTCTCTCTTTTGTTCTTGTTTTTTTTTGCCATTCGATAGGGTTTTCGATAAGTACCATCGATCGTACATTTCTATTTTAATTTGTCCACTCAGCGACACCAAAAGCTACATAGACCTAATAATATGCAAAGTGTAGTAATCATATAAGTCTACTCCAGAATTTGACATTTTACAACCACTTTTAACGGCAAAGATGAGCCATCAACTATATAGAAACACAGCCCTTGGTAACAGCTTGCAAGAGAGTCTGGACGAATTAATTCAGGTGAGTAACTACAGAAGAGGCTTAGCAAAATGCAAATAGCCATAGAAGCATAGAATCAATGCTAAATCTCTAGGCGCGCGCTGCACTACGTGTACGGTGTAGGCCCTACCCCTAGACCGAAATTTCTGTCGCTTCGTTTGTTAGCCTCTGATTTGGGTAGACTAGCAGCCTTTTCACACACAGCTAAAATTCTATAAACATGATTAGTATAAATGTGTTTGAAACATGTTTAAACTAATCACGAGCCTTTCACACACAGGAATTTCGGTGCGATAATCGTTTTCGTGATTAACTAGACCTAGAATCTACTGCTCGTAAAAATGCGCAGTGCCAGTAGTGCCATTGCGCATTGAAGGTCATGTCATATCAATCAAAGCACACGCTCCATCCAGTTTAAACATGTCTGAAACACGTTTAAAGAGAAGGTTGAGTTCTGGGAAGAGGTAAAACATAATTTGTGAGCGTTATCATTGTTATTATGCAAGGGTGGAAGAACATCAGATTAAACATGTTCCCTGAAAAGCATGGCTCTTCAAATGCCATCATATTCTAAATATGACATGAAACATCGTAAAAATCGGGGGTAGGTTTTTTTCGCCATGTGCTCGTGTAGTCCCATATACATCATTCTGTGTACAGTGCTTGTAACTTTGCCAAGATTTGGCCAAATTTCTTATCATTTTGATGATTCAAGAACCTTGCAATACACTCGAATACTTATACTAGATGATCAACCTTTTCTGATAGATTCCACACCGTTTCTTTCACAATGCAATCACATGACCAGAACTCAACTTTTATATCTTTAAACACGAACAACCTTTCACACACAAAATGTCAAGCTCTCTAGTCTAGATAGTAGATACGAACTTCGTATCTGCAGCCTGCTTTTAGGGGCGTATGGATCGCGACTTCGTATCTATCCCAACATCGTATAAACGATGTTCACACTGGGAAAATTTTCTATAAACATATTTAAAACTGTTGAGTTAAACACGTTTATACTAATCATCTCTAGATACGATGAATTTTAGCTGTGTGTGAAAAGGCTGTAGGTCGGCTCCTCTCTTTAGAGACAGAAGCGAACCATAGACGCTACGGTGTGGGTTCGGTGGATTGATCTCACCACCAAACATGCAATATGCATAAAATGGTATGTTTGACATTTAAAATTGCTCCAAAAAACACAAAAAATAGAGCGTATTAATGAGCGGGCGGTCGAGGACAGCCAGATGATTTATTTTTTTTTTGGGGGGGGGGGGCCTAATAATGGTCATGATTTCAAAGTTGTGCATGAAGTTAGCGACTGTAATCTCAGATCTTCATTGAATTCATGCAAGTAATTCACATAATAAATGGATGATGAGCATTAGTGGACCATTCTTTCTTTTCAGTTAAAGCACTTTAAAATTTGTCAAGGATTTAACAAAAAATACATGATTTTGGTACTGGAGTGACACCATTTGCTTATCTTCCTTGTGTTCCTGATGCATGATGATAATTAGTTTAGGCACAATTTACAAGAGTGCGCAATGTTGGTTCAGGCTTAAATGCAAAGACATGAGGTGTACACGAAAAAACTTGTTTTCGCGTTTCCAATTTGATTTTTATTTCACAATAATAGTGATTAGTTGAGTCTATGGAGGTGCACGCACAAAATCCACTGTGAAGAGAGGAGATTTGAGGAATGAACAAAGCAAAAAGAACCAAAATAGTAAGGGGGAAAGAAGACGGGTGAATAGAATGATGAGATGAGAATTTATAAGGGAAAAGAAATTTGAAGGAAAATATGAGTTATTTATGTCTGATGCTTTCCTTGTGGTGACTACCAATGATAAATATTTATTTATATCATTTGTAGATCTAATTGAAGTTGTTTTCTCAGTAATGGGGAAAAATACCCATTTCCTTCTTACCGGTATTTTTTTTTTTTGGCTAAGAACTTCAGACAACAGGGCAGGGAGTTCATTCCATACATATATTTTTTATTGGATAACAACCCACCCTTCAAACAATTGGATGGATATTTGATATATACATGTAAGGAATTTTTAATGATATATTTGACATACCGGTACATGTAAAAGAATATATTTGAATGCCTGGAGCCCTTAATGTTGAGATTTGTTGGGAAGAAGAAGGTGAAAATATGTGTATTGGCACATTTGGCAGACAACTGGTATACTTTCATTGTGAATCCTGAATGAATGACCTATATTTATATAGAGAATGGGTTATGGGAAAGTGAACTATTTTAATCAGGAGTCTGGCAAACCAAGCTATGGTCTGTTCTAGCTGTCAGGCATTGTATTCGGAAGAGTAAAATGCAGGGAAACTCAAGTGAGAGAAATCTATATGTGAGTTAATAAAACATGTATCTTGATCCTGTGCTTCATTAAAATCATTTTTTCTCTCCCATACAGGCAAGGCTTATTACACCACAACTTGCTCTGAATGTCCTGCTCAAGTTTGATCGTGCCATCAATGATGCTCTGGCAAACAGACTAAAAAACAAGATCAGTTTTAAGGTATAATAAATTTTTTGATTTGTATGTTTTTATTTGAAACAAAATAATTAAGTCAAGACTGGAGATCATTTTCAATAAAATATTCCCACCCCTCCCCCCCCCCCACTTAGTGTTATTTAGGGTACGCATATGCGTGTTCCCAGTGACCCCCCCCCCCCCTTTTCAGCAAAAGTCTGGTGTGTAAAGTCAATACAGGTAGCCTTTTTTCTGGCTCGGTGTAAAAATGTCAGAGGTAAAAATGTCAGAGGTAAAAATGTCAGAGGTAAAAATGTCAGAGGTAAAAATGTCAGAGGTATAAATGTTAGAGGTATAAAATAAAAAACAAAAGCATGTGACAAGTTTGTTATGGTTAAACCCGGGTTATACATTAGGCTTATCGAAAAAGAACAGCGAGGGATATTCTGCAGTCGTTATTTCACCGCTGCTTTACTTTCCACTTTCCCAGTTTAAATTTATTTACCTTTCGGCCCCAAATTGTGACTTTTTGCCCGATTATTGCCGAAGGAAGACGGGGGGGGGGGGGGGGGGGGGGTATTCTTCTTCTGGGGCACGGTGACCCGGCTGCTCTCCACCTTCCTCTTATATGCTTTGCTATATATCGTTCCGAACAGTGGTCAATGCCTAGGCAGAGAAGGCAGACTAATGGGACATGATTTCTACTCCGAGTTTCGCGCCTTGCAAGCTATCATCAGGCAACTGATAGCATTCTTAAAAGTACATGATTATCCTACAACCTTGGTACAAATACCCCTAAAATAAGACCTAACTAATAAAATACAATTGGAATTACTCATGAGCAGGGGCGTACGGGGGGGGGGGGGGGGGGGGTTTGGGGGGGGGGGGGGGGGGGGGCCCCCAAACCCCCCTTTGGTATTTTTATGTATGTAAACCCCCCTAAAAAAACCTAACCCCCCCCCCCCCCTTTGGTTTTTTAATTTTTTTAATTTTTTTATTATTAAAAAAAAAAATCATACCCACGGCTAACCTAAATAAGGTGACCTTACCCCCCCCCCCCCCAACGAAAGAAAAATGTCAAATTACCCCCCCCCCCCCCCCCCCCCCACTGAGCGACTTTTCGGCCGGCGCGATTTTCAAATTTTCGGGAGCAAAATATTTTAAAACCCCCCTCCCCCTTGAAAAAATCCTGCGTACGCCCCTGCTCATGAGTATTCTTATTGTATTGTATTCAGGTATTGTAGTCTTATTGTATTGTATAGCTCTTATTTTGAGCGTATTTGTACCAAGGTTGTAGAGGAATCATGTACTTTGACGAATGCTATCAGTTGTCTGATGATCGCTTGTAAGGCGTGAAACTCGGAGTAGCAACCATGCATGTCCCATTAGTCTGCCTAATTCAATATTTATATACCGGTATATTATGCTTTTGTATAAGCAAATGGTACTGGTACACTGAGCAAACTTCTGGGGGAAAAGATTTCTAAAATCGAGAAGTTTGGCCATGTTTTATAGGCTGAGTTGTCGCTCCATGGTGTAATCATTAAAGGTAATACAAAGTTTTGGGAAATTTTTGAGAAATTGGCTCAAAAGTGATTCTTTACAATTTTGATATTTTTGGTTGACCCTGTGGACGTACTATAAGCACTAGAAAATTTAGTCCCTAAAACACTTCTGCTTTCGAGAAAAATTGAATTAAAAAATTTACCGGTACTCCCGGTAAATTTTGATAAATTTCAAATAGCGCTTACGGCCATACAATGGTAGCTGCGACCATGAAAATCTCAGAATATGTACTTGTGATATGTTATTACCAAACGGGAATAGCCAATCGGTCGATTTTAGTCAAGAACATTGTTTTATGGTTCAATCAATATTTCGACCTTGAGAGGGAGCTATATAACATGAAGAGTTCATTATTTACAATTTCATAACTTAAGACTCGATTTCAACCGCGACAACGATCACCGAATATTGTAGGATCACATATGCTTCCAATATGTTCATTTGAACTAAATTCATGACCCCATACCAAAACTTTGTATTACCTTTAAATAAAAAGAAAAGTCAGAACAGCCCACAAAATAGGATCAGATATCTATGAACCTTCCCCCCCCCCCCCCACTTCTCCTTCACTTTTGAAGATTGTTGGACATTTCAACTGCGTGGCAATGACTACTATTATATGTAATTTCCAATAAATGCATATTTCCGACAATTCCACTTTCTTGTTTGGCTTGATATTTGGCTTGTATTTTGATACTCTGAAAGTAGGGTCCATGCTGAAACAAAGCAGAAAGCCATGTTATCAGCGCTAACCGCACCATCACATTCCCGAAGTGCGCACGTTGCAATAAAATATTGTCGATTACTATAAAATAGTCTGGGGAAAAAATCAATAAGCAGCTTTGTTACTCCGATACAAAGCAGAAAGCCGCCCATGTTACATCAATTAAAGAGAAGGTTGAGTTCTGGGGAAAGGTGAACAATAATGTGTGAGCGTTTGTTATCATTCTTATTATGCAAGTGTGGAAGAACATCAAAGAAAAAAGTTATTCCCTGAAAATCCATTTCAAATGACTTCATATCCCAGATATGACAAGTAACAGCTTTAAAATGAGGCCCAATTTGTATGCAATATGTTTGTGTAGTCCCATATCTGTCTGTGTACAGTGCTTGTTACTTTACCAAGACTGGGCCAAAGATTTTATCATTTTAATGACTCCAAAACCTTGCACTACACACCAATACTTACATGTTTATGCTAGATGATCAACCTTTTCTGATTGCTTCCACACCGTTTCTTTCACAATGCAATCGCAAGACCAGAACTCAACTTTATCATTAAATGCCAACCGCACCATCACATTTTAGAGAAGCGCGCGCTTTGCAGAGGTTCGGTTTAAATTACATCGTTATTTATAATTGTCGGTCGGAGTTTAAAATGGGGATGAGCTTCTGAATCGAGACGGTCTTTTACTTTTTGGAGCGGGTTTTTAGTTTTCGGAGCGAGTTTTCACTTTTCGGAGTGACTTCTTGATTTTCTTATTCTTTCTCCACTTCCTTTGCCGCCATGAGGTGCTAAAGCTTTAGCAGAGTTCGGGGCGCCCAGCCCTTATATGTAACTTTTCGTGATTCCCCGTGATTATGTAACTATTTTGTACTAAATGCACTACTCACTTAACTTTTGTCAAGAATTTTCATTTCTTCGTTTGGACTTTGTTCGTCTCTGGAACGTTACACGGGCTATGTTGCAGGCTGCCACCGGCCAAATCGGTCCGTTTCACAAACATTAACACATCAACCGATTCAAAATATCACAAAATGTTAGACATTCATGATATGCAAGCCTTATGCAGGTGTCATTTGTAAGGCGCACCTTTTGACCCCCGGGGATGGTGCGTCATGGTTGCGTCATGTTCCCCAAAATCGCGACGCACAGCACCGTCATGGCCACAAAATGTCCGTCACAATACTGACCCATATGTGCGTCATTGTAAGTCACTTTACCACGTTGCGTCATTTGGTGTGTCAGTGGGACCGTCACTTTCTCCAAGCAGAAGTGTTTCTCAAATGTGCGTCATTGGCTAGTCATTTTCATGAAATGGTGAGTCATATGTTTGACTCAAATGTGCGTCGATGGAATGTAATGGTGTGTCACTTTCTGTGACGGAAGGTGCGTCATGGTATCAAAATGTACGACTCACATCGGTACAATGACGCACCATTCCCGGGGGTCAAGAGGTGCGTCTTACAAATGACAAGTGCATTATCACAACAAAATAAATTTCAAAATCTATTTTCCACATTGTATTATCCTCAGGACATGTACGAAATACAACACACAGCCATTTATAAAATTTACATTATGGAAGAAAGGAATATAATAGACTAGCCCATGCAGTAGCAGTACGTCTCGACATTCTGTGTGATAAAAGTGTTGAGATATTATGACGGCACTCATTTTGTTTGCTTGTACCTCTGACATTTTTACGACTGACATTTTTTCCTCTGACATTTTTACCTCTGACATTTTTACCTCTGACATTTTTACCTCTGACATTTTTACCTCTGACATTTTTACCTCTGACATTTTTACCTCTGACATTTTTACCTTTGACATTTTTACCTCTGACATTTTTACCTCCGACATTTTTACCTCTGACATTTTTACCTCTGACATTTTTACCTCTGACATTTTTACCTCTGACATTTTTTCCTCTGACATTTTTACCTGGCACCTTTTTTCTTTTGTTACGAGCCGGAAAGTTTGGGAACACGCATGGTATAATTCCATTCACGGAATGGGAGGCCAGGAAAATAGTGAGGGAAACAATGTATCGAAAACATGCATATCACACCTAGGATTAACAAGAGGTCATACATATAGTATGTTCATGTTGCCTACTAATGATGGCCTATTTAGAACTCACTTGCATCAATGCTTCTCTCAAAATGTTAAAGTTAATTTAAGGGTACTTGTGTTATGCTCCTTTAATATGAAATAGGCCTTCATGTAATTTATAATTTGTTATTAGGATTTTGTGCCCCACCCCCCTCTCCCCAAATGACTGAACAAAGTGGCTTTTTCCTGAAACTTATGACATAGTAGGAAGCCCGGCAAACTAGGTTTTCCCCATTGTTGCTTATATCAATTGGTCATTTTAATATTTCTGTAGTCTCTACATTAACAGAAAAGATATAGGAGAAAATAAATGATTAGACTGTTGTGAATGTCAATGATCACATTCCTTACACTCAACTTGATTCATGCATTGGTAAAATCTTGAATTACTATAACCTTTTCTTTGTTCAATTTCTTTCAGGGTCATCTGAATACATACAGATTCTGTGACAATGTTTGGACATTTGTTCTGAACGATGTGGACTTCCGTAACGGTGACTTTGTGACAGTTGACAAGGTCAAGATTGTGGCTGTTGATGGCAAGATATCAGCAGCATCGGGCCAGGACTGACACCCAGTACCGAAAAAAGGAGAACACTATTCAAAAGACTACTAGTGAAGCAAGAATCTTCTGTGCAAATTGATGGCTTGCTAGAATGTAGGAAGTCAGGGGATGTTTGTGATTCCAAAATGTACGTTTCTTGCTGATGGCTGGCAAATACATGTAACGAAAGGAGCTTGCATCTGGCCATCTATCCTATTAAAGTTGCGAAAGTGAATCTTAAAAGATTATATTGTCACAAGAATCTGACAGGTCTACAATGTCTTATTAATTTGTATTTATTGGTTTCTACTCCTTCCAACTTTTCGTCATGTGAATATTTACAATTCTATAGCTAATATAGAGAAGCTATATTGAATATGTCTCCTGTATTCCATGGTGATGAACTTACCCCAACCCATATAGAGAATGGATGGGGGGAGGAAACTTTACAGGGTACAGTGTGCCACAGCCCATTTACAATTTTAATAAGACCCAATAGGAATTCAAACATTTGTTTTTGATACAGATGTAACAATATGAGGACTTAATCAACAAATTAAAATTCTTTTCCTTTTTTGCTACCACAACTAGATATTCTTCTTGAATGTCAGGTGTAGCTATAAAGGTACAATTGTACTTGTTGCCAATTTTCCCTCTCATGAATTTTGCTTAAATCCATTTTTACTGTGTTAAAGAAAACTTACTGGAATTCTGCAAATGAAATATTTGCTGGTGTAAAAATTAGAAATAAATCCAATTCAAATTTTCCAGGTTTTTCTTTATTCATTTTGCAAAACAATGAGGGGAAAATTGTGCTGCAACTACCTACCACTGTCATTTTTCTGAGAAACATATCATGTATTGTGTGATATTGCTGGTGTATTGGTCCAGAACAAGGCGGACTACATGTAGATTCAAATAACTTACTGAATTTATCATTTAAATTAATGTGCAAGCATTTAATTTGTAAACAAGTAGTGAAGTAATCAATTGATTTGGTTGTAAAGTAGAAATTACTGCACTTCACAATTTATAATTTTTTTCTCATAGGGAAATTTGTCAAGTAAATCCATTATCGTCAATGTTTTAATTAGGTGGATCCATAATTTTCTCTCAAAAGGATGCATTATGTAATGTTGGTGCAATATGCACATTTTTTGTATTATGTATTTATTTTCATGTTCCAAAATATTAGCTGCATTTTTTTCTTCTTATTGTAGACAAATAGACATGTTTTACCGGTAACTGTGATCAAAGTTATGAAAGGTCTGTAATCTGTATACCAATAAAGAGGTGACTTGTGTTGATCAAGATGGCTAGGGATAGATAGACTGGTATCACAATTTTGGCCATGGAATTTTGTTGTAACCAGCTTGTTTTACCTTGAATGAACTGGTCTCAAGGCAAAATAACCGGCCATTTTGTTTGTTTGTTTTGTTTGTTTGATTGATTTTATTTCTGCGTTCAAAATATACAAATTCAAAGTCAAAGTACAAAATTTCGAACAATAACAAATACAATGAATACAATGTTTACAAAAGTTAGTAAGAGAAAACTTTGAGAAAACTGTAGAATCTCTCACCAGCAGCCAACCCTTAAGAATCATTACTCAAGTGTAACTCTATTCTTTGTGGTGAACATGTTTTGTTTTGAGATTATATGTCATCTTGATGAGTCTATATATGAACAAAAATGTAAAATGTGTGAGACAGTGTTAGAACTCTTGAGTGGAGCATTATTAAAAGACTTCTGTATTTCAGCCTATGGTTTAAAAAAAGAAGAAGAAATGTTCATTGTGATTTACAACAAATCAAGACTAAATTGAACATTTTGATATGTCAAATTTTAAAGGGATAGTTGAGTTCTGTTGCAGAGGGTGCTACACAAAATATTTTGTTTTGAGATAATGAAAGAGATGAATGTCAAATATGAAAGAACATACAATTTAAAAGACAAAATCGGTTCAGAGACGGCTGAAATATCAATAGATTTTTAATGCTTGTGTACGACCACAAATATTCAATAATTTGAAAAAGCCGTTGAAAAACAAAATATTTCTTTTACGTCGTATTTCAGCCAATGCCGATGTTGACTTTTTTGTTGGCTTTTTCGTGTTGGTTACATGTATATTATGCACAACCAGCTGGCCCATGTATTGTTATTTTTAACTAATTAATTAATTAACGGTCACCAAATTTTTAAAGTGGATCTGAATTGGTATGATCGTATGGGCTAAATTTCACACATTTTGGGGTCTAAAATTACATAGATAAGAATAAGAGCAATAACTATGCACTTTGAAGTCATTTGCGGTCTGAAAACAGAACTCAACTATCCCTTTCAGTCAAATTTTTGTCAAATTTTAAGAATAAAAGAAATCCACAGATTATTACCTTTTCATTACTCTCCAGTTTCTTAATTGTTTAAATTAAATTTCTATATCTTGTAGAGTAAGTGATTTGTGACAGATACAAGTATGAACATGTGTTTAAACCACCAAAAAGAACTTTGTATAAAGTCTCTTGTAAATAGTCTGGATCATTTGATAGTGATAGTGCAATCATGAATTATCATTATCACCAGTTTTGATGGTCAAATTTCATCTTAACATGAGGAGTTATAAAAAAGGATACTTGTTTACAAAGAGATTTATTTAACATTGTCAGCAATCAGCATACTTCTTTTGGTTTTTACAAGTTTATTCCTTCTCAACTGTAAACATGCATGTAAATCAAAGAGTAGAGAAAGTTATTAAATGCCACAATTATATACCAGCAGCTTTACTTTTGATCCTTATTGTTCTGTAAAGTTTTCTGAACCCTCCCCCCCCCCCACACACACACACACACACACTCTCATTTAGCATATCAGTCATTTAACAAAACTCCAGATAAATTCGAGACACCATATTTTCTATTTGATAATAATAATAAAATAAATAGCAATAAAGTAATGAATGGCATGATCATGCAGCACTCCCCCTCCTCCCTCTCTTGGGGGGGGGGGGGGGTACAAAGCATCTTGGCTATCCACCCAAGTGAGATTTATTTTTGGACGAATACCCAATGAGATGAGAGTCGTACCAAAAGGGTTCAAATTATCATGTGCGCCAAATATATGTCATCTCAATGACATATCTGGCAGACATTCACTTTGGCAAACAAGAGAACTGGTCTTTATACTCCCGACTCCCTCTCAAAATATTTCAGTATGAAATTAATATACACTGTAAGCCTAATCAATTGTCACACTGCATAAAAGGGAATTCAACCTGGTTCGGCTTAGCTTAGACACATCAAAGAATGTCATTACTTTTGTCTATTTGATTTCATTCAAACTGAACCATTCTGTTTTTCTGACTTGTCTCCTTTCTTTCAAAGTGATTTTCTTTCAAGGATAGGTTCTCTTTTAACCTTAAGAAGTTTAGTGTTGTCTCTATTGACATTTAAATACTTTTATCTTTTGAACCGGAATACATCTACCCATTCTCTTCATACTCCTAGCAGTTTTTATGACAGACAATGCTGCTTGAAACTTGAACAGGTAACACCCTTTGGCAAGAAAATTAGTTCCCTGAAGAAAAAAAACATACACAAGTAATACAACCTATCCTCTTATTGCAATTGTAAGGCACCAAACTTTATTCTTTCTATGCCTACAATGTATCTCTCCACAATCATCTCGAAGAATTCGATTTTTGAAAACAATTTTACTTGTGTTCAACAGACATAGTACAGGGCAGATATATAAGTCTGTATTGGTAATTGGAGCCTTATAATAATAACTTATCATAATATTCTGTTCTTGAATAGGACATATCACAGGCACTCCCAAAGTACCCTACCCTTGTGACCCACAGTTTCTTGAACAGTTCTGCATGAATCTTCAGGCTAGAATGGAGCAAACTTCTCAAAGATGGAGATATATCTCGCACCTAGATCATGCAAAGGTTATAGGTTATTTACTATCTTCATTGATATTGTACGTTTGTAACAGTTAATTATTCCCATAACAAATATTCAAGGGTTTGCCTACACACTTTATGCTCAAAACTCTGCTCTTGATCTCTGCATACAATGTACAGCATGCATATTCCTTTCTTACAAGACATAAAAACCCTCCTCCAGTCCCGACTTGTAGGATATTTAGTCTGTCATAAAGTGTCTTTATCTGGCTTACATCCCTTGATTAGTCCCATGACAAATGATCAAGGTTCTGACTCCATAATCCATACTTCATTCTCCAATAAGACTTGGCCCTCAATCTTAAATGCATCTTCCTTTCTTCATTCACGGTTTTACAGATATATAGGATGTAAAGACTTCCCCCTCCAATTGTTTAGGATATTTACTCCACATTCATCTGTCTTGTGATCTTGTCAATTCTGATTATTCCGATGACATCTGATGAAAGTTTTGCCTCCATACGTGCTTCTTGCTCCAAGAACAAATTGGTCCTCAACCTCTGCATTCAACCTGCATCTTCTTTTCTTTGGCCTGCATGATAGTATTCCTTTTGTCACCATGATTCAGCAATCTTCAAAATCATCTTCATAGTCTACTTCAGCCCTCATCTCTTTAAAAAGTTTTTTATACTCGGCTCCAATTTCATCTTCAACTCCTCCTTCATTATCATATTCATTCTCTTCATCAATGTCATTTTCCTCTTCCTCCCCTTCGTCTTCCTCTTCCTCTGTATCCATCTTTTCTTCAATATATTGTGCTTGACACATTTGCAGAATTGAAGTTGCTCTCTCATTGAGATCCTGCAGTGGTTCTTGATTGATTATCTCGTCGTCCATGTGTGGCTCAGAGTCCTGAAATTAATGTTTTTAAATCAATTACAGAAAAAATAGTAAATCATTAAAATTGAATTGTTCAATTTAGGGCCAAAGATTGCTTCATATAAAAGATAAGGCTTTAAGGGCACCTCGCTTCATGTACTATGCTAGTGCATCTATGTAGTTGAACTGCCAAATTGAATTTAAGTGAATATGGCACTTCCAAACGAAACAAACCTAACTGAACAATCATTTCATTCAGCAGTTCAGTAAGATAAGTTGATCATGAAGTATCATTGTTAGCTGTTACCAATTTTGATGTTGACATTTCATCTAAACTGATGGTTAGATTTTACAAATATCTTAAGAATGGCATAAAATCTAAATGCCATAATAACTTTTAGAGTGACTCAGTAACATAGTTGAAGGTTGATGAAAAATTGCTTTTTTTAGAATTAAATGTTACTTATTATATTCCTTCTACTGACATGCAAAAATCTTGAAAAAATTCTTCAACCACGAAGGTTTCTATGGTTTTCTTTGAAAGCATTACTGTGCAACACCCTCTAACTGTGATTAACAGTAAATTCTCCCAACCATTTTTGAATTTTCCCAACCATTTTTTGATGAAAAAATAAATAAAACAGGCTATTAAAAATCTTTTGACACTTAAATGACTGGAATAGTATGTAGAGCCAATTTATTGCCTTGTGACGATTTACATTCACCTAAAATGTAATTAAATTGTAATAATATAGTTGGGAGAATTAAGGAATCAGTCAGATCAGTTTTTCCCAATTTGTATCATTAATAATGGTCCGTTTTCACTCAAATTTTCAGACTATCTTTAATTGTACATCGAGCATTGAAGTCACTACCTAAGCACCACTTTCTCTCATCTGAATAATGATGGACTTTATTGAAATTTCAATTACAAACATGAGGGAAGTCTTGATTAGATCAGCCTGACATACAGCAAAAAATGAAATGGAATGTATTTGATAGGAAAACAAAATTACCCAAAATTGTTTTGAATTCTACATTGTAGATTTATCACAAGTGGCGTAATGAGCAAAAATTGGGGGGGGGGGCAGAAAGAAATAAAATGTGTATCATTTACAAAAAAAGTGAGAGAAAAAAAACCAGTAAATCATGTCTGTAAATCACTGGTATCGAATTAGAAATATACAATCTCAAAAAATGAAATGCACATCTCCCTTTCCAAACATCAATCTTTCTCCCTTTCCAAACATCAATCTTTCTCCCTTCCCTACCATCCCGACCCCCCCCCCCCAAACCCCCACGATCAGTACACCAGTGGTCATCACAAAGCACCACAGCATGTCTAACAAGGAAGGTTAAAATAAAATGGAAACTGTACAATATGTTGCTATGGCTGATTAGTAAGTTGGGAAATAAAATGACTGTTTACCTTCGTAACTTCCTGATCATCCTCACTCAAACTTCTTTCATGAGTTTTCCTCATTTGACGTCTTAAGACACGCTCCTCTTGCTGTGTTCATAAAATTCAAATTGAAAGTGACAATAATTGACATAGGATTAATAAAATACATGAATGTATGTTCCTCTAATTCCTCACCGTTTTCCTATTCCTCCTCCCCTCCACCTACTCCACATCACCATCATCATAATCTTCTCTTTCTTCTTCTTCTCCTTCACCTCTGTCTCCTCTTCTCCTACTACTTCTCGTTTTCTTCTTCGCTTCCTCTTTATTTTACATCTCCTCCTTCTTCATCTCTTGCTTAATCATTTTCTGCTTAAGAAGTAAGAGTGGTTTCAGGTCCCCCCAAAAAATGCTATATACACTGTAAAATAACGAGGAGTTGGGTCATATATTATAAGTAACATTACCTTTACAAATATACAAGAAAAAAAATTATTCTATCCAAGAAAAAGACAATCAAAAGTACTCGGTCAACCACATTGTTTGCAAATATTAATCGTTGTCGGAGCTCCCCAGTCCCCTGGAGTCAGGACTTTGTCTATGACTAGTCTAGTCTACAAGTATAAGAGCTAGTCTAAAATCTTGTTTAATTTTCTGACATTAGACATTTACTTTTAGGTCATATTTATTATTTAGCATGATATTGTCTTGTGACTCTCGTGAATGAATAATCATGATTTGTTTTCAATAACTCAAACCCTCGTCAATGACGATCAATGAGTGATTATTATTGGTAGTCGAGTCACTAGTATACTAGCGCAATGCACTGTGCACTGTGCGCCCTATGGGGCGCGTTATTTTTTTCTGTGGCACAGATTGGGGCATGGTGCGTGTTGAGCCTATGAGATTAGAAGTACGTTCTTTCCCTTCTGAATAGTGTCTGCACGTATGTGAGACTAGTCATATTCGCTAGCACATAGCGCTGCGAAGAAGTTTGAATATCCACCGCGAACTATGTGTTTAGATAACATTCCTCTTTGTTATACCTTGAATACCTTGAATACCAAAAGCTTCTGGAAGAAAGCCGTCTCCAGCTGCCAAGCTTCCAGGTCTTACTTCAAGGGGGGGGGGGGATGTCCCAGCTTCCGGGTCTTGCACCATAGTTGTTTTATATCTATATCTTGCTTAATTGCTGGGTCATATCAAGTTAGTTAAGTTTTTTATTGTGATGTTCTCCTTATTAACGTGCGCGTGCTGGCTCCTCTTCAGATTTCCAATTTCATTGTTGATGTTATGATTTTCAATACGGTAGTGGATTACATGTAACACTATTAAAAACAGACCTCTACTACTAGTACGTACACGACCACTATTATTAGTCTGTAAATCAAGACCCCTTTTTTAAAAAAGCCCCAATCTGTGCCGCAGAAGAAAAAAAACGCCTACGGGGGCATGCGCAACGAACGTAACTCAACGGGACTTTCCCCCGCGCCTCCTGCGGGCGCACGGAGCGGAGCTCTCTTACGTGCAACCCAACCTCGATCATCCCGACACGGTTATGAACACGTCGGACTGAAGAAAAAAAATAAAGCCACACTGGATCCTCAACTGTGACATAATGATTGTATAATGTTGGAATACGATACCTTCAAGCGATTGAGTTGTGCCCGAAGCTTCGTCTCAATCTCCTGTAAAGCTTTATCTTCTTGTCGAAGAACTTTAAGTTTAGCCAACATCTTGGGTTATCATCCACCACGACCACGGGTCGCGGTCGTTGTTGCCTGTTGGATTATGTAATGATTTAAACATCGAAATGGTCAAACTCTTGATAACTAATAAATAACATATTTGGACTCGGGTATAGAAGTTTTCATATTCACACAGGGCCTAAAATTACTATTTAAAAGAAGTATTAAATGAAAATATGCTTTCCGTCGTCGTTCCTAGTAGCAAAAGGCGAGAAAATTGTGTGGATTTTATGGGGGGGGCGGGGGTACTCGGATTTGGGGTGGGCCGCTCAAGCCTCGAAACCCCTATAGCTACCTCTTATTAGGGATCATATACGGGCATTTTTCTCGAAAAAAAGACCCGTTTTCCAAAAAATTCTGGTGTTTTTCTGGTGTTAATTTGCCTGGCAAACACCCCTAACACCCGTAACACCCGCTCTTGCGGACCCATTTTTAATTGTATTTCTTGTTAAAAAAAAAACATGTTTAGAGTTTTTTGTGAAAAAGTCGTCCATTGGAGCGGCACACGCCGGTATGTCCTGAACGTCATACAGCTAATTGGGTTTATACCCAATGTTAGCTCAGTGAGTTGTAGGCCTATACATCAAAAACGTATCATCTGAAGCTTATAGAGCAACTCAAATGTGTGGGTATTATGCATGCGAGGAGAGCCATTTTCGTGTGTTTAAAAATGCTAAAACGGACAAAAAAAAGCAAGATCTATGCTTCGGGAGCTCTACCCCCATGGACCCCGTGCCGTCAGCGTCATTTTTTTCTGCGGCACAGATTGGGGCTTTTTTTTTTTTTTAAAGAGGTCTTGATTTAACCCTAACCCTAACCCTAAACTTTCCCATAGGCTCAACACGCACCTAACCCCAATCTGTGCCGCAGAAAAAAATAACGCGTGCCGTCATAGGCGACTAATTGGGGGGGGGGGGCTTGCACAACAAAAAAGGGGCTCTTTCTGGAGAAAATAAGGGCACCTGTTCTGCAAAGGGGAATCTTTAAGCAAAAATATACAATTTTTTAGGCACTAGTATATAGTTCAAGTTCAAGTTTTATTTATCTGTCTTTCATAATACAATTTACAAATTAGACATGAATAGTAACAAGTTAACAGAGTATGGAGTTACAAAAGAAAGATGAGGTGACCTTGGTTGAAAGCAAGACTTGTGGATTTAAGGTCCCTCATGAGTAGCTTTATGAGTATGTCCTAAAAGAACAAACTCGTCAGATAAGAATAATGCATACATTTAAATGCTGACATACTAAACTAACTAACAGGACGTACGCATTGATGAAAATGTTTGCAATGACTCAGCCAGCCGCTGAATAAGCGGGGGGGGGGGGGGGGGGGGTAAGAGCACATTTTATTTATTTTTTTGGTCCCGAAAATTTGGTCGACCGATATTTCGTTCAGTTGGGATGGGGGGGGGGGGGTACGGTCCCAAAAACACACACATAAAAACATTTGAGGAGGGGGTTCAACCCCCCCCCCCCCCCCCTGGGTACGCGCCTGCTGGTATATACCCCTATATTGTGATTACATTATCAGGGATGATTTCCATATTTGTTTCTCTTTATACATCGTAAGATATATTGCTAGCATACTTTGCAGTACGTTGGGTGTGATGGTCTGGAAATTCATTTGCGAGCGAGGAAAAATTCGAAAATTTGTGAGGTCGCAGTGCGAAAGATTACAGAGAGGAAAAAACCCAATCCTGATGGGGTTATAAGCATATCACATTCTCATAACGGAAGACTAAATAACATCTTTGATAAAATAATTAACGCGAGCGAGCGTAGCGATCGAGCTTTGGGAGAAATTGCTCTTAGTCGCTTGAAATTAAGGGCACATTTCGTCCCTATTTTCACGAAGTGACGGTAGTGAGGAAAATCGTCACGCAAAGTGAATGCAATTTTTTTTCACTACCGTCACTTCGTGAAAACAGCGACGATTTAATAATGAGAGGAAAGGGGGACACTTATCGAAAGGGATAAGACACTTATTAGAAAAGAATGGAGCACGTTTCAAAGTACAAAGGCTAATTATCAGAGGTGAAAATGGGGCACTTCTGATTACACCTAAAAAAAGAAGAGGCACTCACCAGGGATGAAAAAGGCACATTTGAGAATGGTAAATGGGCATTTTTTGATGGAAAAAAGGCACCCATTAGATTTTTGATAGGGGAATTTCATTGTATAAGAGTGAAAAGGGGCCTTTATGCAAAAGGGATAGGTTCCTTATTAGAAAGCAAAGGGGGCGCGTATCACTGTTAAAGGGGTAATTATCAGAGGTGAAAAGGGGCACTTATCGCATCTGAAAAGGGACACTGACCATATATGAAAAGAGGCACTTATGAGAATGAAAAAGGGGCACTAATAATAAAGGTAAAACTAAAAAAAAAAAGTTATCCAAGTTAAAAAGGGGTAGTTATTAAAAGGAAGGGGCACTTTTTACAAAAAGGGTCGCATGTCAAAGCAAAAGGGGCACCGTTGAATTGGGCAATTATCAGAGGTGAGGACGGCGCACAGTGGGCCAGGGAGGAACCAAAGTGCGCCAAAACTCATGTTTGGGGATTTATTTTTTATAAATCCAGAGGAAATGTTTGGATTTCCAGGGATTTTCGCTTAAATTTTATTACCAACATCTTCTCTGATGTCTAAGCTTTAAGTTGATACCAGATTTGGCTGCCCGATTCTGCCCGTTATCATGTTAGAGCCGTTTTCCTTGCAACATTGCCCCGAAAAATGTGTTTATTTTGGTCCGCGGTGTCAGAACAAGTGTCACGCGCCCCCTCGCGCCGTGATTTATGACCACGAATCCTTCGTGATTCAGCCGCGGACCCCAAAAACCCAAATTTTTCGGGGCAATGTGGCAAGGGAAATCGGCTAGAACAGCGTATCAAATATAACATTCTACTACTCACCTACCGTTCACTAAATGGCTTTGTCCCTGAATATATTTCCTCTCTTCAAGTTCTTGTGCAGGTCTTCGTTCCTCCAATTCAACAAATATTATACAACAGGCGCGTACACAGGGGGGGGGGGGGGAGGGGGGGGGGGGGGTTAAACCCCCCCCTTTGGTATTTTTTTGTGTGTAAAACCCCCCCCCCCCTAAATTTCCCTAAAACCCCCCCCCCCCTTTTGGATTTTTTTTTTTTTTTTTTTTTTTAATAAAAAAAAAAAAAATAATAATAATAATAATAATCCCATGGCTGACCTCAAAAAGATGACCTTACCCCCCCCCCCCCAACGGAGCAAAATGTCAAATTTTCAAATTTCGATACCAAAAAAAAAAAAGTGTCCTCTTGCCTTGAAAAACTTGAAAACCTATCTAATGTCTGAATTCCTTAGTTAAGACGTAATATATTTCACAATCTGATGTAATTAACGTTGTTCAATTATATTGAATTATGTTAAATTATGTTCGTTCTCTGTAAATTCTCATGTACTTTCTTATGTGAAATGTAACCTAATTGTTAGGCGCCATAAGCATCTCTTGGGGTGGATATGTGCGCATTATAAATGTTGTTGTTATTATTATTATTATTACCAAAAAGTCATTTGGCGGACGGTATCTGAATTTCAAAGAGAAAATCACATTTCTAGAAAGTTCATTTCTGACCTGGCATATGACACCTCAATCAGGTAAAATGAGCAACAAAGTTCTGTTTGTTTAAAGTACTAGTGCTTGCATTTCCATTATTGTATGAAGAGAATTCGTTTTCACTGGCTGCTTGTCGTAGCAACAAACAAATTTGACAGCCAGCCATAGACGAAAGATTTCAAAATTGTGTCTCCCCCCCCCCCCCCCCCCCCCCCCCCCCGCTTAATTAGTCACCGGCTGGATATTTCCTCACAAATTAGACCCGACTCACAAAAAGGTGCTTTTACCCCCTCCCCCCCCCCCCCCCCTTATTCACCGGCTGGCTAAGTCGCCGCTAAATATTTTTTCACGAATTTGGTCCCCCCCCCCCCCCCCCCCCCCCAGGTCTGGCAATGGTCGGCCCAGTGAACTGACATGTACATTTTTATTTTAGCGCTTCTTATTTTATTTTTCTGTTAGTTTTTTCACGATGAAAATGTTTAAAAACAATATTTCCATACAACGAATCATAATGATGGAACCAAGATAACCCGGATGAAATGCAATATTGTACTTATATCGGACAATAATGGGTAATTGAACTTTAAGAAAAGATTTCTGTGAGTGGACGAATTCATTATTCAAAGCAGGGGTGTCTAAATATATTGCAAAATGTCGTTTCATAAAATTAAAAAATCTGTAGTGTTTATTTTATATTTCAAAGTTCCATGCATAATATGCAACATTTTGATTTGAAATCAAATTATAAAAATAATATAAATATGTAAAACTCGGTATCAGTAATGAATACTGTCTCTCATTTTGTGTCAGGTTGTCCCGTAAATTTGCTTGAATTCACCTGTTTTCTTGTGCTGACTTACTCATGAAAATGTGTTCTAAGTATGAGAAAATGCACATTTATTTCTTCTGAATACAACAGTCCTTTGACTTAATATCTAATGAATGTATTGTGATGTTTCAAAAGTAAATTCAAACTTATTTCCATCGATTTTAGAATGGAAATGTATAAGGTCTTCCTAAATGATCTTACTACGCCAAGGCATGCAAGTTGAGCGAGATGCCTCATGTAGATTATGATACACAGAGATCGGGACTGTCGTTGTATTGTTAGCAGCTGCTGCGCCCTATATTATGCACTGACGAGCACGCAAACACCGCCGCCATTTTGAAAATTACGTCTTCGCCTAAAATCGTTCAATTTCTAGCCATAAGTTTGCGGTATTTTACCACTTTTGCTTCGGTAAGTCATTGTATTTTTATGGCCCTAGATTATAATTATTGACAAAATTTCAGTGAAAATAGTTCTTTATCATGTTGTTATTTTTTCGTGAAATTATTGCAATATTTCCCCTTCGTCGTGTGAAGGCGGAATTTATGGGATTTCCCCCATTATTCGATGTAATTTTAATGACGAAAACAAGACAGGAATTTTAGTGATCTTATCATGAATTTCAATCCTTAATTTTGTAAGTATTTCTTATGGAATTCTTATCTTGGGCGTGGTCTGTTTGTGTGTTGGTCTGGCTTAACAGCTCATTGAAGTGTGTGTGTGGTTGTGTGCGAATATTGCAGGTATTTTCATCAGGGCTAGGTAGGGCGCGGTGCGTGTGAGTTCGCGTAATCGGTTTCTCCATGATCAGGCTATGCATGCACGTCTGGCACAATCCTGAAAAAAAAATATCACTGGGAACATTTTATTTTTTATTTTTCTATCTATAGACCCTAGTATGTTTTATTTTTGATAGTAAAACTTCAGATTTTTACACAGACTGATATTTTTTAAATGCTCATAATAAGTAGGCATGTGATTTGGCACAAGTTCTGACAATCATGAATTTGTAATTTTAACAATAATGATTAAAACTAAAATCTGAAGTAAAACTAACTAACAAAAATTATTTAGATAAATAATGCAGTGTTAATAATGTTTATAACGCTTAACGTTTTATCAGGATAAAGTTGGGCTGCAATTAAATGCAAGATTAAGAATAATGTTATTATGACGAGCTGCACTGCAGATTACGGAAACGGACCTGTGAGTGCGAGAGCCTCGACCGAAAATGTCTGTGTCTTTTATCTCGTTACCCTCTGATTTGGGAAAGGTCGGCTCCTCTACCCAAATCAGAAACTAACGGACGAAAGAGACAGAAATTTTTGGTCTAGCGAGAGCCATATAGGTCTAGTACAGTCTCTGAAAACTTTATTTAGAATTGGACACATGTTGTGATACAGGTTGTAGACTACATTGTGATGATGAGCATGATTGTGGGGGACTGTCTA
Organism: Strongylocentrotus purpuratus; assembly: GCF_000002235.5. Taxonomy (NCBI): domain Eukaryota; kingdom Metazoa; phylum Echinodermata; class Echinoidea; order Camarodonta; family Strongylocentrotidae; genus Strongylocentrotus; species Strongylocentrotus purpuratus. The sequence continues at coordinate 15,871,746 of NW_022145612.1, read as the reverse complement.
TATTATTATAACTGTTTAAGCTTCCCACCTTGTTTTCAAACGCTTCATCCTCTAATTCAGAATATGTGTTTTTGTTTATCTAAATTGGTTCTGCCTAATCTCTAGGTTGAGTTGGGGAAAAATATCACAACCGACAAACATCAATAACACTTGCATGTACACAGGGTCTAGACCACTACAATTTCAAGTCACTCTAAATGCTTGTGTGAAATTTGTTCGTCACATTTAAAAGGTCTGTTATGTAATAAATGAATACAAATCTTGATTTTGTGACTGATTACAAAATTATACATGTATAATGTACATTTTACCTCAAATTTAAACCAATGATTATAGAACAATCTTTATTAACGAAAATTTATATAATTTGGGGCAAAACTTAATGATATTCTCAGTCATCTGCTCACTCAGTCACCTCAGAAGTTAAGTTTGTGTTGCATCACATGCATTTGTAACTGTAAGGTGCAGATCGATATACAGCTTATGGGCCAGTGGCCATAATAGGAAGTTCAAACTAGAGTAGAAGTCGCCTAATTGGCAAGCTTAATTGCCTAGTATTAGTAATTCCTTGTTCAGAACTACACATACATGCACATATACAAGTATGAAATAGAATATGTATGATATGCACATTGCAATCTTGTTTATTATTGGAGACCTCAACCAAAATCTAACCTTAAATTTCAATGATAACGTACAGCACAGTATATACCCAGACCTTATGTTTCCGGACTGATTGTCTATCTAGACAGTTGAATTAAAACAGTAATTTTAGGAAGTTTGACTCCAAATTTCATACATATTTTAAGACTTCTGATGGACAATATTATAAAGACAAATATTTATGATGTTAATTGGTAAGTGCCAATTGATGAATACTTTTCAATAAGGCATTATTTTTTACAAGCATCCAGACAAACATCCCCAATGCTACTAGATTAAAAAAATCTCCAATGTTAATAGTGATCTACATATTAAGATGTAAATGTCACTATTAAATTCATCAAAAATGTAAGTCTCAGTAGTGCATGACTAAAACATGTAGGACTCTCTACTTTTGGTAATTTACCACTTGTTTTGAAAGTAACACCAAGCTACTCAATTTTTAAAGTTACGGATCACCTAAAAAATAGATTTGTGTACCGGTATACATGTAGCTAGAATGTATCAAATTAACCTTTGAAAAAACTTTACCTGGCCTTGATAGGTTAACGGTTATCGTATGAAGAAAATACATGATAATAAAGACTGCATACAGAATGTCAGAACCCATGTCCAGTTTGGGCTCTGTGTCTTCTCAACAGGTCTGTTTGACTCAAGAACATGTGTCAGCCTCTCAATTTAATGCAAATGGCCACTGCCGACTACAGTAGCTCCAACCAAAGTGATAAAATACAAGTCTTTAGCCATTTTTTTCCTTCTTTTTCTTTTCTTTCTTTTCTTGTCAGAAAATAAATTTTATTCATTTGATATATTTCATCATGAATGTCAAGTACCGACTTACAGTACTCTGTACAATTGTAATTGTATCGACTTCAGTGACCTGTCTACATGTATCTACTGATCTAAGTTTATGTGAATTATGTATTCTCGTATTTCCCTGATTTTTAGATGGGAAATGACTTAACATACTTTATACTTTCATTTTCCAGCCAATGTTGGCACTCACGTGATGTACGAAGGCAAGCATATTCACTTCTCAGAAGTTGACAACAAGCCACTATGTTCGTACAGTGCCAAGTTGTGCAAGCAGCGGCGCCTCAACGGCTATGCTTTTTGCATTCGCCATGTGTTGGAAGATACATCTGCTCCCTTCAAGCAGTGCGAGTTTGAAGCAAAGTACAATAAACTGCGCTGCACCAATCCCATCCCTGGAGAAGAAAATAGAAAGTAAGTACATGTAAATATAGCTGTGCATTTGGACGATGATCTGACTTCAATACAAGATTAATTTCAGGCATTCCATTCTGAAATATTTTTATATTTTTCATACAGTAACATCTTGTTTTTATCCAGCACACAATGTTGCACTATGTTGCTTAGTCCTTTTAGAACCCTTGCAGACTATTCTAATAAATCCAAATCAGTAGATATATTTTCCAAGACAGTGAACAGCATACCGGTACACAGGTCGTGATCACACCGGGTTTGGCTGGTAATGGAGAAAGGGGGGAGGGGGTAGTATTTTCTATATTATTGATTTATTACACTTTTTGCTTTATGTCTGGTGCTTGTGGTCATCATTAATGAATGATACATGTGTCATATTCGTACAGGTGTCATAATTGTACATGTGCTGTGCAGCCTGTGCTGGGTTGTTTCTTCATGTTATACTTGAAATGCAAATTTTATCTTGGTAAGATCAGTTATCCACAAAGTGTGAACGATTATGAATGAACCTTAATGTTTATGTTATGTTGTGTACTAAACCTGTTTTTCCACTTGTGCAAATGTAAAATGAATTACCTCAATATGGTAAAGGTCTATTTTTGTATCTTGTTTGTAGAATGTACACATACATTTAAAATGATTAATGTTCTTGCTCTACTCCTCAACTGCTATAAGCACTCTATAACTTGTTTTGCAATGCTTTATCAACACATTTGCTTTCTTTCTTCCTGGAGATATTTTTTATTGAGAAATGCTAGGAACTCTAGTAGTGCTTAATTTACTCTCTCTGTTTTGCTATTTTCAGATTTTGTAACAGCCACATGCAGGTCTTGGGACTGGTACCAAAGAGAGGAAAAAAGAGAAAAGGGGACCAATCTCCAGACAGTCGAAATGATTGCAGAAATGACTCATCAAATGCAGGCAGCAAGGGAGGCAGTCAAGAGAGAGAAAAGCACAAAAAGAAATCAAAGGACAAAAAGAAGAAGAAAAAGAAAAAGAAGAAGAAAGAAAAGCATAAGAAAAGGGGGAATAGATCAATTTTAGATGATGTGATGTTTAACTCTAAAGGCAATTTTGAATTGAATGACCTTAGTTTAATGTGCAGAAGTAGGCCACCAGATTTTGCCAGTGCTGTGATTGGTGCTGACAATCTTACAATTCACTCAAACTCAATAGAAAGAGCAATCAAGACGAAATCAAAGAGAAGGAGGGATGGCAGCACGCTACATGAAAGACTTCAGGAGAAGTTGGAGAGGAACAAGCAAAGATTGCGTCAACAGCGAGAAAAAGAAATTCTTGCCAAATCTATGCAGCACACACAATTCACCAATGCTGCTTCCCTGGAACACACTAACAATCTACTTGATAGTGGAGTAGCACAGTACAAAAATTCTTCATACCTCGATTCCCAGAAATTCCTTCCCCTCATACCTCCATTGGTTGAGGGTAAAGGACGAGTCCCAAACCTTCCATGGCCCCAGATGCCCCAGCATATTTCCTCGCCAAGGGAGGCATTTGTGAAGCTTCAACGGAAGCACCCAAGAGATCTCTTTGCTCGCAAGTTAGACTCAAAAGCAGTTGACCTGCTAAGAGAACGTCTTCAGCTTGATGAAGATGAGAGGACTGATATATTTCCCTTAGGTTTGTGGCATTTAATTCCTTTGAACTTTAAGAGAATACTAGCTTGTGAACAAATGAATAATTAAAAAAGCAGTTTAATGAAACAAAAATCAAGAGACACAAGTTTGTTAAAGTTTGAAAGAAGCTGAATAAATAAGAGAAAGGTGTGGAATGTTTGTTAACCCAGACCTCTATACTAATGCTAATCTCAAATTACCAAAATGTTCATTTATCTCCAATGTGACTTTTCACTTTCTGCAATAAAGAAAGAGCCTCCATGTCAATAAGATGTGGAAAAATTTGTGTGTAGGACATAATGGAGATCGGTCTCACATTACATCTCTTTGACATTTATACCAAAACACAAATCTGTAATTCCAATATATCTAGTGATATATCTATTTTATTCAGTATGATTCTAATATTCACCAATTAGCTTCTCTGCTTTCTATCATAGCAATTTGCTGTCAAGGTTTTAATTTCTCTTTAATATTTCTGGGCAGTTCTAAGAAATATCATGAAAAATATAAAGTAGACTTATTCAATCTGTTACTGCTGTAAATGTATCATTTGCATCTTATACTGTTTGCTCATTTAACATGAAATTCTCAAACCTCATGTAAAAGGATAACTTTAACTCGACAGATCCAATCTTCTGCTGTGAAAACTTAAATTACAGTTTCCTATGTACAACATGTACATGTATAAGCTCACAATATTGTCTAGATTGATATAGATCTTTCTTTCTTTCCCTGACATTCTGTTATTGCAGGTTTAGACTTTTCAGACACAGATGATGAAGAGAGTGAGGAGGTTACAGACAGAAGGTGTAGAAATACATGTAAAGAACAATATAGTGTAAGGTAAGTAATTTCTTCCTTGTCTTCTGTTCTCAAGACATGCCAACCTATGGTACAGGTGTCTATTATTCAATTTACTTATATGTATTGTAAATCTTTGCCTTGGAAGTCTTTCGAAAATTGTGGTATAAGTTTGAAAATATTTGTAGTTTGTAAGAAATTTGAGGTAACAAAAAAGGTGCATTATATTTCCAAAGAAATAGAAACACTTAAAATATTGGGGCACTAAAAGAAAATATGGTCCTTTGCACGCTCGGGATGCTATTTCCAAAAAATTGTTCAGTCATCACATGAATCATACAGGCATGTGACACAGATTTTAAATATCTAGTTTATGGTATTTGTTGACATTCTTTCATTAAATACTGATACAAACTCATACATCTCGGAGAGAAAGTGTTTCTAAAGAGAATAAAACATAAAAAAGCAATTACAATAATTGATTGTATGTATTTCAGTCACATATCCAGTACTGATGAAACCAATAGCTCATTGAGCCGGCACAGCAGATTGAAGCAGCTGAAAAATCACCTCCAGCGAGATAGAAGGAAGCTAGAACTTGGTATACAATGTGATGAGCATGAGCAGAGAGACATGAGATGTTCTAGTAAACTCCTAGCTGATGCTGCCAGAGACCATCCCTTTGGAACAGCTGTATCTATACTCAGGGTTCAAGAAGAGACATTACAAAGGTACGCTCAACATAGTGTTGTAAGAAATGTGGAGGTATTGTGCAATAATCTTCTGTTTCTCTCTAATTTTTTATTTAGTATCCATGATTATTTTTAGCTATGAGCAAAATTAATGTGAGTTATCTGGGCTATTTTGGATGTATACTTGTTCTAGTGTTTACAAAAAGTCTTACATCAATAGGCAAATTGTGTGATAGTTGAAATTCCAAAGAGACTTCATATGATTTCATCCTCCAAATTTGATTGTTTTTAGCAGTATTGTCTCTATCAAATAAATTGTGTTTGTAGTTAATATGGTAGCTGTTTAAATGACCTGCATTTACTTTGATAAAATATGATTCTATATGATTTCAATCTGAATATGGTCCTCCTAGATACTAGTTTCACGATGTCATAGGTCGAATATTTCTAGACATGCTTAGATATCAACAAATATTGTTGTTCTTGGTGTTGATTATTCTACTAGATTTGTAAATGTAGAAAATGATTGAGATTCACCTCAGACTTACTTGTCTTGTTACATCATTATTATTTCATAAGATGATATTGATCAAGAATTGACTGAGTTTCTAATATTGTTGTAGGCCCAAGCCTCAGGCCCCTCCAGAGAGGATCTGCTGCAGTAAAGAGGAAAATGATGATCCTTGCCAAGAGGAGGCTATGCCATACAGCAAGCACTGCTTCAGACGTATCCTTTTATTCTGCTATTCTTTATTCAAAGAGTTATGTTTTGACATATAACTCCATGTGAGCCAAAATGTTTAAGAGCTGATCCCTCTTTTTAATACACTGGGGTTTTGTCGTTGTTGTTGTTTGTGTTTTTTTTTTTTTTGTTTTTTTTTTTTTGGGGGGGGGGGGGGTTCCCAATCCTTCATTATCTTGAGATTTATCAACATACATAGAAGCCTATCTCTGAATTGCTCATGACAATTTCATCTTTTTGGTACCGTAATTAACGTTGTATTAACCGCACTTTTTTGCCACCGAAAAAAATTCCAAGTCGGGGTGCGTCTTATACACAGGTACAAAAAAAAAAAAAAAATATAAAGTTTTGATTTATGCCCCTCCACCTGGCGCTATGCCTGGCAAAGTCTCCCAGCTCAGTAATCGGTGTTGACTCACCACTCGAAAACTAGAACAACACTCAAATTTGTCTGTCATCTTGGTTTGAAAGTAATCTTTCTGATAGATCTCAATATGTAGTTTATAATAATAATTCCTCCAATTTTTCTTCTATTACACAAAACACGTACCACAAGGTTCTATCCTAGGTCCTCTACTGTTTTTTAATTTACATTAATGATCTTACACATTCAACAGCACTTCGCAGTTAAATAAAAGGCCTTCATGCGTGGGTTTTAACACGGATCTGGCTTGCTGCCGACAGAGTCGCCCAAATTTGTTTTCTTTTTTTTTCTTTCTTTTTGAGGGCGAAAAAGAGGGGTGCGGTTAATACACGAGGGCGGTTTATACAACGTTAATTACGATATTCACAATTTGTTAAATGTGCCACAACATGAAATATATACCATAGCTGTGATGAATGCATCTTAGAGATCATTGCTAGATGTGTTAGTTGTCGAAAATGAAGGCATTTCCAGAGCAAAGTTTTGGGAGCTCTCGTTCTACCCCCCATAGGTGAATCTGAAATCAGAACATAAAAAACTCTTCTTCTTTTTACCCAGTTTACTTTTATCAACAGTGTGCATTACCTTCTAAAGCATAGAGCTTAAAGAGAAGGTTGAGTTCTGGGAAGAGGTGAAAAATAATTTATGAACTTTATCATTCTTATTATGCAAGTGTGGAAGAACATCGGATAAGACATGTTCCCTGAAAAGCATGGCTCTTCAAATGCCTTCATATTCTAAATATGTCATGTTCATCGTAAAACTCGGGGGGGGGGGGGGGTAGGTTTTTTACGCCACGTGTTCGTGTAGTCCCATATACATCTTTCTGTGTACAGTGTTTGTAACTTTACCAAGACTTGGCCAAATCTCTTATCATTTTGATGATTTCAGAACCTTGCAATACACACAAATTATTATATGCTAGATGATCAACCTTTTCTGGTCGATTCCACACCGTTTCTTTCACAATGCAATCGCATGACCAGAACTCAACTTCATCTTTAAGCAGGAAGTACAAGTTTAAAAAATCAAGTGAGATATAATCCTTAATAGTAAACTAATATACAGACGTACTTGAAGATGAAGATCAAGTATTGTTCTACCAGTGTGGTGCTGAATTCCCAGGAGGATTCCGCTGTATTGAGCCAAGTTTTGACATGCTTAATGAGCAGCCTCTATGCCAGGAACATGCCAAGAGAGTGGTAAGAATATTATATGTATTTTATAAAATGATAGATTTTGTCTCTAAATACCGTATCTTTATAAGTGTTGTAGAATAACACTATGCCTATGGAAACTCGCTGAGAATGACTTATATGTAGGTTTCCATTTGACAATTCAATAACCTCAGACTTTGCCAGATGCCAGGGAAAAGCCAACTTACAAATATGGCAATAATGAAAACTTATAATTATCAATTTTCAAAAAGCATTACTTTATCACATGAAAAATCGGTAGGTAAATACTAATACTACATTGAAACATCCTTCTTGCTGTGTTTGATTGTTCTTGAGTTTCTAATCAATTTCTTAAAACCATTTCAACTTTGAAGCGAATGGAACCAAAGTCAAAGAGACCAAGAAAGAAGACCAAGCCTTCAGCTCTAACCAGGCCTTTCAAGAAGAAAAAGAAGAACCAGCGCAGGAAGTACCGACCACAGAAACCAATACCTCCACTTGGTAAGAGATTCCTTTTGTATGCTTTCTTAGACCTATCATGTCAGAATTTGAACTAAATTCTTTTTAAATTGGAGAATTTACCTGTTGTTCCAGCCACTAGTTCTAGAAAAAGCTCTTTTTTTTCCTTAGGGCTTATTTTGAAGTGGATATTCAAAGGGTAAAAATTGTAATATATCCCATTATAACCTCAATCTCCAATGCTTTATTTCCAAAATTGTATGCAAGAATATTCTTGTATTCATGGACCAACTACTAAACAGGATCCTTTCAAATATATGAGCCATCTTATAATCAAACCAAAATAAATTTAATTATAAAAGAAGCAATGCCAACTTGACAACAGTTGTTGATATGTCAGTGCATCATTAACTTCTTAAAAATGCATGAGGTTCTGCAACACAATGCCTTTCAATAGAAAGTGGTTAAGTCAATCAATTTGCCTAGGATATAACAATTCTACTGAGAAGACTGCTACAATCCATGATGCTGAAGCCAACTTGACTTCAGACTGATTTTTTTTCGTCTTCAAAATCCAGCTGTCATTATATATATTTTTAAAATACAAATATTGGTCTGCTGTGACATTGGTGTTCAAGTTCATACCATTCTTGAGCGAGAAGAGTACAATTTTGACTGTCAAGTTTTGCACGTCATGTCTCACGAGACCCATGATCTGTAGATATTTGATTACAACCCTGAAAGCAATTAAAATATGGAGGCGGGATAGCTCAGTTGGTAGAGCAGTGGCCTCGTAATCCGGTGACCCGAGTACGAAACAAGTCGATGCACTAGTGCCCTTTGGTAAGGCATTAATCCTCATTACCAGGTCCCTCGGAGAGGACCTAAAGCCGTCGGCCATCTGGTTGCTTACTAACAAGCATTAATTCTTTCTTAGCAGTCCGGTAAAATAACCACCACCACTAGTAAATGTTTCCTTGTTACTAAAGGGTATGGTAGTGGGAGGCCATGCCATTACAAGTGTAGCTGATAACCCCATAGTGTATGTAAAATAATTTGCATCTTCCCTGCTTTCTCTTCAGAACCTCTGCAAAACTACCAGCTACCCATCAGCAGCACCCCTGTGATCCCTGTGGCTACTCCTCATCCCCCACCTCACACCCCTGCATTCAGGAGCATTGGTGCCCATGATCTCCCTGTCCATCTGATGGACATGTCTGCTCTGGAAGAAGTCATGAATGCAGAGGCAGTGGAGTCACCTCCTGAAGACCTCAACTCAGACGCAGAGGAGGAAGCTCTTTCAAGCGTTCTACAAAACCTGAATGACATCTTTGAAGGTAATCATGATACTAGAATATAATAGGAAAAAACGGGAGAAAAAAGACAACAACTAGATTGTGAAGCAGCATAGACTTATACATCCTCGGATATCAAAAACTATTGAGGTTTTCCTGGGCTTTGGTGCAGGATATGTAACCAAGTCATATTTTTAACTAGATACCAGAGGAAAAGATTCTTTTCTCCACCAAAGATTCATTGCAAACAGTATTTGGAAGAAAGAAAATCCTTGTGAGCTAATGTGACTCTGTAGCCAGGAAATTTGCTAATCTTTTGACACCAAATTTACCTTTGAGATAGAGAAAGGAAATTTCATGGGCTTATTGATAAAATGCTGTATCTTTGTGGCTGAAAACTGGGAGGGTACATGAACCTACCCCCTCTCATAACTTCCTTGATTCTTGTATGTCAAAAAAAGAACAAAACAAACAAGATTTAGGTTCATAAAAAAAGTCAAATTTGTCTTGCTAGTGAAAGTAAACATATATTTAATCCTTTTCCGTTTGTGAACCATTTCAGGAAGGAATGGTGATTTCCTGCCTACAAGGGAGGAGGCAGAAGCCTTGGAGCGTGCATTCTTTCAAGCATCAGAGGATGTCAATGATGCTAAGCTTTCTCTGGAGCAGCTCTTTAACGACGGAGAAGAAAATAGCAACTCGCTGCCAGGAGATGTGACTGAGGCTGCCATCAGCCAGGATAGTTCAGATGGACTCCCCAGCGATCTTCAATCTGCAGCAAATAGACTTATAGCTGATACCATGAGACAGAACTCGAATGATGGTTCTAATCATAATGCAATCAAGCCACCGTCCTCTAATCTCACCAATGCAGTGCCTTTGAGTAATATGTCTGCCACAGCACAATCTGGCCAGGCCTTCACCCTACCTAGCACTCTGGCAGGCCATGGGGTGTTTACGAACAGTGTTGCTCAATTCAATGGTCCTGTAATCCCTCAGACACAATCTCTGCTGACACAGAACACCCTCAGCACCACAGCTGCAACGACAGAAAACCATCATGATTCCTTGCGTCACACTGTCCTCAATGGAGTCATAAGTGGCAATCGTGCAATGGTGCCCTCGTTCCCTATCTCTCAACCTATGTTGTCTCCGCATGGAGGACAGCAGGTGCCTCACCCTATGATGTCACCTCAGAGTCCACAAATCATCACAACCACCTTGCCACAAGCTAGCCCTAATGCTTCATCTGGAATGAGCCCAAGTGCATCAGCGCCAACCCCTTCTCAGGCTGCTCATCAGGCAGCCCTACCCAGTTTCCGGCAAACATGGAGTAGTGTTTCCAACATTCAGAATGCCTTGCGCCGTACCAATTCAAACAGTGTACCAGCTGTGAACGGCATCAACTCTAATGGCGGACTCCCTTACAACGTGCATACGAGTCAGTCAATGGGTTCCCAGAAGTTGCCAAGTTTTAACTCTGTGGTAGCAGGAATTACCCAGAACCATATTCCACAGCAGCAAAGTGGATTCGCACCTGGTCTGCCTTCACCTCAACCTACTAGTGGGATTCCTACCCCTCCCTACACTGCACCCAATATCAAAAACATACCTCCTATCATCAAACAACAAGGAACGTGACATATCAAGCCGCTCGTGGCTCATAAAATATTACCAATTTATGTCGAGAGTATTCAATTTTTTTAGTTTGACAATGTTTTGTATATTTGTTTATGTTGAGATTCATATGTACATTTGGAATATTTACACCCTAAATTCTTTCTCAGAAGCCATTTTGAATAGATTAGCCATGCTTTAATATTTCTTATTTTTGTCAAGAATGACAGGTTCAGATGTGGCGTTACTGTGCCTCATTAAGTAAATTACTTTTGATAGTGGGGAGTTACTTTTAGAGCTGTTATACAGAAAGGAGCCCAGAGAATCAAACAATAACTGAAACCATGATTTTTAAAAAGGTGAATAATTTGGAGACAGTTATACTTTATGCAGATTGAAATACAAAGGTGCCATTTTGATGATTCAAGCATTGAGAGCCAGCTGAGCATTCATTCTCATCAAAGTATAGTTTGTTGAGCACTTATATAAATATATCAGGCAGTGATTCTATCGGTGCTCCATAGAGAGCCATATTTTAATTAGCACCATTGTATATTTTTTCAATCTGTGAGATCACTATGGTACATATGATTTATCTTCATATTAACTTATTCATGGTTGCTGTATAACAGCTCTCAAAGTTAGCAACAATCAGTTGGCCTTCAACAAGGAATTAAGGATGAACTACATGTAGTTTTAGGAACATGATACAACCCTTACTCTGCACTCTGTAAGTCTCTGTGTCACCTTGTTTACCTGTTTTTATGTCGTGTATTTCTGTGCATGTATTCTTTTACAAACATTTGCACATAGCTTGATCTGCTTCTCTGTGTACCTGGTACTTTCTTTACATGTTTGAAAAGGATGCATTTTTCATGGTGTTGAAAGTTATTTCAACAAGGAAATGTGTTTTGTCTGTCTGTGGGACCAAATGAGAAGACATGCCAGTTTTTTGAATTATTTCAAACATTATTTCTAAGGGAATTGCTTGAACTGCAATTTGTGTCAAATTTATCTACAAGTTTCATACCTGTTGAATTTATTACTTTTATTTTTTGCACTTGATGTACAGTGTAGGGATGAGTTAATCTTTTCTGTCTTTCTTTCTTCTTTCTCTTCTGCCCCAATGGAATTACACCCTGGAAAGGTATTTCAGACTAGGTTTTCTCTTATGAAATGGCTATCAAGAATTAACTGATTTGCCCCCATCAAAAGTGGTCTGTATTAGCTTTATTCCTCAATATTTCAGTTTCTCCAAATTCAACCTTCACTGTTTCTTCTACCTTGCAGTTTTTCAATTTTGAGCCACAAGAGTGTTAACTCACATGCTTTTAACACAGAGATAATGCACTTCTGGATCTGAACTGATGATTTTTTAAATAGAAGAACCTAAGGCATGTTTAGAATTGTACTCATTTATTTTTCACACACTGTCACACAGAATTTTTAGTCCCAATAAATAAGGTATATGAACCAGGACACTTTTTTCCCCACCATTGCTTGCTGCATTGGAGTACTTAACGTATCCGGCTTGCGCTTGTACTTGTAGATACCTTGTGGCTTCCAGCCAGTCTAAACAGCTACGAATGATCCACATTGATCGCAAAGCCTCCAATCAATCGCAAACTTACAAAGTCGTATCTCTTTAGTATAGGGTTGCGATTGATTTGAAGCGATGGCAACTGTTTGTTGTAGGTTGTTGGAAGATGATCCCTTCCATTGGCTGATGATGTCATTACACTCTCTGTCAAGGGTACAACAACTGGAAGGTGTTCTTCTGTTTCTACATAATCTGGAAGCAGTGTAAAAGTAATGCATATGTTGTTAGAAATAATGTATGTGGAGTTTATTGTAATCTTTGTATAATTTTGTCTTAGAGTAGCATAGTTTTCTTGATAAATGTGTAATCGAGGTTTTACCTTTCCAGGATCCACTGAAGTTGTATTTATGACAGATGAACATATTCTGGTACCATACCATTTGCATAATATGAAAGCCACACACCTTCACAGAAATAGTCAATTTTTGTTTCATGTGTAACAGAACTCTATTTAGATAATTGCATGTGAGCGTACAGTGTATTTCACGATTGATACTGCTGTCATATTTCAACAATATGCTGGACCAAATTTATGTAAATTATTTTTATACAAATCTATTTTTATGTAGCAGCAATATAGTGTGGTTGCTGCATGTTGCATTCAACTTGTGTTTACTGTGTGCATCTGAGCAAAGGGTTGGCTTTAGAGTATAGATATGAAATAGGGCTAGCTTGGTTTCATCTCAAAGTTTATATATTGTAATTTGGCACCTGTCTTGGTTAAAATGTAATGACACCAATTTTCTTACATATCTGTTAATTTGTTTATTATTAGTAAATTGTATGCACTATTTGGCTGCCAAAGGATGGATGTAGACAAGAAATGGAATTTGTCGCTCAGTTTCCTACAAAGAAAGGACAAAAAAGACATTAATATTAACAAGACAAAATTACCATTTGATAGAAGAAATACTGTAATTCTGTTCTTAATCATCATTCATGATTTTCTGAAGTGTTTTTGTAATATACGGAATGCAATTACACCTATTCATCTCCTAAATCTAGGCAAGCTGGCTGTTCAAATTATTTAGTTCATGAATATGATTTATTTCCTAGATTTTCAAGGTATTCAAATTTTGTTACTGTAGAAGCATCTTTACAATACAGAAAATAATGCAGTACAGATGGTCCTAATGTGGTATATTTTTGTCTTTTTTGGGGGGGGGGGGATGATCTTTATAAATCTCTTTTTCTGTTGATTTTAGCACTTTAGTGTGTGTGTGTAATCTAGTAGATTCTAGGCTGCATATTTAATTTGTTCTGCTTGTACTCACCTTCCAAAGCCATCTCAATCATTCATCAAGTTCACATTGTGTAAACATTTTCTCAGGTAAAATGGCTTTCCGCCATACTTTTGATGAATTTGATTAAATTTCTAAGATCTTATCACAATTTGGCACATGTGATCAACTACTATTGCAGTCTCATTCTAATCATATGCTTTATGTTTGTATGAAAAAGGTATTGTTACATGTTTACAAAGCTATATGGGAAGGGGGTGTAAACTTCAGACGTGGGTTTACAGCATACTTATATCTTTGAAGTTAATGTTTTATATTGATAACTTTGTCAGAATCAATTTCCATTATTGAATGAAGCAATTATATCTCAAAGTGCTGGCATATTTAGGGGCATACTTTGGTCTGAAGAAAAAAAATATATATTACTGAATACTTTGATTATATTCTCAAAGTCTAACCTTTAGTGAGACTTAGTGAGACAAACGATTTTTAAAGAAAGGATAGCGAGGAGAAATGTTTTTGATGTGCATTGTTTACTATTCCTTCTGTTCTAATTTTTGTTTTGATGTCTTCAAAAGAATGTCATACCATTGCTCTCTTACCAGCCTGCATACCTTTGATATTAAGCCAATAAAAATTAAAAACAAATGTATTTTTCTCTTGTTTCTATAGAGTAATAAAGCAAATTGTATTTTTCCACAAAAAGACTTAACAAATAGAGTTACGCCCCCACACTCTTTTTGCTGTTGTTGATTACTTTACAATCTTATCTGATACATTAAGACCTGTCAAAAGAAATTTATGACATTGTGTGAAATGTAGATCAACCATTGTACTTGCCCATTTTATATTAGTGAAAAAGGCTGTAGAAGAATATGCTGAAAGTGTTGTTTCTCTCACTTAGAATTAGGTACAGCAAGTGGCCAACACACAATTCAGATTTCTTTGTTTGGAGGGGGGATGTGATTGAACATTCTTAAGAACATTTGCATAAAATATCAACTGTTGCAATTATTGTTTCTACTGTTAAATACCTTATGCCATATCATATACACACAGAGATTTCTTGAAAAAATGTCGCCTTTAACAATTGCTTATTGAATTTTTTATCACAACTTCATTCATATAACTATTTTTTGTTACGTCACATTTTTAATTTGCCAATATTAATATTTTCTCATATTTTGACAGTTCAAAATATATTTGAAAGTGCAAGAAACTTGGGCATATCAATGCATGTATGCTTTTAAATCATATATTTTGATATTAAAAAAACGTCGACAAATTCTAGCTCGCAGTCACATATTTTTTCTTCACAAGTTTTGTTCTAAACAAAATTATGTGCTGGTGACTGGTGTATCATATTACTACATGTATGTTTGAATGGTACTGCACTGCAAAGTCTGCCACATTGGTGTAGTGTGTTTTATTGAGCTTTACAGTTCCACTGTAGTTACGAAGATGACTTTTGAAATCTATCTGTTAAAGAAGAGTATGCTTTGCACCTTGTTAGGTTTCATTCAGTGTTTGTCTCCTACAATACACACTCATTATAACTGATAGCATGGAATGAAGATTAGAAAAATGTTCACATCGTGGTATTGGCCAGAAATTTTGTTTACAATAATTTCCACTGTATAACCCTAAACCTTCTGCAAAATTAAATAAATAACTCGTGGAATATCCTTCATTGAGATCTGCGAACAAACATTCTATAAAATATGCCTAACGGAAAAGCCAGCTGTATTTCCAAACTTTTTTCCAATAACTTATTAATAGGTTTCAACATTTTGAACATGAAATTATTATTATTTTTGAGGCTTTGGAATTTTTGGAATGTCCATGAAAACAGACATACTTTATTCCACTACTCACTTAATAGGTATATCATCAAGAGTTGTATAATTTACTAGTCTGAATTTAGCACGACATACACCAGTGCTATTATTAGTAGTACATGTACCTCTCAACCAAATTTCTAGACTTTTTTCCTTCTTCAAAGTTTGTTGCACTATATTGTGCATTGTAAATGTATCATGCAATCTGGGTAGAGAGAATATAGAACTAAGATTGAACAGTTGTGGAGTAAATGTATAAAGATGCTGTGGAGACAATCAAAATGATTAGTTATTATTCCTTATGTAAAGGAGTAAAACATAGTACTATGCAACCATGTTAATGTGTAAATGTATACATTTTCCACAGTTTCATCTATATATTTTTGCTTTCAAAATATGGTAAATATTTCAATTCAGTCATCAATCTCAGATGTGTTGTTCATGTTGCTATTTTTGAGAAAATCTCTTTTAACCACAACCACAGGTCTTTTTAGTTTTTATTTGGGTAATAAGCTGACTGTCTTCTGTCTAGAAGTGGCTGATTGTAGGAAAAAGTTAAACATTTTTTGTGTGATAGCACCTAATAAGAAAAGATTGTTGGGTAGATTTGAACTCGAGGCATCATGCTCTGCATGCATGGAGTGAACTTTAGACGTCTTTGTATGACATGTACTGGCCAAGTAAAAACCGTCGGCCAATGAAACCAACTGAGAGCCAGAAGGATATTTAAGCTTTTACTTAGAGTTAATAATGCCTTTCTGACTCTTAATAAAAAGAAATATTCATTAATGCACTCATTTTAGTTCAATTCTTTTCACCACAATGTATTCAATGAATTGACAGAAATCATGTTAATGGCCAGATAAACAAAATAACAGGGATCATCAATTTTGATTCCTGTTCCACTTCTGGACAATCAAGAGCTATAGATTGTAACAGTGGTGTATCACATGAATACTATAGAATACATGCGTGTAGGCCTATATGCAGTATAAAGAACCATTTTCTATTGTAAAATGAGAGATTTTCAAAAGGGTAGAAATGTTTCAGGTAGCCTTTTGGTCAAAGGAAACTCATGAACGCCAAGTCTATTGCAGTCTGCATGTGTTCATGAATCTTTATTCGCTGTGTAAGGAATGTACTTGTTTATTGAAATGGATATATATGTGTGTAATTGATGTCTTGTTTACTTTTTGTAATATATGTAATTGAGAATTAGGAATTGCAGCACTGTCTGCATCCTGTGTATTGTGGTATATTTTCTACAAGAGAGAGAGAAACACTATTTTGCCACAAAGAGGATGGAAAATATTGTCAACATTAAATCTGTTTATGGCAGGTGTAAGAAATCAAATAACCGCATTTTTGTGTCTTTGTTCTATATTTTAGTTCAGTGGATATTCTGATATGTGTTTATAAGCTGCTGTAATGAAAGCAATTATAGGTATGTCATGTTCAAAATTCTTTTTGGCTTCTGAGTCAATTATGCTAGGTCATGTTTTTTTTTTTCTTTCTCTTTTTCCTTGGTAGAATTACCTCACTAAATTCATGCAGGCCTAAATGTTTTCTATTTATTATTTGGGTATAGCTAGGGGCATGCAATATAGCTAGAGCCATGCACCTCGACCATTTAATTGATTTTTATCTCAAGGCAATGCTATGGAAACGTGGAGCAAAACAAGTAAACTATCGTTTTCATTCATTATATCGTTCAACAACATCTATAACTTATAAGGAAATATATATATCAACAGGAGTAGCGAACATGTCTAGGATTTCGTCCAATAATACAACGACACGCTCACTACGATAAACGCCGCACGTAGTGTAGGTTTGTAGACAACTCGTCCGCATAAAATTCTACTGTTTAAATAGTAAGCTCTCGATCTCGTAGGCTCTCACTCTCGATCTCACCAACAAAGCTGCTTGTTAAAAAAATGAAATAGCACTCAAAGTCTCAAATTGAGAGTCTCAAATTTACAAACATATACAATCGGAACGTTTTTCAAAGTGGAGTATTAACGATCAGGTAGATCGTAAATTGGCTTGGGGTCCAGGGCCTGAGCCTCGGCAGGGGCTCACGGTTTTTAGGCTTCAAATTACGGTCAGATAAGCATATTTAGATACCTTATTTGTGACGCTGGCAGGTCACTAATTGGCGGAGAGTCCAAGGAGCACAGCCCCCGGAAGCTCAGAGGTTTTTATATTTAACTACGATCAGATGAGCATCCAGTGCCCCGCCTTAGGGCCCTTGGTGCGGTCCAAGGGGCAGAGCCCCCGTAAGTTCAGGGATTTTAGGTATTTAATTACGGTCAGATGAGCATCCAGGGATCCGCCTTAGGGCCCTTGGTGGGGTCCAGGGGGCAGAGCCCTCGGAACCTCAGAGGTTTTTATATTTAACTACGATCAGATGAGCATCCAGGGGCCCGCCTTATAGGGCCCTTGGTGGGGTCCAGGGGGCAGAGCCCCCGTAAGTTCAGGGATTTTAGGTATTTAATTTCGGTCAGATGAGCATCCAGGGACCCGCCTTAGGGCCCTTAGTGGGGTCCAGGGGCAGAGCCCCCAGAAGCTCAGGGATTTTAGGTATTAAGTGCCCCAGAAGCTCGGTTTTTTTTAGGTATTATGGTCAGATAAGCATCCAGGGCCTTAGGGCCCTTGGTGGAGTCCGGGGGCGGAGCCCCGTAAGCTCTGGGGTTTCAAGTTTTAATCACGGTCAGATGAGCATATTTTGATACCTCATTTGTGATATTGGCAGGTCACTTAATTTTTCTCTCTCTGTTTCTTTCTTTCTCTCTGTAACATACTTTTTCGAAAAGTGAGAGGGGTCGAGCCCCCCAGCCCAGCGGTTTTGCAGACCATGACATAAAGGCTGCTAAATAAGCATATTTTACGCCCGACTGTACATTTGGGAATTTCTGATTGTTGAACAAACGTATAAAAAGGTATGACTTACAAAAAAAAATGAGAAAAAATACTGGAAATTCATGTCATTTCAGCAACATTTGTAAATCACTGGTATCGAATAAGAAATACCCCCCCCCCCCCCCCCCCCCATCAGTACGCAAGCGTTCAGGGGCTCATGTCTTCTCAGGCGCGGATCCAGGATTTCTTAGGGGGGGGGGCCCAAATTTCAAATTATGCGAGCCAAATATTGGTACGTAATGGTGACCAACAGTGACGTAATGCGGGGGGGGGGTCGGTGCAAACGCGAAACGCGGAAGCTTTGACGTTTTATTAAATTAAATCGAGAAAGAAGACGACTCGTTGTACCGTTCTCGACTCTTAATCTTCGTCTGAATTTAGTTTTTCCCCTCCTGCGCGAAGCGCGAAAATTTTTACGATTTATTAAATGATTAGAGAAAGAAGACGATTCGTTGTAGAGTTCTTGACTCTTAATCCTTGTCTAAATTCAGCCCCCCTCCCCCTCCTGCGCAAAGCGCGGAAGCTTTGACGTTTCATTAAACTATTAAAGAAAGAAGACGATTCGTTGTACCGTTCTCGACTCTTAATCCTCGTCTGAATTTAGTTATTCCCCTCCTGAGCGAAGCGCGGAAAATGTTACGATTTATTAAATTATTAGAGAAAGAAGACGATTCGTTGTAGAGTTCTCGACTCTTAATCCCTGTCTACATTCAGCCCCCCTCCCCCTCCTGCGCGAAGCACGGAAGCTTTGACGTTTCATTAAACTATTGAAGAAAGAAGACGATTCGTTGTACCGTTCTCGACTCTTAATCCTCGTATGAATTTAGTTTTTCCCCTCCCGCACGAAGCGTGGACAATTTTACGATTCATTAAATTATTAGAGAAAGAAGACGATTCGTTGTAAAGTTCTCGACTCTTAATCCTCGTCTAAATTCAGTCACTCCCTCTCCCTCTTGCGCCGAAGCGCGGAAGCTTTGACGTTTCATTAAGCTATTAAAGAAAGAAGACGATTCGTTGTAGAGTTCTCGACTCTTAATCCTTGTCTGAATTCAGGTCCCCCCCCCCCCCCTCTCCTCCCGTGCGAAGCGCGGAAACTTTTAAGTTTCATAAGATTGTGAGAGAAAGAAGACGATTGGCTGTACAGTTCTCGACTCTTAATCCTCGTCTGAATTCAGGTCCCCCCCCCCTCCCACGCGAAGCGCGGAAGCTTTTAAGTTTCATAAGATTATGAGAGAAAGAAGACGATTGGCTGTACAGTTCTCGACTCTAAATCCCCGTCTGAATTCAGGTTCCCCCCTCCCGCGCGAAGTGCGGAAGCTTTTAATTTTCATTAAATCATTAGAGAAAGAAGACGATTCGTTGTACCGTTCTCGAAAATAATCCTCGTCGGAATTTAGTTTCCCCCCCATCCCGCGCGAAGTGCGGAAGCTTTTACGTTTCATTAAATCATTAAAGATTCGTATTACCGTTCTCGCCTCTGAATCCTCGTCTGAATTCAGGTTCCCCCTTCCGCGCAAAGCGCGGAAGCTTTGACGTTTCATAAGATTATGAGAGAAAGAAGACGATTCGCTGTACCGTTCTCTATACTCTTAATCCTTGTCTGAATTTCAAAGATGTTCTTTTTCTGCTACTTTTTCTTCCTACGTCCTCTTCCGATTTGGGGGGACCGCGGTCAGATAAGCATTCAGGGGCCCGCCTTAGGGCCCCTGGTGGGGTCGAGGCGGCGGAGCCGGCCCCGGAAACTCAGGGGTTTTAGGCGTTTAATTAAGGTCAGATGAGCATTTTTTTTAAAATACCTATTATTTTGTGACACTGGAAGGTCACTATTTGGCGTAGGGTCCAGGGGGCGGAGCCCTCCAAAAGAGGGATTTTAGGCATTAAGTTACCGTCAGATGAGCATCTAAGGGCCCGCCGTAGGGCCCTAGGTTGAATCCAGGGGGCAGAGCCCCCGAAAGCTTTGGGATTTTAGGCATTTAATCACGGTCAAATGAGCAATCAGTATCAGTACGCCAGTATCTCCTCTTTTCCTTTTTTCTTTCCCTTTCCTTCCTTCTCTCTTATTTTTTGATTGGGGGGGGGGGGGGGGGGGAGGGGGTCAACAGCTTTGGAGGCAAGGCCCTTTCGGCCCCCCGATCTCCTTCTTCCCCCTTTTCTTTTCTTCTTCCTCTTCTTTCTTTCCCTTTCTCTCCCCTTTCCCTTTCCCTTCTTTTCCTTTTTTCTCTCTTTTTTTTTTTTTTTTTTTTTTTTTTTTTTTGCGGGGGGGGGGGGGGGGGCCAAGGCCCGCTCGGCCCCCCCCCTGAATCCGCGCCTGTGTCTTCTCACCCCTATAACAAAAAACAGACACGCTTTCCAATTCTCTCACAATATGTCCACGATATGCGCGTATCGCTATTATAAAAACCTCCATTGATAAATATAGGTGGCATTTTTAGGAAATTTAATTCCTGTTAACTTTCCTTTTCTTTGAATGGAATTTTATATGTGATTTAATTCTGGTTTTTATTATTGTTATGTACTTTTGGCTTAAAATCACAACCATCTTTTACAATTTTTTTTGGAGGGGGCGTTTTTGGGGGGCAATAATGCGTTTTGCCCTCACACTTTTTTTGATTGGAGGGCAACTGCCCCCCCCCCCCCCCCCCCGCCCCCCGCCACCCTACTTTCGGCGCCTATGACGACAGTGAATATGTATCCAAGAAATATTGTGCAGCACTTACTAGGCCAGTTCTTCCGCCACTGGTACGGCGCGAGTTATTACGTTTCGCAAGCTCGCGCGCATCGCTCGCCTTTCCAATATATACGAACGAGATTTTGGTGGACGAGTTGTCTAAGAATTTTAGTGTGTGTCGCAGCCGCGCCTACCTGAGCCCCAGCCAGCTAGCTAGCTAGCTCTACGCTGCCTGGCCCGGCGGGCCCGGCGGCCCTGGACGTCGATGATCCGGCCAGATGATAGTAGAGGCCGAGGTCGAAAGCGCTTGTGCATTGTATTTTGCGACCGGATTTGCTGGAGTAGTGTTGCTCGCTGATCTGCTCTGAACGTCAATACATTCTCAAGAACAATGTCAAAGTCTACTTTTTTAATTGTGGTCTTTCTCGTCACTTTTCTAGCAACAACATATTGTGGCGATGCTTCAGAAGAGGAGGAGGATGGTCCGTCACAGAAGTGGAAGAAGAAAGATGTTCGAGATTACAATGATGCAGATCTGGAAAGATTGTTCGATCAGTGGGAGGTAAGGACACGGCCCTGCTGCTTGCCGCGTCGCCAGCGCGCTCCGTGCCTATCGAAGAGTGAGATGAGACTAGATCCAGCTGGAAGAGCAAATGCTTTAGGGCTATGCTCTCTTTATCTTTACTTTTACCCGAGATCCTGGAAGAATGCTGTGTTATCACTTCTCAGCAATCAGGCTTAAATTTTGTATTTAAAAAAATTAGTAAGATTTTTGAAAATCTGATAACACCAATAGATCTAGAGTCTAGATCTAGACCTATTTGAAAGAGGAACCTAAAATCTAAGATTAAGAATTTTTTTCTCTAGTCTAGATCTAGACTAGACCGAATTTTCCGTCTCTTTCGTTCGTTAGCCTCTTATTGGGGTAGGGTCGGCCGGCTCTCTCTTCAGAGACGGAAACCGTCTATACACATTCCCTTGATAACGCCACGGCCATTTCAGGTCGTAGCGTTTTGCCCCCAAAATCCCCCAAAATGTCATTTTACCTCGTGCATGTTATATTGTAAATTAGGCCTAGGCTATAATAAATCAGTTCCACTTACCAACTTGACTGAAATAATCAGTTTAATAGTCCCTTTTTAGGAATTTATGGGTCAAAATCGAAATCCATGTTGAAAAAGATTTTCAAAATGGATTTCGATTTTGACCCATAATTTCCTAAAAAGGGACTATTAAACTGATTATTTCAGTCAAGTTGTTAAGTGGAACCGATGTATTATAACCTAGGCCTAATTTACATGTGGATATGCACGAGGTAAAATGACATTTTGGGGGATTTTGGGGGCAAAACGCTACGACCTGAAATGGCCGTGGCGTTATCAAGGGAATGTGTATAGACGGTTTCCGTCTCTAAAGAGAGAGCCGACCCTACCCCCAATAAGAGGCTAACGAACGAAAGAGACGGAAAATTCGGTCTAGATCTAGACTAGAGAAAAAAATTCTACGGAATGGGTATGATTTAATGCAAATATTGACAAACGATCAAACACATTTTGCTGTCTTTTAAGTTCTAAAAACTGATTGGGGGATATTTTGCCTTGCAAATTATGCAACTATCTTAGTTTGATAATGTAGATTGTGTTTTGGGGGTTAAATAAGCTGTAAACTTCATTCAATATGCAAAGTAAGGTCTTGATTTTATGACTTTTTCGTCAGTTGCATACAAAATGTTTACCACAATAACAAACAAAAAATTTTCAATGGGCTGTGCCCTAATGAGGATCAGAAAATATCTCAAACATAAATTATCATTTTATCTCGTTTGTTATCATTGCTCAGGAAGACGAAGAGAAAGATCCCGATGACTTGATGGAACATGAAAGACCAGCACCAAAGATCGACTTCTCCAAGATGGATCCCAGCAATCCTGAGAGTATCCTTCAGATGAGCAAGAAGGGCAAGACCCTGATGATGTTTGTGACTGTCTCAGAGGATCCAACTAAGGAGGAAGCAGAAACCATCACCCAGCGATGGCAAGATCAGCTATTCAATGCAAACTATCAAATCCAGAGGTATTTGAAATTGGTAACATTTCAAACAGATATTTTAATACAGTCAATACAAACCATACTATTTACCTTGTTTGGTGGGAATACTCAGATTGGTATCTGTAGCTGTACATAGTCAAGATAGTATGTAATGTTAGTCCTAAAACACTAATGGACAATTCCATGAAATGTGTTCTGTATTTTGATGCGCATTTATGCACATTGACTATACAGTGTAAAACTGTAAATAGTATTGAAACCAGATAATCATTAGGCAATGGTCATTTCAGGAGATTTTATTTGTGGGATGAAATAAAAAGATAGTAACTTATGCCGTATGAAAGACATTGCAAAGAATCATCCTAATACAGCCTCTCTGAGATATGTTTCAACTACAACAACAACAAAATGCTTATGCAAAAAAAAAATCTTTGTAGATTGATGGTTTTGTATAATACATTAATGGTTTCCAAGACAGAAACACTGTACACATGGACTCTGAGGCCAAGCACACTACCATTTTGTAATTACAGTGAAACCTACATAAAGACCACTTAAGGAAAACATGAAAAATTGTCTTTATAGGCAAGTGGCCTTTATGTACAGGTTCCTTTTGTACAGGTTTCAGTGGGAAACCATTTTCAAAGAAAAAGAAAAATGTGATCTTTATAGACAAGTGGTTGCCAAAGCAGGTTTGACTGTATCACACTGCTGAGGAAATGGTACCATGATGAAGTCTAGTCCTGTTCATATTGACATTTGAAAACTTTTAAAAGTTGTGTTCTTGAACTCCAGTGTGAAGATTTAAAATTTGAAGATCTCGTATTTATATCCGGGATATACAATATATCCGGGATATACAATATATCCAGGATATACAGGTAAGAAATACCTGTAAAGGGAAAACGAGGCGATATGCCAGGGGATCAAAGTTATTTTGAAAATGTATTCCCCTATTACTAATTTGATGAAATGGAAGCAGCCCTAAATTAGCGTATTTTGAAGTTCCTTTTTTAATCAATTGATAGAAATCTTTCACATTCATTAATTCTTGAACGTAATTAAACATCAACATTGTTGTATGTCATAATATTAACATAGTACGACAATGTACTAAACTTTTGTCATAGGATTGAAATGCACTGACTCTCCACTTATACCTTTAAAACGACACGAGATATCTGTTCTTTTTTTCTTTCTTTTTTAAAATTAAACACAATTGTTGTTCAACAAACAAGTGTTTACAATGAGCAAGTATATGCCATTGAAATGGGTAATATATTAACTTCACTTAAACTTTAGTGCAATCATTCTGTCATGTTTTTTAAAAACATTTTCTGTTTTTGCTTTTATCACCTGCAGGCCTGATAAAAACCCGATTTAAATCGGTTTCCCGATTTTTTTTATTTTTCCCGATTTTTTCCCGATTTTTTTTTTCTTCCCGATTTAAAAAAAAAAAAAAAAAAAAAAAAAGATTTTTTTTTTTTTTTTTTTTTTTTTTTTTTTTTTTACCAGATTTTTTTTTTCTTCCCTTTTTTATCCTGATTTTCCTGATTCCCCCCTTATTTTCTCTATTCTTCCCTATTTTGCCCTATTTTTTTCTCCCGATTTTCTTACTCGAAAGGGGGGAATGTTGTTAGATGCCGTTTTTTCCCCGCGAATCGCCTTTTTTTTATTTTACTCAAGGGGGGCGTGGTTGAGGGGAAAACAAAAAACCTAATTTTTTTTTAGTGCTCACTATCACCCCTGCACCTGTATTCAGATTGTACAACAGTATGGAATTGAAATTCATACTTTGACAAAGTATATCTTTTCTGCAATTCTCATTACTTGTTACTTGTTTTATTACATGCAGATACATGGTGGACAGCAACAGGGCCATCTTCCTCACCAAAGATGGTGCCACTGCTTGGGAGATGAAAAACTTTCTCTTAGAACAGGATCGATGCCAGGAGGTGACTATCGACAACAAGAGCTATTATGGCAAGGGCTCTGGAAGGATGGATGAAAACAAACCTGCAGGGGGAAAGAAAGATTCAAAGAGTAAGACAAAGAAAGAAAAGGGGAAGAAGAAGAAGAAGGAAAATAATAAGACAGAATTGTAAGTAGATAGCAAAAGAATAAAGACACTTTCATGTACTTTTGTGTTTCTTAATGTCTTGTGTAAGTTCTGTAACACAAGTGTATTGTGTGTATTGTCTCTATTGTGAACACATTCTCTTTTGACAGTGATACAATCATGATTTGATCGTGAGAGCTTAGAGCAATAACTTTTTTGAATATGCTGTAAACATTTCATAAACTATATATTTTCATAAGGTGTATCAAATGAATTGAATAATGATTTTTTGTTTGTATTTATGAAATGTATTCCTTCCATTTCCATATGCACCCTATATATAATCAATGGTTAGTGATGCACAACTGCTTTCTCGTCATGTTTTTGTCATAACTGTCTTATTAGTACCAGGTTGCTTTCTGATCATGCTTTTGGAATTGCATACCGGTATACACTACAAAATTCAACCAAAATCGTAGACACTAATGATAGGACATTTTCAGATTGGATTAGATTTCAATTCTTCTCATGCTTCAAAGTAGCTTAGCTTAGAAATTATATTTGAATCATTGATGGCATTTAAGGTAGCTTTTCATTAGAATGTTGTGTTTGCTGGAGGGTGGCATAAAAACATGTAATCAGTGCATTTTGATTTCATACATGTACCATAATTTGTCAAAATTGTTAGGCCCTGTAGCTCAGAATATAACTGAACATGGCTTTATTGTTCAAAGAGATGAATATCAAACTGTTTAAATCTATTTGTCGCTGTTTATTTCGCTATAAAATCGTGTATGTATGTCTTTATGTACAAAGAAAAGTGCCTTGTAGATTCTAGATCAATTCAAGTTCTATCAATGTTGAAGGTAGACTTGTGTGTACTTCATTAATGTATCTTAATCTCATGAACTGCCTATATTGTTCAGTTTGTTGCACATGTCGTACAATATTTGGTCATTAGGTACTTATAATTTGTTATGTTCATTTTACTCAGTCTGTCTCATGGATAATATGATGTTTTGTGTAATCTTGATGATTAAGGAATCTTTGGATATTGTTTTTTCACATATATACATGTGTAAGGATGGAAAATATGTTGCACTACTGAAAAATTATTTTAAAAAATTATTGTTTACAGAAAATATACACAATGGAAATATAAAAATCTCTTCAAAGTATAGTGTATTGCTATATTGTTAGAAACCAACATGTAAAACGTTGTAATTACGAAAAGAGTTAAACAGAAATACACTCTTGATTTCCTGTAATTATTGAGCAAGATTTACTATTGCTAGCATAATCAAGATTGCTAATGCTCATGGAATGAATGTTAAAAATACAGTAACTATTATTGGTATGTACTGCTATTAATTTATATTGTACATTATTAATCCAGAGGTACTTTAGTAACTATTCGGCAGAAACAAATTGGACTCACATTGGATATCAATGAGGAGTACTCATTTATCCATATCTTGTTAAAGGTACAGTGTACTGTTGAAATTGAAAACAAAATTTGTCAGCTTTTAAGATGTGTATTTTTCCAGTCTCTATTAGAATTAATAAGTATTGATTCAAACATATACAGGTATATGTTATCTCACAAATCTTGCATAGTGTATTTTAAAAAATTGATTTAAAATCATGTTTTTATAATGTATCCGATCTTCATGCCGTTTTATCATATGGTTTTCTTAGCATTTCTTTCTGTACTTGAACAGTTTTATACACTGTTCTGCTTTTTTTTTTGTTTACTTGGCACATGCATTTTGTTACCCTTTGATTTTGTGCAATAGCATCCATATATATGCATTTCATGTCACTTTGTTGGCCATGTTGATGAATTTTTATGAGAGTATGTATTTCTTTGAGCATCTCTTTCAATGAATATTTCTATAATAGCTGAGCCTGTGGTATCATGTCATCAATGGTCTGATGAAGGCTATGAGCCAACCCAACCTTTCCTTTTACCGTCATGCATCCATTTTATTTCACGTTTTGAGATTTATTATGTGAGGCTACTGTAATTATACTAAACTCATTAACACTTCTATGCTGGTTGTATTTATTATTGAGCAAATTTTGAATTCTCGTACTTGTGGAGTCCATTAGAAAATAAAATACGCATTCAATGTGTAATTAATTTCTTTGAAAAGGTGTTTTTTTGTTGCTGTACCCTCAGTAAGGTTTTCCAATATGCAAAGATATATTTGTTACCTCATTGACTTTAACTGACACAATAGTTTATCCTTTTGAGACTCACAGTTAACATAGATTTTCACGGGACAAATAGTTTTGATGATTAACTTAGAAGTTCTTACAACTACATCCCATGGGAGGTAACAATGTTGGTCTTGCTTGGCCATCTGTAAAGTTAGTTACATGTAAGTAAGGTTTCTGTCTCATGGACTTTCAGTCTTGGGCCGTCACTCTAATGGGATGGACTGCTGATCTCTTGGGCTCTTAGTCCACTTGGATGCCCCCTTATTACACCGTCCTGTTAACTAAAGGGTACACTGAAGGTTCATATGGGCAGAAATGGTGGATCCAGGGTGCACAATGTCAATTTTTTTTTCTTCCCCAATTCAAATGCAGGGTACCGGTAATTTTTTTTTTTTTTAAGTAATGGAAACAAAACCATTGATATATTTTCAAAGGCTTATTTTCGTCTGACAAAAAGGAAATTTCAAGATTAGCTGTTGGAGGGACACACGCATATATCTTGTGTGAATAAAGGTATAACAGTTCTTGCCCTTGAATGAAGTTGTGACCCCTGTTTTCAGATTGTATAAGAAGTAAGAACATGTATTATGCATGATTGTGGCATAATATGCAGTATGCAAGTGTGTAATTTGTGTGGATGTGTGTGTGTTAAGAGCTTACCTGAGTATATCATAAATATAATAAATTATTCATAAATACCTGTAGCAGATACATGTATATACTGTATATATGTCAGCCCCTGACCATGATAAAAGGATGGTTGCTCGGGGTACAAAAATAATATAACATAATTTGGCACACATACATACAAAATTTGTGCGTGTGTGTGTGTGTGTGTGTTTCAAGTTAAAAAAACAAAGTTTTAAAAAATAATCCAAAGTGCCCATTTTCCACAAGTGTACAGCAACTAAGGGCGCCACCCCCTCCCATGCACAAGCTCTTAACCAAGAACACGGAGAGCTAGAGAGCCTGAGTCGGTTGGGTTCAAGTAGCTGCGGTCGAAGTTCTTGACAAAAATATAATATCGGGGAAAGTCTTAGCCCCCCCCCCCCCCACACACACTTTTTTTTCTCCGCTCAAACATTCCCCTCTAGTAGTTATTTGAAATTGGCATATTTCTCTGAAGAGCCCTTGCAAAACTGGGTCAGGAATGGGCAAGTGATTCTACATTCAAGCTAGCCTGATACTTTCCCAATTTTGTTTTTAGTGCAGTTTGAATAAGCACGATCCAGCCACTGGCATATTTAACGAGATACTATTACCTTCATGGCATCTTATATGAACTTTATGGAGGGGATAAGAGAAAAATAGGCCTATAATGTATATGAGAAAATGTAATTGGGCAAAGTGCAAATTGAGTAAGAAAGAGCGAGAAGGACATAAAATAACGCATGCGACATGGGTGAAATTATTGATTTTGTTTTTAATGTATTGCTTCATAAACACTTGAAGCAAGGGAAATGTAAACCGAGGTCTAAATGGACGGATCTAATTTGATTGTGGATAAATAACCTATAAATGTTAGCAATTGAGCAATTTTCAATTGGGTCTTTAAAATAATATAGATAACATACATGTATATTCCACATATTCAGTGCAATTGAAAATGATAGAAAAACTACAGATCCTGGTAATTCCTGACAATAAAAGTTATTCCCCACAAATATATAATACAACTATAAACAAAACAGATTGGAACCTCGCGCCGCAAACTTCAAACACTTTTTCCATTCCACTGGATTTTATTTTCATTGGCTGGTTAAGGATTGTGGGCGTAGGGCGCGCGTTTCTTCTGTCAGCGTTCGCGAGTATACGATTGATCATTGGTCGCTTATGATTAAACAGTGTGACGTAGACTAGGGCCCATAGTACGTACGTTATATATGCAAATGAGCATAATTGTGTATCTTTCCCGTAAGGATGTTGTATACGCAGAGTTTTGAACACAAAATCCAAGTAAATCTGGACCATCGGATTATTCTAACTGGTAATTCTTTTTAAATGTGTCTGTTCAATTGTTCTTTTCTTTGGAATTATTCGATATTACGTGTAGATCAAAGTTTCAGTTACTATCTTTTTACATTTTAGCAAGTTTTTTCGGAGCGGAGACCATAGGAAATTTCGACCCGAGCTCTCGCAGTGTTTTGATCGGTTTACGGTGGTCGCACGGTCTAGCTAGTTGGAGTTGGACGACGCTGCAGTACGGCAGTATAATTGTGATCATTGTTTCATTGCCCTTTGCCTTTTGAGGTGTTCTAAAGGAGGTCATACGTAGGATATAAACTATCGTAGAATATGACAATTGTATCGCATGGTATTTGTTTTGCGTTAGTCGGATAATCAATCGTCTTCATCATGTTTTGGTGACAAAGAGGAGAACATGTTTCTTGACTAGTTCTGCTGATCCA
This sequence comes from Strongylocentrotus purpuratus, assembly GCF_000002235.5. Classification (NCBI taxonomy): domain Eukaryota; kingdom Metazoa; phylum Echinodermata; class Echinoidea; order Camarodonta; family Strongylocentrotidae; genus Strongylocentrotus; species Strongylocentrotus purpuratus. The sequence goes on along the minus strand of NW_022145612.1, from coordinate 15,842,001 downwards.
GTAGGCTGCGATTTCGTTGACGTTTGATTTACGAAATAACGGTATGTGTTGAAAATGGTTAGATTTTTGCTTTTTGAATTATATCTGAGCGCTGCTGATGCTTAAAGCAAGGCTAATTGTTTATTTTTCATTGTTTTTCATTTTTTGATTTATATCTCTTCAGCGTGTAGACTCTATGCTCGATTAAACGATTTTGGAGGCTGTAATTTTATAATGTCCGCCCGAAGACGAATTAGCTTCACATAGTATTTGTGTGCAAAGATTTGCGGGCAGACCGTGGCGTTCCTGGCGTCTGCCATCGACATGGACATGGTTAATTGCATGAAGAAAATCGAACGACAGATTTTAGTGTCAGTGTAAAATTGTATTGTATAGTATTTCATTGTTATTGTTTAAAATATTTTACAAGTAAGCAAAATCCTACCTACTGTGCAATTCCTTAAATTCTTGTTTATGTGAACCCTTCTATCATTTTTTTCAATGGACCGACAACAGTCGGCTTCCTGGTTATCCCATAGATTTTGTTTATGGGCTGATACCACTTTACCTGTAGGGGTAGTTAAAATATTCTTGTGGCGTGTGTCATTTATAATTGTTAATAATTTGCTCTTTTCTTGGTAAAATAAGTTTTATATAAGTTTTAAACAATTATTTGTATTTAAAATGTCTTAAGTACAAAATTCAGTAGTTGTTGTCTCCTAGATATTGAACAAGTGAATAAAGGCTGACCTGTAAGCCATATTTTGAAGGCTGGTCTCCCTGTATAGAATGGTTCATGCTGATCAACCTAGGAGGATTTCAGTCAGCCATCTTTTGACACAGCAACAACTTGCTTCACCCTGTGCATACAATGCAGATTTCCATGTGAACGAGTACTGTACGAGAATTGTACAATGCATGCATAAACACATTGACCTAGTATTACTAGTAGGATCAGTATTTGGAAGTGGTACATTGCTTAATAAGCACACCACATTTTACAGCTAGTAATTTATAGTGGGTGCTCATGTGAAATGGACAATGAAAGCTTTGTCAGCATTATTGTTAAATAATATAGGCCTAGACCGTAGTCTAAGCCAACATTTAGATTAGAAATTTTATTGTAATATTGATAAAGACAAGTCACAAAATAAGGAAATCCTGGAAGTTTAATACCAGCAGATCTACTATTTTTTGGACAATATGAATTCGTTATTTGCAAAGCCCAAAATGGATTTCTTCACTTGTAATTTAGCATGCATGTTTACGGAAGGAAGTACTGGTCATTTGTTCCTTTATACCAATGAATATAAAGGGTCTACAAATGCAAATTAAAAATTTAGATTTTTATTTTTTAAACAATGTGAAAAACATATAAAATGTAATCATCTTTAATGACATTAATATACATGCATGTTCATGTAAGATATCAACCCTACCCTGTATCCATGCAAAGACTTGAGTAATGAAACAAAAATGTAGTACAGACAAGATTTTGCTGCTGCTTTTTTTAAATAATAATTTTAGTTGATTTGTATTATTGATAATCCTAATTTCACCCTTTAACCCTCACACATATGTAGATTCTTAATGCTGAACTGTCACGTGAATCGGTTCTTTTCATTTTCCTTTTTTGTGTAGAGAGACCATATCATATGCGGTGTTGATATTTTTGCATTTCTGGGTCATCTCTTTCTTTCTTGGATTGTTCTTGAGTTTTCTGGGCTTCTTTTTATCTTCAGCATGGCTCTACTAGGTCCTTAGTATCTATGTAAAACAGATAAAAAATATATATGATAACTTGATAATAATAATAATGAATTATTAGTTTTAACGAAGAAATTATTTTGATTAATAATTATATTTGCTTATATAGCGCCTAACACTTACTTTATCAGAAGTCTCTAAGTGCTCTACAATAACTTTTTGAAAGGTATTGCTCTTGACCTTGCTTTTATTTTTTCAACCTATTGTGAAATAAATACCGGTAAGAGCAGAAATTGAGGAGATGAAGGGAAAAAAGGAAAGCAGATAAAAATGTTGTACTGAACAAATGAAATGTTGTTCTTTGTATTTTTGAATACTTAAAGAATTATGCTGATTGTTCCAATGAGTTTTTTAATTCCAAGATACACGATGGTGAAAATTAAGTTTGATTTTAAAGAACTACTTCTATGCTGAATTGAATTTGTTATTTTATTAATTTATGATATTATGTCCAGTAATAGGGTTTCTTTCTGAATTTTATGGGCTACATGTATTCTGTAACACCCCATCTAAGGATTGTAGTAATGAAAGGAGTGCCTCATACTTCCGAAGTGAGAAAGTATCTAATTTGAGAAGTAGATCTTCTGTATTCAAATTCTATCACCTTCATGTAACCTACAATAAGATGTTATAATTTACCATCTGCATGAATATTTCCATGAATTGATACAAAGGTAGTTTTTTTTTCTTTGAAAATCGAAATTTGTCTTGATTGCTTTCCATGCAGATTCTTGAGATAGAGGACTCCTAATATTCTTCTTCTGGTTGGTGCTACAACATTATGAAACGCACTGGTGCGGATCCTCAGGAGAGTGCATTCCCGCAGCAGCGAGTCAACACAACAGTGCCTGTCGAGAGAGTGATCGGCAGCCAGCGTATTCCGTTGCCTTCATCTGTTCCTGTCTTTGAGCAGGCAATACAACCCGAGAACATGGCCAGTGGCTTACATTACCAACCTATGCCTGGATATTCGTAAGTTAGCTTCCAATTAAAGAAAAAATGTCCATGTACTAGGCTTGAGTCGGTACGGTTGATCACACCGGGACCCGACCGTTGCCGTCGGGTCCCGGTTTCGTTTTTTGAGAACCGACGCTCCGAAAAAAATAATGAAATACCTATGTAAGAAATTGCAGTTTTGCACACCACTAAAATCATTCCACCTTGAAACTTAAGTATTTAATTGTTACCAATCATATTCTAGCTCATCCTGAATCAATCCGAACTGCTGATATAAATATGGGTTGCAAAGCAGTTCGCCCCATGGGGTTGTTGTTGCCAGCTAGCTAGCTGTACTGGCCGGGTCTCTCGGCAGGATTAATAAATCAGGTTGAAAGAAACATTAATGTTTGAATAATAAAACGGCTTTCTAAAAAGTACTTCTTTACAACATACCGATCGAATAATTTTTAAAATACAAAATGGATATTATTTCTTTGATTTTGAACACCGCATGCTTCTTTTAAAAGCTGAAAATTACTTTGTAATCACAAGAAGTTTCGATACGGATAGCTGTTGCAAGGCAAGTTCAGACTAGTCTCGGAAAAATGCGCAGTGCTCCTCGTAGTTAGCTGTAATCCGTGCCAGAACAAACCCAAACAAAGACGTGATCGTAACGAGAAAAAATCATTAAAAACTACAAGAGCACAATTAGAAAGACAACTACTCAAAATTATCGTAAGCAGATACATAACTTGGAGGAATAATACAATAGTTGTCCAAGAAAAGCCACAGAAATAGTGATATTTAAGGAGTTACTATAGGTACAATCATTATCGGAATGGACCTGCTGATATGTCCGAATTACACGTTATTTGGTTTCTAGCCTCGTGTTCAAACACGAGGCTAGAAACCAAATAACGCCCTCTACGGTAAAAGGCAGTATAACAAAGGATTCGAGTATTTGCAGCAAGCCCCTTGCGATAAAAATGTACCCAGTTACTCCTCGATTATCACAATTTCTTTGGCATTTCTTGGGCGATTATTGAATTCTTTGTCCAAGTTATTTATCTGATTATCGTAATTTTGAGCAGTAGTTGTCTTTCCAATTGTGCTCTCGTAGTTTTTAATGATTTTTTTCTCGTTACGATCACGTCTTTGTTTGGGTTCGTTCTGGCACGCATTACAGCTAACAAGGAGCACTGCGCATTTTTCCGAGACTAGTCTGAACTTGCCTTGCAACAGCTATCCGTATCGAAACTTCTTGTGATTACAAAGTAATTTTCAGCTTTTAAAAGAAGCATGCTGTGTTTAAAATCAAAGAAAAAATGTCTATTTTGTTTTTAAAAATTATTCGATCGGTATGTTGTAAAGGAGTACTTTTTAGAAAGCCGTTTTATTATTCAAACATTAACGTTTTTTGACCCGATTTATTCAACCTGCATGAATCAAAATGGCGACTCGATCGTTGTCTTTCTATTTTTGCTCCAGTTTTTTTACTTTTAGAGGCACGATAATGGCACTAAACATCGCCAATCATGGATAAAAAATAATGTCAAATGGAAGAATATACCGATCTGTGCCGAGGTATGCATGTGTTGATTTATTTGACTGATAAAAAAGGTTACTTTTAAGGGACATACTGATGATATGCGCTTTTTATAGAGGCAAGTGACAAATCCTGCGAGCTGATTTCGGGACACCGGGTCCCGATCGGTGCAAGGCCGTCGGGACCCGGTTTATGAAAATCCCGACATGACTCAGGCCTACCATGTACATATATACCTGATATTTTACTACCGTACCTTTTTTGTTTACTTCTTTCTCTTTTTTCATTTTTGTTGTTAAATAGACAACTTTTCTCAATTTTACCATAGTTTTTTTTTTTAAATTAAGATTAGAATGGTTAAGTGAAGGATTCAAGGAGTATTAGCTATGCAATTTGACAAATAATAAGAAACCCTAAGAGTAAGACTCTCCCTCAAATTCCTCAAATTAGATTTGAAAATTCATATGCCATAACTAGCCATAACCAATTCTCCCATTTTTCTTAGCAGAATAGAGAGGAAATGTAGACTTTGATGTTTGATAACTTCTTGCGTATGATTGCTATCCAGTACCTAAAACTCAGCATAAGTTTAATACATGTATGTTAGGACCACAACATTTGAGATGTCCGACTTTGTGTTGCGCAGAGTATTTCTGTACCTCCCTAAATAATTTTTTTGTTGTGTGTGTGTGTGTGTGTAGTGTTCCAGCAGTCGGTCAGCCTGTAAGCCACCATGGTGGAGTTCACCATCCAAACCACCCTCATCCACATGCTGCCTCCCAACCGGCTGGAACTCACCAACAAACGATTCATCAGGCTCAAGCACAGTCACAGGTACAAATGTTCGCTATTTGGCAATATGTCAAAAAGTTTTGAAGCCAAACATGTGAAAAATGTTGATTTGATATTCATTTCAAAGGAAACTGCTCTTAAACATACTGGGTGATATTTCTTAAACAATTACATTGCTGTTAAAGAGGAAGTCCACCCTGATATAAAACTTGATTTCATAAAGGCAGAGAAATTAGGAAAACAAATTAGTGATAGTTTGAGCAATATCCGAATAAATATAGGAAAGTAATGGATTGTTGAAGTTGTCATCAGTGAAACACAAATTGACAACACTGACATATCTTGCAAATCTATACTCTCTAATTTGCTCTGTACAGAAATGTTATAAACTTTCATATCTTAGCTATGATGGAATAGAAATGTTTTATACAGGGCGGCGGCGATGGCGTCAACATCAAAAACTTAACCTAAGGTTAAGTTTTTGAATTATTGATATAATTTTGAATGTATAGGTCCTTAGTCAATGAAACTTGGACGATAGGGTTATCAAGTATCCCCAATCATGTGAGTTGAATTTCAGGTCACAAAGTCTAGGTCAAAGGTCCTTTCAGGTCAACAGACTACATGTATGTTGTGGCATCATTATCGAAAACTTAACCTAACCTAAGGTTAAGTTTTTTAATTTTTGATATAATTTTGAAAGTATAAGTTCTTAGTCAATGAAACTTGGACTATAAGGTAATCAAGTATCCCCAATCATATGAGTAGAATTCAGGTCACTATGTTAAGGTCAAAGGTCATCTTAGGTCAACAAACTTAAGACTTTTTTGTGGTTTCAACATCAAGATTTTGAATTTTTAGCATATTTTCAAGAGTGTTTGTTCAAATTCCATGAAACTTGTACCCAAGGGTTATCAAGTATCACAAATCATATGACACAAATTCCAGGTCAAAGGTCATTTTGGGTCAGTAGACTTAGATTATGTTTTCACAACTTAATATGAGAATAAATGAATCATGATTCTTCATTAAAATTCACTTCAAAATGCTGATTATATTCTGAGGATTTCATTTTTTGGGGCCTGCTAATGGGCCACCCTGCCTATAGATAATGTTCTAACCTCAATTTTTCATCATATCGAATTGCGTAATGCAGGCGAGACCGCCGAGAGCGTTTCCCTTGTTTTCTGTAAGAATGGTGGTCTGTCATGGTTTTTACAGCTATATTGAATTGCTGTAGAAAAAAGGAAATGGTTGTTTTGCTGAATGTAATGGAATATTAAACGTGAGGTTTCTTGTGATTCAACTTATTTATTCTTAATAAATAAATTCCCTGATAGAATATTACATTTTTGTATTCATTTTATAGAGTATATTTCGATACATGGTAAGTCATGTCCTACCATATTGCATATTTCTTTTTTCTTTTATTCATATTATTCAAGGCACATATTGCTCAAGTACAAGGCCAGCAACAACAGCAGCAACAACAACAGCAGCAACAGCAGCAACAACAACAGCAGCAGCAGCAGCAGCAGCAGCAACAACAACAGTATCAAAGACTGAAAGTTGAGGATGCTTTGTCATATCTTGATCAGGTCAAGCTTCAGTTTGGAAGCCAACCTCAAGTCTACAATGACTTTCTAGACATCATGAAAGAATTCAAGTCACAAAGGTGGGATTTGAAATATCAATTACTCCATTGTTACAAACTTACATCAAATGTTACTGCTTTCCCATCTATATTTATGTTTCAGTGTACTTGTCGCCTCTGATGTATTGTGTTAGTTTGATTTGCATTTCATAGAAATTGTTAATAACTAAGTAAAGAAAAATTAAATAGATTAATTAATTAGTTCACCCCTATTCTGGCCTATTCTTGGGTGGGGGGGGGGGGTATTTTGACCCCTCCCATGTACAATATCCATGACTGCTGTAAAACTGCCGCTGCAGATCCGACTTGCCTTTTTGTTACTTTTTCCTTTCAAGTGTCTCCCAACTTTTGAGCGGACCTTGTAATCCACAGTCTGATGACTTATCCATTCTACCACGACACCGATACTAATACATTTATAAGCAATTTTTTTCTGAATAAAAAAACATGTAGCAGTACTCTCAATATGCATGTCAATATCCCTGCAAAATCTATAGGACCTTCCGCGGCCGAATGCACTTCAGAGCTTTACAAAAAATGTTTATAACATCAAAAATATGATTATGACTGTAAAACATCCATGGATACTAATATTCCTGAATGATAAAATCTCTCACATGGTTATTGAATATCATATTTCCTTTCCATTTCAGTATTGATACCCCTGGTGTTATCAATCGAGTTTCAAACCTCTTCAAAGGACATCCAGATCTTATTGTTGGTTTCAACACTTTCTTGCCTCCTGGATATAAGATAGAGGTCCAGGCTAATGACCCTTCACAGATTAATGTCAGCACTCCTGGAAACCCAATTCCAAAGGTAAGAATTTGTTAAATCTACATATTACAGTCTCTGACTTATAATGTTACATGATATGTTGTTAGTGTATATGTGATGTCAATTGATGATGGTTGAGTCCTGTTGATCTTGGAATTACATGATATGTTGTTAGTGTGTATGTGATGTCAATTGATGATGGTTGAGTCCTGTTGATCTTGGAATTGTGAACCATGTCATCCATAGTTGATCCATGTATCTTTCCTGAAGTAGAAATGTACAGAAGATTTGAGTGCTGTATGTACATTGTAAAAGCCTGCTAAATGTGAAGAGCAAACCCATTTCCATGCCAGATAAATACAAAAGTAAAGTACAAGAAAACTTCAATTCCTGATATTGGAAAAATAAAAGATTGCTATAGTCTTATTTTCTATTAAGGCTGCGACGGGTAGTCGAATGCTCGAGTACCCGCACGGTTGACAACTACTCGGGTAAAAAAAAAAAAAAAAAAATGTCCAGGCCCACGCTTACCCGTGCCAGGGAGAGCGGCGTCCGCTGGCATGGTACCGTCGGTAAAAATGTTTCCCAACTCAAGTACTGTCAAACTCACCTTTCAGAAACTGGGACCAAATGTCCAGATTTCTGTTTGGACTTGGAGGAAAATGGATTATTCTGCCATCTTTGGTTTTTAAAACAGCATTGTTTACTGTTATTATTCTTATTAAATCGGCGCCTTCAACTGCAACTCAAAGTAAAGTTGCATGCGTTTTCAGCGAGGGACCTGAGAAACTGCCGAGTGGTATGGTAGTGGCAAAAAAAGAAAAAAAAAAAAAAAAAAAGAAAAAAAAGAAAAAAAGAAAAAAAAAGAAAAAATATTTTTTTTTTTTTAAATTATAAAAAAACATGGCATCTGAATATTCGGGTATTCGCCTGTGAGCCTGGGAGTGTACTCGGGTACCTCATTACACTGTTGTGCACAGCCCTATTTTCTATTGACAGATTGGTATTAGCATGATCGTGATTTTCCAATTGTTATGATTAATTTTTACCCAAGATGTTAAGATTCCATGGTTTGTATTGGTGAAACTAGTCCAATAGACTGGTTTACTAACATATGAAAATATTATGCATACTCGATGAACAAAGGTTGTTCTTGGCAGCCTGAAGGCTTGCCAGACATATGAACAAGAAATGTATGCAGACTGGATTCCAAGTATTGTAGTTAATTCAATAATAACAGGTTAATGAAATAACTCTTCACTAGGTTTGGCAGGAAAGAAACATCCATAAATTTGAATGTTAGGAAACCGGTCTATTTATGTGTTAAAAATCAAGATTTGTTTGCATTTTTTCACCTTGCAGCTGATTATTAATTTTCATGCAATTAGCTGTACCATGCCTGCAAGCTTTTTATTTTAATCTGTTAAATATTTATCCAAAAAAGATGTTGATTAATACATACAAATATAACATCTTTTTAAAAGCTTTATTAATTCTGAGATTCTAGAATTGACATTTCACTCAATTAGTTTGAATTCAAAAAGACATCTTACCACTCCAAACTATTTCTTTATTCATGTCATGTTATAGCTCCTGACAGTGACAGGCTTGCAACCCATCAGTACACCATCCTCTGGGCCAGGCAGCAGTAGTCATGGGTCAGTGGTTCAGACCCAGACTCCAGGACCACCCGCACAGAGCTCCCAACCTCAGGTGGTAACACAAACAGCTAAGCAAGCAGCAGGCACAGGCTCCTATGGACAGGCCAGTATTTCAAAGGTAAGAAACAAATGGCAATGGTCGGACTGGATACAGTAGCAAACATTATTAAAGGCCACTGATATCATATTGTCAGTTTTCACTTCCTTTATTTTGAGGCAAGTTGGAATGGTTGGTGATAATTCATATCTAAAATATTTATGTAAACAAAATGGGAATTTTTTTTTTTTTAATCATGCTTTAAATTTGATAATGAAATCAGATGAATCAAGAAGAGTTCGCCAACACTTTGTTTGACTGCATTTTCTTCTACATTTATTTACATCCATACTACAAGCCCTCAAAGAACAAAAACATAATATACATTCACTGTTAACTGCATTAAAATTTCAAATAGGTTCAGTGCAATATAACACCCTTCATATCTCAACTCCTCTCTCGCTCTCTCTCTCTCTCTCTCTCTCTCTCTCTCTCTCTCTCTCCCTCTCTCATCACAGGCAAGCCTCCATCAGATGGCAAGTGCTCTTCCCATTCAGAACCAAGCAGCAGCTGGAGGTCATACCTATTCTCAGCCCCCTCCCGCTGCTGCCCAGACTAGCCCTCAACAGTCACAGATTGGACCAGTTGGAGGTGGGGGAGGAGGAGGAGGTGGTGGTGGTGGTGGAGCGGGTCAGCCAGTAGAGTTTAACCATGCTATAACTTATGTGAACAAAATTAAGGCAAGTGTAATTGTAAATTTATCCCTTCATATCATTCTTAGGTATTTCATGCTGTTCAAATGTATTTTTTTTTTTTAGGATGGGGTCCATCTATTTAATTTCGATCATTTCTTAAAGCTATTTTAAAAATAGGGATAATTCATTTGTATAAAGAAACACAATCTCTTGGAAAGTTGTTTTATCTGTTTTTGCTGTATGTTTGTAATGCTTAATGTGTATGCAATGGCTTGGGGGGAAAAAGAAGCAAATCATGTACGGCGTTTTATACCTGCCTTTAAATACATTTTTTTTTTAAATCAAAATGATTGTGAGTTGATGAAAGAGCATTTTTAAAGTTGATATTTAAGATTTGGAATATGCAAATCTTTATCACTAATTAGCATATTTTTCTTATTTAATTCAGTGAATGGAGAAGAGATATAGGAAAGAAATCCTTCTGTTATGTTGTGTGAGAGAGAGGAAGAGTATTCTTAATCAAATCTTCATCCTTTTGTTAACAGAACCGATTTCAAAACCAGCCTGAAATCTACAAAGCCTTCCTTGGCATCTTGCACACCTACCAGAAAGAGCAGCGCATAGTCAAAGAATCTGGTGGCACCTATCAACCTTCCCTCTCAGAAACACAAGTCTTCAGTCAGGTCTCTAAACTGTTTGAAAATCAAGAAGATCTCCTGAAGGAATTTGGACACTTCTTGCCAGATGCCAATGGTGCAGTCGGACTAGCCTCCTCCTTTGGATTAGGAAGGGTAGGTGTTCAGGATACAAACACTGTTTCACTGGTAATTTGATATCACAAACTTTTCTGTATGTTATGATTACAGTATATTGTCTCAATGTGTAGAGGTGTTGTAGTTAAATGGTTTTAGTTCTTGACTTGAAATGCAAAGGTCGTGGGTACGATCCCCAATATGGCACTAAGGTCTTTTGGCAAGGTATTGATTTACATTTGCCACTCCATACCCAGGAGAGAAATGGGGACCTGGTAGGATGACAAAAGCCTTTCTGTTAGTAATTGCCCTAAGCCCCGTGGTGACCATGTGGTAGGAATACACTCCAAGGAGTGGAAATAGTGCACGTTGTGCGCGAATTAACCTAATAACCAGGGTAATGATATCTGTAAAGCACTTAGAGAAACGAAGTATTATGCGCATTATAAATGTGAGCTATTATTATTATTATTAGAGACTGTATTTCGTAGCACTTTTTAAATCCAGATTATTATTATTAATATTTACCTGAAACATAGGTAGACAGGTAGCAACATAAGGTGTTATGGAGACTTGTAACATAACTAACATTTATGCAATACTATATGATAGATGATTGCTACAGATATATCTCTGGCAAAAGATTTAGTTTTACCAGAAAATGATATTTTGGTTGGCCCAATAAATGGGTAAAGTAACCTGATTATGATCATTTGGTGTGTAAAATGATATTATTGGTGAAGAAATTAAGATCATCATCAATAGCATCACCAAGAACCTTGATTTGATTTCCAGTGTCATTTATTACTAAACACTTTTGCCTTGAAACTTTGCAATTTTCTGACTCATCTGTGGCATTGATGTGTTTTCTCTTTCCACTATCATAGGACAATCTTTCTAGCATTCTTGTGCGAAGTGAACACTCAGAAACAAAGAAGCCACGCCAAACTCCAAAACACAGCAGTCAGGTGAAGAGGCAAGGGCAAGGAGCTCATCATCCTAGCAAGGTATGTTTGATAGCACTTTTGGTTTTACAATGATAAAGTAAATAGGTAAATCATGATCGTACAATGGTAAGGTCATTAAATAAACCTGGTCAGCGAGTACCGTAGTGTTTGTAATGTCTGTGTCTTCTAGATCAAATTTAAAAAAAATATGTTTAATAACATTTTAGGAAACTGCTTGATATAGGGACAAGCCACTCTTCATGTATCTTTAAGAACATGCATTATTTATCAAAATGATGAGAGTAAATACTGCTAGTTCATTGTATAATTTGTTTTTCTTTCTCAAAACAAAATTCTTCCATGGTTTTCGTTATAACAGAAAATCAAGATTGGCCCAACTAAAGACATATCTCTGGATGAAGCAGGCAAACATGGTAGCCTCAGTGAGTTTGCTTTCTTTGACAAGGTAAGTTGTGTGCTATTCTATTACTTTTTTGCAACCGTCTCTATTTCTGTTGTATACACAATGTTTTAATGGGTTTACTGTACAAATAACCTTGTTTTTAAGACTCAATATTCTATTTTAATGCGAGACTGCACTACTTGTAGCTACTTGCGCCCTCTATACAGCCAACAATGCCTAAGCGGTACCCATTGATCCCCCATGGTCCCCTTTTTCTTATGTTAATTGAGAGCGGATTTGATGAGATAACCACCTGGCAGTGAACATGTAGGGAAGTATAATCTCTCCTGGCCAAACTAGTGCAGATAGGCTCTAAATAACATTGTGAATATAAAAGATTTCAATTTGTTTAGGTTCAAAAAATCGTGTAAGGGGAAATGACAGTCAACTTACTAGAGAAATCCACAACTGTCATATCTTGATTACAGGTGAGGAAAGCTCTCAACAGTCAGCAGGTATATGACAACTTTCTCCGCTGTTTGCTCCTCTTCAACCAAGAAATCATTTCAAGAGCAGAATTGGTACAGCTTGTCAATCCATTCCTTGGGTAAGTCAACAACTTTTTCTTTCTGTCTTTTTTTCTTGGGAGGGGGGGGGGGGGGGTGTAGAGAAACAGAAAAGGAATAGCTTTCCCACTGCCTCATAAATTTGAACCTCCGTCTGTACATTTGATATTATAGTATTTACACAGAATTAATCAAGTATACCACTTATCTCACCAATTATAGAATTCAGCAAATTTTGTAGCTGTAGGGTGATATCAAATATTAATTCATGGATGTGATATTATAAAAATTTGTTGTTGATAAACTTGCAATTAATCCATAAAGGTGACAGTTTGTGGCACTCATGCCCTAAATATTGACAATATTTAGGGAACTTTTTGATATGCAGAACAAGAATCGAAATCCTCTGTTGTATCTTGCATAATGCAATTCAGAGATGCCAACTAGTACGGATTTCCCGTAATTTCGACGGGAAATCGGCCGATTACGGGCGGTACGATTTTCATACCATAAATCCCGGATTTTGCCGATTTTGCCGATTTTCAAAATTAGCACTTTAAGGTTTAGCACGTACTTTTGACTATTGCAGCGCAGCCATCCTTGAATCCATGCATAGAAATCCCATAGGGCTTCCGATTGGACAATTTGTTATCTAGCACACCCCTTTCACAGTGCAGGTGCATACATGTGTGTCTTTGTATATTCTGACTGTGTGCGTGTGTGCCCAGCAGAGAAAGACAGCTTCGCGAGCGGGGGCCGGGTGAAATACCTCTCTTGGCCGCGCCGCTACCGCGGGGCCAGCGCCAGGCCTCGCTACGCTAGCGCCGTGTACACTGTCGGATTTCTCACAGGCTGTCACAGCGTTCGTCGATTTTGGGCGACAATCTGAACTCATGTTGGTTGGATTTAGATATCAATCATCATGTCTTCCACAACTAAGAAGCGTGGCAAGAAGTTACAGACTTTTAAAGAAGAATACAGTTAGAAATGGAAATGCATCGTTCCTTCAAAGAAAAGCCTGAATCATGCTAGGTGCACGATATGTGCATCAGATTTCAACATTGGACATGGCGGGGCAAAAGACTATAGTTAGGCAAATTCATGCAAAAAAATATATTCAAGTAATTGACTTGAAAACACATCAGACAATTACGTGCGTTCTCGAATCCAAAATCGTATCTCACACACACACTCTCGCCATACCGCGAATGGTCCGTCGTGGGGAGCTAGCCGCCCGAGAGTTTGCCAGCGATACCAACGCACCCTCGGAGCTCCGCAGCGCACAATTTTAGCGGAACTCGAAAGGTTCGAGGTGGGAAGGTGGCGGGCTAGCTTTTTGCCAAGACCACGCTTGAACGTCTGCTGGCGAAGTGAAAATAACTACGATCGAGAACATCGTCGGTTTCAGTGAGATAATTCTGAATTCTACTTGAGACTATATAATAAATTATATCGACAAAGAAACCTCGGTAGATCTCTTATAACTATACAAAAGCTTGTTTATTTCTCGTTTTGACATTTGTTTTCGAGCCATTTTTTCGTGCGCGAGTCAATGCAAACTTTGTATTACCAAACTTTCAACACGCAAGGAACGGGGAACACTCGCGGACCCCGTATCAAATTCGTTGCAAAAAAAATTTTCAAGGGTGATTTTGAAAGCAGTGAAGAAAATTTGCGCTGCGATGCGCAGAAATATACTTGAAAGAAACTTAAAAAATCACACCTGAATTTTCAGAAAAAAGTATTTGCATTACCGAGCCTAGTTGTGAGTTGTTTATAACTCAGATTTTATGAAGATTTGTCGGAAAAAAATGTCATTTTTTTTTCGTTTGGTGGTCATTTCTAGGCTAATATTTAAAAAGTTGCATCAGTAATGGGCCCGATGTTTCTCTTATCGTACTCGCATGTTATTTCTACATAGATTAAACATAGGATGGTTAGGGGTAAGACCGGATAACATTATAAAAAAGATATATCCTTCCACCCTCCCATATCCAAGTTTTGGGCTGATTATTGCCGACCCACCGCAGCAAGGCTATTCAGATTTTCGTACGCTCGCGAAGCACCCTCTAGTGCCCCATGAATGTGCCTACTATAGTAACATATCAAGACATTTTGTCATGAGTTCATCCAGTCTTTCAGTAGAATACTTTCAATATGGAGTTGCATGCACATGTAACACCAACTAATGAACAGGTATGTTACTTTTATTTAACTTGTTGTGCTATCGCGCTTGCCTGCGGGAGCTGCGCTTGCCAGCGTGCAGAAAAATTTGCGTCGCGCAGAAAATTACTGATTTTGTCTCCAAATTACTGATTTTTAGCCTTATGATTACTGATTTGTGCTCTGAAAGGTTGGCATCCCTGCTAATTACACTCGTTTCTATTCCCTGACTCTCTGTAGCAAATTTCCAGAGTTGTATCGCTGGTTCAAGGAGTTTCTAGGCTACAAGGAATCAGACAAAATAGAGCCTCCTCACCAACCCAAAGAAAGATCTCAAGGAGAATTATATACTGAAATTGGTAAGTTTCATATTTCATCTTCCAGTATCAGTCTGTTACCTTTTATAGACTTCCGTAATGTTGCATCACACTTTCGTCCCATTGTGTGAAAGGCTTCTTTTTACTTTGGGATATATCGATGGTCATGACAGAGATTTTAACGTAATTTTTATAATAAAATTAGAACAATTAGTACATAAGTGTTTAAATTGTATTGACCCAGATCTGAAAGCATATGAATGATGGCAAATTTAGTAACAGTAATGTGAAAGCTAAATGAGTTTCGTGGACAACTTTTCAGTTTGAATAATCAAATGGCTAAATTGTTGTTTTGCAGATTTCTCCAACTGCAAGCGTTGTGGAGCTAGCTACAGGGCTCTTCCCAAGAGCTACCAGCAGCCAAGGTGTACCGGTAGGACAGGGCTGTGTAACCAGGTCATCAACGATACATGGGTCTCCTTCCCTTCATGGTCAGAGGATTCTACATTCGTTGCTTCAAGGAAAACACAGTATGAAGAACATATCTACAGATGTGAAGATGAGAGATATGAGGTGAGACAGCATTTATTGTTCTAGTGTCAAAAAGAGGGCTTTTAAAAAAAACTCTTTCTATGTATGTGAGGTTTAGTCCGATAATGATAATTCATGACATTTTATAGAGGAGATGATTTTGATTTTCAAAACAAATCCATTATGAGAACAATTTTGTAACTAAATGCAGAAAGACATTAGTATTAAAATACAATTTTAAAAGTTTGGAAAAGTTGCACTAGGTTTGTCGAATTTTGAAGGACTAAATATAAGTAGTTGCAGCAGATAAAAGTGTGAATATTAGAAACATTTCCATTTCATAATGCAGACATTTGTAGAATAATAGAAACATGGGTTGATAAAAAGAAAATCTTTATCTACTGCATTTGAAGTATTGGAGCGACTTGAGCACCTTGCATGGTGGATATGTGCACTATATAAATATCAAATATTGTAATTATTATTATTATTATTATTGTAATATGAGACTTTTTTGTAGGGATTTTTGTTTTAAAACTGAACCGTGGATCAAAGCAGTGGAAAACCAAGCAAAGATCATATTTTCATGTATCCAGTCAGTATTGAATTTTTGTCAAGACTTGTTTTAACTAGAGTATTAATATATTTGCTTTTTGCCAGTTGGATATTGTGATTGAGATCAACTCACACACCATCAGAGTGCTAGAGCATGTATCCAAGAAACTCTCTAGAATGTCTCCAGAAGAATCCTCAAAGTTCAGGCTGGACAACTCGTTGGGTGGCACATCAGAGGTTATTCACAGGAAAGCCATTCAAAGGTATGCCAACAAGTAATAGCAGATTGCTATTGACACTTTTCAGATGGTCTGTTGAGACCCTCAAACGCATTAACTCTACACAAAATGAAATGAGTTTATGTCCTTGCTCAGAGCTGACCATGTTAATTTTAATTCATGTTCTAATGCATCAATTTCATGAGTCTAAATTACTTGACCTCATCTATGTCATATACTGTGAAAAGTCAACAACAGAAGCAATTCAAACATCTGGTCCATATTTGCTTTTTTTTGTTGTTAGAAGTGTGCCTGTTGTACAGTGTAAACTTCTTAAATCTTGAAGGGCTACAAAAGATTACCTAAGATTCTGTTTTAGTCACTATGTGAATCTCTGTACATAACAATTATCTCTTGACTGTGTTCATAGTAATTCTGTTATGAGTGCTTATCAGATGAAATAACCTTTGAATTCTACCTTATAATGTGATTACAGGATATATGGAGACAAGGCAGCAGACATAATTGAAGGCTTGAAGAAAAACCCTGCTGTGGCAGTTCCACTGGTTCTTAAGAGGTACAGTATAGTGTATGAGATATATACCGGTAATCCATTAACCGACATGATATGGTTGAGTGCAAGGCCTTGACCCAATATTCACTGGCATCTTTGATCCAAGATCAAATTTGCATTGTGTTATGGCAATGAAAATATGGTTGTTTTGTCCCAAGAAATTCAAAATAAATTCCTTAGTTATTGATAAGATTTTCTTTTCATGCTCAATTTATCAATTATTAACATAGTCCAAATATTATGAACCATCAAGTATGCTATCAAACATATGTGTCCCAATATCAATTCAAACGATACACAGTGATCGTCGGACAATTTGACAAATGGAGTATAATATATGTCAATGTATTACTTGTATTGTGAAAGTATTGAGGACCTTGCTTTACACTCAAAATAAATGGAATAACATTATTTTCATATTCAGATTAAAATTGAAGGAAGATGAGTGGAGGGAGGCACAACGGAATTTCAACAAGATATGGAGAGAACAGAATGAGAAGTACTACCTCAAGTCTCTGGATCACCAGGGACTCAACTTCAAACAGAATGATGTCAAGGTAACTAACTACCTCTTTATTATGTGTATACATAGAAGCCAGTAATACATTGAGAAGAAACTTGCATAAGATGGATCAACATGCCTTGTATCTTTCTTTGTTGTTTTTCTTTGTAAATGAACTAAGCATCAGTGTTCTGGAAGTATGAAGGCAAAATAATATTTCAGATATTCTTAGGTCTGAACTGAAAGAGAACATTAGATAGCCATTCACGAGTTGCAGTCGTACTCAATCACTTTTGTACCTCTGAAGACTGGGTAATTTTGAAGTCTTCTTACAGATTGTAGCATATTTTACACCTTCAAGACATGTATGATGTTCCATCTTCTCACTACATTCCAAGTCGGAACTATCGTAAACCTTTCATTTGTTCTGTTCTTTGCACACAGGCTCTTAGGTCGAAGAGTTTATTGAATGAGATTGAGGCAATATTCTATGAGAGACAAGAAGGACTCGGTACTGGAGAGAATGGAGCAGGGTTATGTGGACCTCATCTATCTCTACCCTTCATGGACAGACAGTTCATGGAAGATGCTTCATCACTCATCATTCACCATACCAAAAGACAAACAGGTATTATGGATTTCATATTTAAAGTACTCCTAAAAAATTTAGTGAACTAGCCCTAAACCACCAAGAGCAAGTGAACTTGTCAGTGCCTTGGTACTATTATGATACTGAATGAGTAACATGGGGGATATTTCTGGCAATTTTTTTTTTTAATTATTGTAGAAGCACCTTTAATCGTAATGCAATGTTATGCTTTACACTTAGAAGGGTTAGACAGGGCCCGAAAAGTAACAATTGGCACCTGAAATTTTAAAATTTATTCGAGGGGGGGGGGGGGGGGCACACAAGTACTTAATAAAATTTGTACCCTATATTTGAGAAATAAACATTTGTTTTAGAACCCTGTATGAACTGAAGCTACATGCAGAATGAGTTATTTTAGTTGGATAGAGTTTCTGACATGTCAATATTTCTTCTCTTTCAGGCATTCACAAGAGTGAGAAACAGAAGATCAAACAGCTGTTATTCCACTTCTTGCCAGACCTTACCTTTGAGGAGCGAGGAGAGCTATCAGATGATGAGGATGAAGATGAAGGTACATACAGTCGAACTAGCTTTAGTGACCACCCTAATAGAAAGATGACCTGTTTATAAAGGCCAAATTTTGTTTTCCCCTGACCAGTGTTTTTCAAGGAACCCTGTATTAAAGGAAGTGAAGGAACCTTTATTTAAAGACTGCATTTCTTGTCCCTATTGAGCAGGCTTTATATAGAAGTCTTACTGTATTGTTTAGATGGTAGTGTCATAAGATGATATGGAAGAAAACATGCCAGAAAAACCAATCCTGCTGAAGATAACCTCATACCATATTGTATATACAATATGGCTTTGAGTAATAGATGCCCTACTAGACCTACATTGTATTTGACTTTTCACAGATATGGATACAGACGAAGGAGGAGACCAGTGTTCAACAAAGGATGTCACGGAAACTAAGAAATCAAAAATCCCCAATGGCCCTCTGGAAAAGGTCATTTGGGAAGCTGTAAGTATAAATCTCATTGACAATGCTGTTGATATCAATAATCCATATTATTATGGATTGGAAATTGTATTAGACTTTCCTTTTTATAGCATGAGCGTATTACAGTTGACATCTTCCATTTCTATCAATGAAGGTTAAAAAGGCAAAGAAGTAATTTTACGATGTTCATTGACCGGAATAGAAGTTGGCTTTGCAATGCCTTAATACTAATAACATCTCAAATTCAGCTTGAGTGCTATGCTGGTTGTGATAGAAAGAAAGAAATGTACAAAATGGGTGGCCTTATCATTATTATGCTTGTTCTTCAACTTTTTGTGAGTATGATTTGTCACATATTAAGAAATGATTTCCCTAAACTGTCCCTGGTTAAAGCATGTGAATTGATTTGCTTTAGATCTAGACCAATTAAATGTAACCTATTCTTGCATTATTGCTACCATCTAGCCGGACTCATATCGTATGTTCTTTGTGAACAACAACTGGTATCTCTTCATGAGGCTGTACCACATCCTGTGTGAAAGGCTTGAGAAAATGAAGAAGAGATGTGAAGTCATCATGGAAACAGAAGGAGGGTTGAACAGGAGAGCTGCCAAGGAATCAACTGCATTAGCATTGGGCTTGAAACAACCACGTAAGCTCTTGTTTTTACACTCGAGAAGAAGACATATTTTTGTAGATGAATCATTTGCTAAAGGACATATCATTTCATAATTAATTTTTATATTCATCATGGAAAATCACTTGCAGGACATTTATTTTAGTGTTCTCGTTGTATTTTCTTTCAAAGGAGCAGTTATGTGTATTATTATACCTGAACCTACAGTTCTTTCAAATTGCTTCAGTACACATTTTGTTGTGCCTTTTTCCGAAGGGTTACATCAAAATGTTGTCCTTATTGGACATAAAATGTCTAGGCCAGAATTGGAAGAAGTGCAGGATTATGTTTATGTAATCATGAGGCTTTTCCACTATCATTATATATATCTTTCTACCTTTTTCACATATTTTAACAATGCATTCATACAGAGATGGATCCGAGTGAGTACTACAACACGCTGTTGGATCTGATACGTAGTCTCTTAGATGGCAACATTGAGAGTGGTACATATGAAGACCAGCTGAGAGAGATGTTTGGTATCCATGCCTACATGGCCTTCACTCTGGATAAGGTTGTCAGCAATACAGTCAGACAGGTGAGACAATCTAACAAAGTATTTTCATTGTTTCTCTCTAATGATAAATTCTTCCTTTAGCCTGTTATTGAATAATTTGTTGTCATAAAACAATGTTTTTTCTATTAATTGGTTGTTGCTTTTGTTAACAAGCCTCAGGCAAGCTATGGAAATGTTGATAAGTCTATAAAATAGAACTTGCACATTAATACAATTTGCTAGTGTAGGTGATTCCTATAAGGTGAGGAAATTAAATTTCTTTTGAAATGTTTTATCATCCACAAGCATATCGCAATATTCACAGGTGTATTTTGGGGGTCTTTTGTCTGTTGGTCTAGTCCCTGAGGTTATTTCATTTTGAAATATGTATTACAAAAATATGATTGGTCCGTTGGATATATTGCTATCCTTTGATTGTTTGCATGCTCAGGGAGAGAATTTGAAGATGACATACCTATTAAAGAGAAGGTTGAGTTCTGGGGAGAGGTGAAAAGTAATTTGTGAGCGTTATCATTATTATTATGCAAGTGTGGAAGAACATCAGAGAAAAAAAATGTTCCCTGAAAAGCATGGCTCTTCAAATGCCTTCATATTCTACTTATGACAAGTAGCAGCTATAAAAATTAGTCCTGATTTTTATGCCACATGTGTGTGTAGTCCCATATCAGTGCTTATTACTTTACCAAGACTAGGCCAAATTTCTTATCATTTTGATGACTCCAGAACCTTGCAGTACACACCATTATGTAAATGCTACATGATCAACTTTTTTTGTTTGAGCGATTCGACACCGTTTCTTCCACGATGCAATCACATCACCAGAACTCAACTTTACCTTTAAATGTTAACTTTCTATTTTCATGTTGATACCCTGCAGCTCCAACACATAGTGACAGAAGATACATGCATGCAGGTGACGGATTTGTTTGTGAATGAGATCAAGTCTGGGGGTACTGGGGGAAGTCTTGCCACCATGCCAGTCAGAGCAAACGCTGAAGCCCTATACCAACGCAAAGCAGAGCAGCTGCTATCTGAAGAGAACTGCTTCAAGATCACATATGTGTGTATTGCTCTCTTCTCTTCAAATTTTTGTTGCAAAATTTTCATTTACTGTAAAAAGTGTTAATTTTGTCATGAAGTACCTTCCTGAACTCAGTTTTTAAAAAAATAACTGTTCCTAATTTGTTATTCTGTTCTTTATTTATCAGTATTTGATCTTCAATGCTATTGACTTATTGTGTATGTAATAGTTCACCAGTACTGATGGCTTAGACCAAGAATCATTTGAGGAGATCAGATTATATAAAATAGCTGTTTTGGTATGCTATACTTTAAACAGTTTCAGTAGATATTATATTGCTTTATATGAAAACAAATCACCTTAAGTTTTCATTTTGGTAGAAATGTCCAATAGAATAGTGCAATCGGCTACTTTGAATTGATTTTACTTGTATTATTCTGCCAGAAAGATCCTGACTTGTGCACGTCCCTTTTCTTTCCTCTTGAAATGAAGTTTTATCCAATAGGCCATCAATTATATTTGTGCATTATAATGACATCACTGTCATTTTACTTGAGGAACTCTGCCAGTGCCATACTTACAATATGATCATATCCCTTTTTTCCTTCCCAACAGGCCAAGCTTGATCGCAAGCTGTGCATAGAGCTGCTAGACACAGAAGAAGATCCCAGCGATGATCCAGTAGAGGTGGATAAATGGGTGGACTATGTGGAGAAGTTTGTCCTCTCTGAAAGCATCTCACCAGAACTCAGAGATCAACTCACCAAGAAACCTGTCTTTCTTCCAAGGTTGGTCATTCATTGTCTGACTGTAGTGTATTGTTTTGCTTGCTTGTATGGAGATTTTGATTCAGAATGCATTGTCACTGTTTATCCTCTTAAGCCGTATATAATTTGTCTGGAAATCCAAAATCTTATTTTTCAAACTTGAGATATAGTTGTTTTAGCTTGTATGTAACGTGTAAGCATTATGATTGACGCGAGTAAATAGTTTTTCTGTGTGCTAATTTATTAGTTCCAGTATTAAAATCTATATTGACGATTTGTTCCTACGACAGGAGCTTACGAAAGACTCGCCAGCAGTCACTCGAAGAGGAAAAAGACACCTTTCAGGCGGACTTCATCGCACACATCCTGGCATCGGCTCAAGAAGCCACACCCCCTCCTCCCCAAGAAGAAACAGACACCAATCAGGACATGCTAAAACAGAATGACAATTCACAAGACACAGACTCTAGCACAGAGACAAAATCCACCGGCGGCGGCGATCCCAATGGGAAAACCCTGGACAGTGTGCTGGGAAGAGAGGGTGCCACCATGAAGGACGGGAGGAAGATACTGTCCAAGGTGGTGACCAAGGGGGATAAGAAGACCGAAGGGAGAGTTGTGGTGGGTGGTGTGATGAATCCCCTGGAGGGAGTGGACATGGTCAATAACATGGAATGCAAGTTCAACCTCAACTCCTACAAGATGGTATATGTTGTGAACTCAGAGGATTATATGTACAGGAGAACCTCAATCACCAAGGCAAAGCAGGTGAGTCTCACAGGAAATGTACTCAAAACAAATATGATTAATGATATGCAAGGATACTACATGTCGTGATGTGTGTTAAGATTACTGCGGTATAACCAGAAACTTCATGTGCATACAAATTTCCCAAGTGATATTTTGCTATGAAATATATGAATTATATTGAGTCACAAGCGAGTGGGCGAGATCCACAAAAGTTTCTTGCCACAAAAGCATGAATTGAATTGAATCACAACATGAAATCTGTAAAATTTCAAAGGATTCTTGCCATGAAAGCGGCCATCGTTAACAATTCATTAAGAAATTGTCTGGTTTTACTGTAGATGTTTGATATTTGGTGGGGGAAAGGAAACTAATATATCTCCTACCAGTAGGTAACAAAAATCCCAGCCATTCACCTGTAGAATTATTGTAAAATAGAATGGAATAGCACTTTTTCTCTGTATAGAATGGTAATGTGCTTGGATGCCCCATAAGAAATGCCTTTTGTTTATATTATTCATTTTACCTCATGATATTGACAGGTGGATAAGTTGGGATTAGGAGTACAGATAGGGAGTGTGATGTTAGACTCTTCCTGTAAACATTAATGCAAGCTAATTCCATTTGTTTTGCAGGCCCATCCCAAAGTCACCGCCAGGTTATCAGGTCGCTTCCGTAAATGGGTGGACAAGTGGAGAGAGTCTAATGTGACTGATTCCGAGGCTGAGGCTGTTGAGAAGTGGTTTATGGGGGAGATAGATGACTTAGTGCCATGTCAGACTATGAGTTACCAGATCACCAGCTCCAACGGAGTCCACAGAAAATTCAAGGTAGCCTACCCAAAAAAACCTGAAGAGGAACCCATCGAAGAGTCGTGACTGCCACTGGATTCCTGCTTAGAACTTTGAACTTTGAACATGATACAAGCAGGCTGGTGTGAGTTGGAACATTTCTCTAGCGTCAACCGCTGAATCATGTGACGATGTGACGCAGTAGTATTACTCCATGAGACTTCAAGTGTATTCCCTCTTGAGAACATCTTGTATATTAATATTTTGGAACAGTACAATGCTCTTTGTTGAAAGTCATACAAAGATCATTTCTTGTTTTATTTATAGTAGCCCAATTAGCTTCATAGGCATGTAGTAGCTCTTGCCTTATGTAGAGTGAAGCATTTTTTCCTTCTCATTAACAATACAGTTTAAGTTGACTTGCATATTATGTCTGAGTGGAGTTTCAGGTCTAGATTGTTGTCAATGTGGGATGGAGACAGTAACGTAAGTGACATGTGAAAGTTATGCTTATAGTTTCTCTGTACAGGTGGTTAGGTGTCCGGACACTTATCAAACATAAAACCTTCTATTTTGCCTTCTGATTTACTGAAAAATATTTATCAAATAGCACCAACCATCATCGATATTTTTCCTTAATAATATTGTCCAACATAGATCTTACAAGATTTGTGAAATATTGCTTGTAAACTTCTTCAAATTTCTGTTTTAAACCAACTGTCTGGATACACAACGGGTGGGTATATGTCATTTTTAAAAGTTTTCAACAAAAAGACATAAAATCCCTGGTTATGACATTACAGACATGATCAGAACAAATAAATGAGACTTGCTAGTGTTAAAATGTATGAACTTTTTTTGTATCAAAAAAATGCTATTGCAAGTAAAATGTAATCCAATATTTTTATTTATACATTTATAGCAAGATATATTTGAATACTATGGCTGCATTTTTCAGAAAATTTGAAAAGGACATCATACATTCCAGGTCAGTATAGGAACCTACCCACATGTAGTGTGCTCTTCGTTTTTACCTCCCAACTCGTTACTTTTCTTTATCATCCCAATACACCAGTTTACAGTTGTATCAGTGCGCATGCGCAGACAGTTGACCTCGGGTCATTGGCCCTGAATTCAGGGCCAATGACCTTTGACCAGTGGTATTGATGCGTAAATGAAGATTGCGCCCATGCAAATGATGATTTGCGCGCACAACGCAGCGCGTAGGCAGTGATATCATCATAATTTGCATGGGCGCAATCTTAATTTACGCATAAATACATGACCTTTAGGTCATTGGCTTTGTGTAAAATGGCGCACACAACCGTAAACTGGTGTATTGCAATTGTTTTTCCCTGTCTCTCACATTCTCTTTCCTCAATGTTTTAGCACTTGAGTTCATTTACCTGAAAGCTACTGTTCAATCACAATGTCCCCCTCCCTCTCCCCCTCCTTTGGTTTCATGTGAATGAACTACTCAATTTCTCTCCACAAGTTGAGCTTGTTCAGATATGACTCTGTATGGTATTGCTCAAATAGATCAAACTGAATCCATTTAGATGAAAATATCAATTCGATGATCAGTGGGTTCGTTGTAATATTATCCTAACCTCCAGAAATTTCAACAAAATGTCAATTTGATTGAATAGGGGCATGAACTGGCTTTGTCCTGGTGACATAGAGCCACCACAGTCATGATTCCCATAGCTTTACCCATATTTTCGTTTTCTAATAATAATTGGAATAAATATAATGCAGAAGAATGCTGCATTATTGTAACTAGGTTTCCTTGTAGTAGGTCGGAAATGTGTATATTTGAGGAATTGGACAGCCATGAGTGTCACATACTTCAAACCATGAAGAAGATGATATTTTAAATCATGTTTAACAGAGTGTAGCTTGGTAAAAACTGGTTAACGCCCTTTACGTCTTCTTTTGGACAACTGCACGTAAACGAATAGCGGTAGTCAGCGACTTAATCTCTACATGGTCGGCGTTCGCGAAACAGACCGCGCGTGATTGCTGCGGTCGTGTCGTCTGGAGTCGTATTGTACCCAATTGGTCCCAAGTCAGGCCACGGGAAAGACATGTAGTCTCGTCAGGCTACTCTCCCCTTAACACTCTGTGACCATGAGGAGGGACAAGTGGGATCAAAGTGAGCTCCATTCAAAACATACCCGGTACCTTACTATATCTCTCCCTGAATAAGATATGGTCTAAGCCGGGAAATAGAATTACTTCCCAAGTAATTAATAGGGTATTCAACTGAGCAACCGTTTATTTAATTTGGGATGATTTTACCACATGCTTTTTTCTCTGAAATGAAAAATGCGTTCTTGAAACAAGTATTCTGGATGTTGCTTCTGGATGGTCTTTTGTGTCAATTTTAACAATGTATTCAAAATTGAGCAAAGATAGTATTTGTGGTCTCTGTGGTAGGTAGAACTGACAGAGCTGACCAACAAAGTTCAAACTTTCTCAATAAGGAACTGGATTTCCAATATGACCATTCATATTTAATAAAATCAAATTTTTTTGTGTGTTTTTTACTGTTAAAAAGTATGCTTCACTTGATGTAAATGTTAAAGGGATTTAGACATAGTACTGGGTTCTGTAGCTATCAATCTCATTTCTACATACCAGTTGTTAAGGAATGTGGAATACATCTGTATAACTAGATGAGTGGTGCTGTTGCTCTTTGGAGCTTGGGAAATTTCTTCTAAGAAATGCATTCTTTTGATATAAAAATGACCATCTCAGTTAGACTTTGAATAATTGCAGATCTTTGTTTAAATATGACAATCTGGAAGGACTTTAAGGCACTCTCATTTCCATTGCAAGCTTTTAATCATTTCAGGTTTAACTTGAAATAAGCAGAGACCGTTCATTGTTTGAAAGTGAATTGAAAATGACATGAATTTACAATTTGCTTCAAATGGTCGGCATGTAATGGGGGAAAAGGACTTCATGAAAAGTTTCCCTACAACCATGTTAGAATTATTTAACAAATCTTGGCAAATTTGATTGAAAATTATGTTATACATTTTTTTTCCTAATTTGGTAAAATTCTAGATTATGGTTGCATTTAGTCCATAATTGTTTTTAGAACCAACAGATGACTTACTTTCCCTATTGCTCATGTTTTCTGTTGTAAACCCCCTTTTCACAGAGGTGAAATGAGGGTGAAAGATAGAAGAGATGGTATTTGGTCCCACCTGTTGTGACTGGTCTTATTAAGAACCAAGCTTGTATGTATTGAGAGGTTTTTGTTGTTGTTCGTTTGGTATTATAATGGCTATTAGTCAAATTTGACTATTGTTGCCAATTTCATCGCATCTCTTTCTTTTAATGTCTTGGTAAAATTATTATTTCTTTCTTTCTTTTTCCAATCTCATTTTAATATAATATTAGTCATAGTCTACAAAAAAATAAAAACAAAAAATTATTTGTAAATCTATGGGTAAAACCATGTACAAATGTAAATTGGAAATCATGTCTATCTTTGCACTTTGAAACTTGGGTGTCGTGTAGAGACATGTGTGTATATATATGTAAATATATTTTTTGTACAATATCTGAAAAGAAATGATTATTCCTATATCAATATCAGGTTGATGTAAGTATATGGTTTTGTTCTTTTTTGAATGACATCTGCTTGTAGAATAAGACCACTTACAAAAACTAGCCCTTGTCTTTCTGTACAAACTTGTTTGTACAGGTACATATTACAAAGATAAGTGGAAGATGGAGTGTGGTATTGGTCTATAGAGAAATGTATAACGGGGGGATGGACGGATGCTCAACCAGAGCAAAGTGCAAGAACCCTGTACTATTTGTTAACCAACCCCAAATTTAGAGTTTGATCCAGTGATGTGCGCTTTGTATGTATTTAATTGTAAATTTGCCATCATGGATTTGATTTAGCAGCTACATTTATATGCATAGAGTTTTAAAATGAATTTCACATGGACAGACAGGCAGACATGGGATATTGGAACTGGAGCTTCGAAAAAGTATCAATTTCTGCATAACATGATTACATGGAATCATCCATTTCTGATAAATGAACTTCATTTCTTGTTCCATGTTTCTTTTCACTTTTTTTCAAATAATGCAATTTGAGGATCTACTTCCATGTTAAATACTTACGAAAGACTACATGAAATAATGCTCTTTTTCAGTTTTCAAATCAGACTATAATCTATTCTAAATATGAATATCAGTTGATGCCAAAGTGGAGCAATGTATCTGTGTGCAGGTCATAAGATAACTGTACGTCAAGAAATTGGTGTATTTTACTACAGATGTAATTGCTCTTAGCCATTTATAAAAGATTTGGTATTAAACTGGTCCACTATCCACTGAAAGAACAGTTCCTTAAAAACATTTACCCGGTATACCCTGTAGTACATTTAAAAGATGAAGAAAAAAGGAACACCATCTTGTCATTAACATCATTATTTTAGGTACTGATAGACAGAAGGAGGGGCAGATATTTAATTCAAATAGCTTCTTTAAATTTTTATCTTTCTTTTCTTTTTTGTTCATTTCTTTTTAGTGCATGTTCTTTCAAGTCTGTGATAATGCTAATTCCAAAGCAAATACTGTGATACCTGTTTACATTATCAGATAAGCTGCTGACATAATCACTTAAAGTTAGCATGATTTAAATCTTTCCAACAGACAACAAACGGGGGAATGCCTGTTGCATTTTCTCCTAATCTTAGCAGCAATTTGGAAAAGAATAGGCTCCGAAACTTTAATCTTTACTGCCATGACAAAACTGTATTCTATGATATTGGACACAGAAGCCGGCTCATGCAAGACGTGTACTTATAAAACCTTCATGCAAAAGAAGATATCACAGACTAATATACAGGAGCATTATTATTTATTTGAAGAAAAGCAGAATGGTAGGAGAAATGCATCCAATCCTTGCAGCACTGTGTCAATTTCCATTCTGAATATTAGAATATTAATACCGTAACATATAATACTGAAATTCATGTACATGTACTAGAATTTACAAGCAGAGTTTGGCTCCACCACTTCACAAGGGATGGATTAGGAATGGTATGCTTGCGACTGTTATAAGTTCCTCCTAGGCTGTAATGTATAGAGCAATGAGTTGTATCAATTGGAGTAAAGGTAATATTTGTTTTGATTATTAATCATATGGAGGCCTGTGAATGGTGTCCTACCAAAGCAATATCTATCCGTAATCAGCAGGGGAAACTTTCCTTTCAAACTTTATCTGAAATTGAAATCGTCTTGTTTTTTCCCACACCAACCTTGTTTCATCCTGTAGCTGCAATGCTAGACTATGTCTGTAAGTTTTTAATTCTATTTGTGTATTTGTAAAATCAATAGCATTTTGATTTGTGTGAGGATTATTACAGTTGTACAGATGTGTTATATGGCCATTGATTAAGCCAGACTACTTGTAATAAAATGATTTGGGGAAAACCAAATGTTACTGTCGTTATTTGTCATGACTTTCCTGTAGACTTGTAGGTTTCAGTTGTGGAGTAATGCATGAGAGTGATATACTATAGCTACTTTTTTTTGTAGTCTGAACACTGTATAAAGAGACGTATAATGAAACGCATGTTTGAACATCGTTTCGAACGAAAACTGGATAAATCATACTTGAAAAACTTTGTATCATACAAAAGTTATAAAAACTGGACGGGCTTATCATGAGCGTGCACTGATGATTGGCTAGCTGTCTGGTCAATTGACCTCTCCAAAATTTGTTTCTGTATACGATTTTGTTATGTACATGTAGTCTGTAATACTCTCTTCACTACACAGCTACACTAAGATCTTTTATTTGTTTCTTTATACAAGTTTTGAATAAATTTCTTTTTGTCTGAATAGTGCCCCCTATATGGGTGCTCCCATGCTACACCCACCACTGTCTAACAAACTATTCTAACCAATAGACCAGTTTCGTAATTTAATCCAAATTTGATGCACAAATCTTTGTTGGAGTGCCTCGTTACAAATCATTTAATTCCCCCTGTGATAACATGTGTTTCAGTGGTCAGAATGCGAATTGCATACTTTAATTGCTGCTAGGTAGGACGAACATGATGGCTTGATCATTAAAATACAATTATTTGTAACGGTTGAATTAAATAAATTGTAAGAGGCACTTTAGGATTTGTGCATTCAATTTGATAAGATTACTAGACGGTCCATTATCTTTAAGTTAAGGTCATGGCTAAGTTATCTTGTAGTTAATGACCGTTCAGACGCACTTTTGGTTACAAAACTTTGAATTCACTTGACGTTATAAACCACAAACAATCTTACAGTTAGCTCGGTAACCTCGAACAGTGAGAGGTCCTCACTGGAAGGTGCTGTGCAGATGCGATTACGCCAGCCTGGGGTTATAATGAATGTTTCCCCAACTTTTTTTTTTAATTTTTGAATAATTTTTGTTTTGGTCCCATGTGAACCCTGCCGATGGTATTGAATTGTTGTCTATAACTTTGAGGTTTTGCAAACAAAGTTTACGTCTACAAAGGCTATGCAGGTCTTATGTGAACATAGCTATTGTGAAGAGGCTAACAAACTTGTGAGCATGAATAGACACCCCTAGCTAGCATGGCCTCGCGATCACAATCACTAACTTTTAAATCCCGAGAACAAACTCTAAAAGATTAAGATTACAGATTTCTTTAAACTACACACTAAGCAAATGGGGGCAGGGTTAGGGGAGAGAAAGATAATCAATATTATCTTTTGCCACCCTGAGATTCATGTTAATTACTCCCCCCCCCCCCCCCTTCTTCTCTCTCTCTCTGTCTGCCTGTACGTCTGTCTCACTCTCTGTGTCTGCCTCTACCTCTCTCTCCCTCTCTCTCTCATATAACCTGTTCGGAGTGAATGAAATTTATATGGGACCTATATTTTACAACATTGTATGAAGAATCATGTACTGTTCATGAGTGTACAGACTAATAATCAACATTATATAAAGAAACTAGTTTTGATGAGGTCAATGGACTGGACAATCTTTGTACAATTAAATGTTCAGACGGAAGGAACCCGGCCTAATTCTCCATCTAGTTTTTGTTGTTAAAACATGCCTTTCACTATACAACGTTTCTTTATACGATGTTCGGACTAGCCAAAACGGTAATCCCATCTCGTGTAGCTACATGTCAGCGACTCTCATATAGCTAATTTCAAGGGTGTCAAGAAGGAAGAAAAAAATAGCCAAGATGTTCATGTATAATCAATCATTTTAATGTCCTGTTTTCTGCATTATGAGACAACATCATGCAAAGGAATGATTAATAGATATATTATATGTTAGACATATTATAACAATATTAGACATACACATATTTCAGAGAGAGCTGCAATCACAATCTATAAAGTTTAATGATTAAATAGGTGAAAGAAACTTAAGGGAATCATTCTCAACAATAGATCATATTAAATCAAGATCAAATATATCTCATTTCAGAATATAAATTCAAGTTAAAATTGTCAAGGCACAAATTTCATGACATAGAGGTATATATGTGAAAAAATAAAAGTTGCATTAACCAATTGGTAAACCTCTACATGTGACTTAGATATATATTATTTCATCATTAATAAAGTCATTCAATCAATGAAACAAAATCTTCAATGATTCAACAATCCTAGTTTAATGAATTTGTTGCATTAAGAATTACATCTCTCTCTCTCTATCTCTTGTACAGTCTTAAATGCAAAAAGCAATAAAATCTCAAATTAAATCAATTAATTGTAGCAGCAAAGGTTATAGTACTTGAACCTGGCAGAGGTCCTTTTAGATTGTATGCAGTAGTTTTCATAACACTGCATAGATTCATTCAACATGTAAGTCATCAAAAAACTTGATGTCTGACACTGGCAGCAGGGATTAGAAAAGAAATGCCTGAAATTTATTGTAAATAGAAGTGCTAGTTAGTGGCATTAAAAAGACAAGGGCAAATTCATCACAGACTATAATGAAGAAGTTCTAAAGCAGGTGGAGGGGTTCAAGAACAGTGGTGCCATAGTAAGCAAGGGTGGACGCTCGCAGTCAGCAGTAAGAGCAAGAGCTAAATCTGCATGGAACAAGTGGAGGGAGATAGCGGGAGTCTTCAGGGATGAATGCCTGCATGTGAAACTAAAGTACTACTATTTGGCCTTGAAACTTAGACCCCGTTCTCACTCACTTCGTTGGAGCGCTCTGGAGCGCTCTAACTAAGACCCGCTCCTCAGGAGCGGTTCTTAGGTGAGTGAGAATGCTCAAAGTGGTCCAGGAAAGCGTACTTTGAACGGAAGGGAGCTAGTGACCTTCGGTGCGAAACATGTAGTACGGTACATACGGTTTGGATTCCGCGCGCGAAAAAATTTATCTGCTGACCTGAGCTGCCATAGCAACAAGACCACTTTGACTCGTGGAGCGGTTTGAGCCATAAAAACTGCTCGGAGTGTGAACGCTCGCAAACCGTTCCTCAAGACCCGTTCCTCTGGAGCGGTCTGGAGCGGTCTAACTAAGACCACTTTCAAAGTGAGTGAGAACGGTGTCATGGACTCTGATGAAGAAGGAAAAACAAATATTGAAAATGACAGAAATGAGGATGTTACAAAGGATATACTAGGGGTAACATTAAGAGACAGAAGAAGAAACAAGGAAATAAGAAAGGAGCTAAAGGTAGGTAACATCCTGGAGTTGGCTAGGGATATGAGATTGAGATGGTTTGGACAATCGGAGTGGGCTGATGAAGGAAAACGAGCAAAAGACCGTATGACGCGAGCAGTGGAAGGAAGCAGAGGAAGAGGAAGGCCGGAAACTTGTTGGAAGGAAGGTTACTTAAAGAAGGAACTAAATCTGACAGCGGCTCAAACAGGGAACAGAAGAGAGTGGAGATTGAGGATTCGGCCAACCAACCCCTGCTAAGGGAAAATGGTTCATGGAAAAGTAATAGTAAAACTATCATTTGTATTTGTTCCTCTCTTAACTATATATTTGGCTACTACAATAAACATACCTCTTAACACCACAACTCTATTTTCTGTATATATACATAGTTGTAAAAATATAGCATAGATTAAATGGATGCAAATAATCTATATATCTGATATTATGTGAATACTTATTATGTAAAGGGATAAAATTCAATCAGCAACGGGTAATAATTTCCAAAACTCTTTGGAAGCGCATGGAGACGTTATATAATGTGATATGCGCTATACAAGAACCGAGTATCGGTAATAATATTATTAATCAATATCCCTTATTTGGTTATATATTCATATAGAAATACTTTTCCACCATTGGCCCTGATTAAATGTTATGGGGGTAAACACTGCCGAATACCCAGAAAGGGACCCCATATTTATTGATGAAAACAATCACAAGGCATACATATCTCTTTAAACTCAACCCACGTTATGATAACCGAGCTTTAATGGCATCAATTAAATGTACAATGTTATAGGCCGGATTACAATTGTATGCACACATATGAGCTATCAACGCCTACAACTGGGACTGGATCTCTTCGGTTTCTGTATCTATGATAAAGATGTCTGAGGTGCAGTCCCCTCCAGGGTAGCGCACCTCATGAGCCAGGGCAGGGCCTTCAGGATCATCTCCAAAGTCGACCAGGAAGTCATTGTTGACCGTCAGACCTCCCTTCTCGGTGTCAACGTCGAGCTGAAGGAGCACAGACCCGGTGCTGTCAGAATTCAAGATAGGTAAACATTGAATCAATAGTGGTTCAAACACTAGACTGGGGAATCAAAAAGTTGTGGGTTCAAGCCCCGAGCATGGCACTTCAATCCTTCAGCCAAAGACATTGTAGGCCATATTCATAAAACTAGTAAATGTTAGAACAAAAATAATCAATCAGTCTATGTAGAAAATGTATTAAATCTGGAAACCAACCAGTGCTGAAGGCTTATTTTGGTCTAAATCAGTGGGGCAACATGCATTTTCTCCACAGATTTTTTGTTGGGGGGGGGGGGGGGGTCGTCATATACCAATGATTTGTGACCAGCCCTAAACGTTTGGATACTCACTTCATGAGATCTGGATAGAACTGTTTGTCCCACATACTGTATAGAGACATGGTGACGTAGAGACGCTTGCCATCCAAGCTAAGCTGGATCATCTGAGTACTTCCTGTGACCTTACGACCTTTGACATAGAGAGGATCCGGCTGACTGGTCATCTCCGTGTCTTTAGTGACCTTGACTGCTCCGTCCGAGACGATAGAACCTCCAATGAAGATCTGGGACACACAAGATACAAAGTGTGAACAAATCTCAATGGTATTCCCTGTCTTCACCAATTCCCATTGACACTTTGGCACACTTTGCACATGAAACCATACAGGGGAAAAATTCGCCCCAGAAATGCTAAAAAGGGCCCCCAAAAATCATAAAAGGGCCACACACAAAAAAATCTATTTCAATGCAAAGCAAATTAAAGAGTGTTATTTTTTATGCAAGCAAGCTTGCAAAGTAGCCCCTAAAAAAAAAAATCTGGAAATGCGTGGGGAATGATAGAAAGTGTTGGGACATTAAATTTTAAACCATTGATGACTCAAGTATCTCATTCTCATAGCCTTAACATAGAGGCTATATGGTTCATGTGGTCAGTGGGTTCATAATACTAAATGCTTAGAGCTAAAAGACAGCCTTCTATCTCTTAGTGGAAGATATCTCTTCATCAATGTTCAGTTGTCATGTGAATCAGGGTTTGGACTAGCTCCCACCTACCTGTCCAACAAGCTTAGGGTTCTTGGTGTCAGTGATGTCATACTGACGCAGATCACCATGAAGCCAATTGCTGAGGTACAGAAACCTGTCGTCCATTGATATCAGGATGTCTGTGATAAGACCTGAAAAGGAGGGAAAAAGCCATTGTAAATCATAATATCAATTATTTCCTTCGGTGACCAATGCATGTGTCTTCATATGGACTTTGTGTATGCATGATAGCTAGAAATTTCACGTAAAAATGGGTAATGTTTGCAGATCTGAAAAAAGGGGTATATATATGTTTTTAAAGAGCAAGAGATATCAATGTGTGTCTCTTCACAGTGACTTTGAGTACGCAATTAGAAATTTCACATAACATGGGGGTAATTTTTGCTAATATTTGCGAATAATAAATTGTTCACAGGTTTGAAATTAAGGGGTCATATTGATATTTCCTTGAATATTGAGGTTATAGGCAAAATATTTATATCTTTGTGTTTTAAATGAGCCGTCATATTAATTTTACTATTATTATGCCATACATGAATTCTACTCTTAAAAATTGTCACAAACACATCCAAATATTTGTTTAGATGCATAATAGCAATATAATGAACAAAAGGGGTTATCATAATATATTCAAATATATAAATATTGAACAAAGCCATTGAAAATTCAATAAATCTTGAACTTTGAGACGTCAAACGTGTTAAGCCAAGTGCACGTATCACATACTGTACGAGCTGACCTCAATGCCATTTAGGCAGAGTTTGCAATAGCATGAAATATAATATAATATAATATAATATAATATAATATATAATATATTATATCTCTGAAATGCAATGTAAAATTTCAATGATCGACATTTGGAAAAGTTATATGTATATACTAAAATCAAAATTTGAGGGTGCATGCAACAAGCTTCCATGTAAAAGGAAAGTCAAAATTGCCCTAAAAATTGGATTGTGTTTGAGGTGATAATTGTAAGAGCTAAAAATGCCAAATGTTAGATGTAAAAATATCAGATGTAAAAAATGTCAAAACCAAAATTGTCATATGGCATATTTAGAAGGTACTTAATGTGTACTTATGGTAACCCACATTGTTTGATGTAATGGGATGGGTTATATGTCCCCCTAACACCAATCTGCCAATTAGCCTTTCTTGTTTCATATGCTTCAAGTTCTCAGTTAGCCAGGCTATAGTGTCTGTCATCATCCAGACCTGAATATTATAGTCGTTGATTGTGCACTAACCTGGCATTTCAGGCAAGGCCCAATTATCCACAGTCTTGGGAGGGATGGTGATCACTTTCTCTGCAGCCCAACTTCCATTCTGAGTCCAAAATAAAACATGGATTCCTTTAAATATCTTGTCATGTGAGACTATATCTGAAAATAACATTAAATCAATTTACTTTCATGTACATATTATCTTTACTCAACCAGTGTAGACTCAGACTCATACAGTATCTCTGACATGGCATTACAAAAGTACCTTGGATATAAAGGTCCGATATACATTTCCTAAAATCATTCATAAGATATCATACGTATGAAGAGGAAACATTGACTTCCTACACCTTCACTAAGCATATATTCCTACATTTTGTACACTTTACGGACCACTTTCAAATCAGCAATATAAAGACGTCTGATTTTCATATTTCTGTCACATATATCACTCTTTACACCAATAGTATAACCAGCCTGCGCTGTTATGTAAAATCTCAACCTCCAAAGAAATTAGACGGTAAAAGAAATTACCCAAACCATGACTATATCTTAAGAGATCCTAATTGACAGACTAAGAGATGTTGTTAATTCATTACAGACTTTCTTTTGGGATATTTCTATATATTATCCATCAATCAACACAATACACTATAGTTTTTGAGAATTATTCCTCATTCTTTGTTCTAAATGCGCTATTTAACATTTTCACAAAGTCAATAAAATATTTCAGATGTATATTCAATTGGATAGGAATGTAAGAATAAAATCTTTGAAAGTTAGACAGATATCTATATATAGTGTAAAATTGTTAGTTTGTTTTTAAGAAAAAAACTATGACACATGTAACCCTATAATCATATACATCATAGGAACTCAAGTTATTTCTAAGAAATTTCATACCACAATCAGAACCTTGATTATCATGCTTCTTACCACCATTTAGCCATTTTTTCAACATGCATTCTTGGAAGTTATAAACAATACCTTTAAATGACTCTTTCATTTATGCAACATAATTTAATCAAATAAGAAGAAGGGGGAAAACGTTATAAGATCTTAAAATGTGAAATACAAACTGGACCTTTTTTTGCCAACACAGCATAATCCTGGTAGAGTAAAGGATAGAATAGAAGCAAGAACAAATAATCAGGATTCCCAGGTCTAATTGTTTGAATAGTTAAACAAACTGAGCATGCTCAACACATGATCCCTTTTTGACCTGTTTCCAGACAGAGACGATATAGTATTTCAAACTGTAAATACTGACGTGTCTTTTTTTAATGACATTCAAGTTGGACGGCATTAAACCTTTGGTGTGTGAAACGTGCAAGCACTTTGCCAGTACAATTAAGAAAAAACCTATACACTTGGTCATAGAGTAAGCAAATGTTTGGTCAATTAGGTAAGAGCCCTTACATCATACCGTATCAAACTATAAATATTGAATACGCAGCATAATGATCACAATCCCAGACAGCCTTGAACTTTGAGCCGTCAAACGTGTTTAGGAAGTCTTACGGATTGCTGAGTGTCATTTTCAAACCATAAACAAATTTCCTCCTGTACGTAAAACCTGCCTGTTTAATATATTACTCTTCTTTTACTCTCAAGAAAGCTCCTCTCCAATTTACTCTGTTCAGAAAATGTTTTCATAAACTCTAATTTCTTTAGTAATTGATGATAGAATAGATTTGTTTCATACCAGTGTTGTATAAAAGCACATTTGCAATAATAACATTTAGGTTAAATATATGATTGAAAATTTTCTTAGAGGCATCGTGTAACAATGTTAAATCTGAGATGCATGGCCCAACGTGTTATCAGTGTCTGTGATATGGTGTAATACTGAAGCCCTAAACAAATTGCGCTTCAAAATGATCATGAAGTGCCTCAAAAAAGTTTTAAAAATCTTTAGGTGAGCGGTTTTACCATACTCATTCTCCCAATAGACTGACTGACCTGAAGGTTTATAATTATCATTGCAGCATGAGCTATATCCAGGATTTTGTTTCAGAATCTGAGACAAAATTACCCAATCCCTTTAAGGAATAATATAGATTTTAGAAGTTTTTAGTTCAGGTCAAATGGGAGGGGAGCTCGCAAGATATGTCACAGAGTTGCCAATTTGTGTTTAATTGATTGCACCTTCAAAATTTCATGACTTTTTTTTGTTTTAATTGTTTTTCTCAACCTTTCACTTACCATACCTGTTTCTCTCATGTTATTGCCTCTATTATTCAAAATTTCATGACTTTTTTTGTTTTAAATTGTCTTTCTCAACCTTTTACTGACCTGTTTCTATCATGATTATATTGCCTCAATCAAAACCAACCTAATATCAGGGTGGACTTCCCCTTTAAACATATTTGATTTTACACGCCCTCAACGGTGAGTATGAGAAATTGTTATCTGCGCTATACAGTTTTCAACAGTGTTTGACCTGATCAAAAAAAATATCAGTGGCAACTTGTTGATAAAATCGCTCAACCATTATATAATTCATAGGAGGAATGTATCAATAAACTGAGTGGTATGGTGAGAAACTAGACAGATATGTTAACAATATCTATAGAAAAGAAATATGCAGCGACCCTATCAACACAATACAATCTGTCAGTCCATCCTAGCCTTATGCATGCAAAGAAAACTGGCCCTTTACGGCATATATTAGCTCCTGCATCCAGAGATCTCCATGAATCCTTCTTATATTACAAAACATGATTGTCTGTATAAAAACATAAATCATTTTAGCGCAC
Source organism: Strongylocentrotus purpuratus (assembly GCF_000002235.5). NCBI lineage: Eukaryota > Metazoa > Echinodermata > Echinoidea > Camarodonta > Strongylocentrotidae > Strongylocentrotus > Strongylocentrotus purpuratus. Next base: position 15,803,787 of record NW_022145612.1, on the reverse strand, counting down.
TGATGTTTTTGTAGAGCACATTGAGATTTCACTGCTATAACATTATGTGATATCATTGTATCCCTTCCTATCTTACTAAACAATCTTTTTCCATCCTTTTATTTCTCTAATGATCCTTCTTGGCATCTGTTTTGAATTACAAAATATTTCACTTTCAGAATGTCTCAAATATCCTCCTTTATTTTTTTGTAGAATATACAGACTGAAATAGAATCCTGTCATTTCTCTTTAACCCATTTGCTTTTGTTTTGTTATGATTTTATTTTCTATGTGTGTTTCCTTTTTGGTTTCAAGTTGCATCTCATGATCGACATACAAGCTAACGTTACTATGGATTCCTGTCAAATATCTACCATCATTTGTAGAATCCTATGTTGGAAGATATAGCATAGGCCTACATTTTAATGAGTGAGAAATTGAGTACCTTTCATATATTACTAGTACAGTAGTGCATGACTGTATACAAAATTCAATATGAAACAGAAAAAAATATCATGTACCAGTACATAAATGTGACAATTTTGATTTGATTTTGCCCTAATTTGGGTTATAATTGGTATCAGACTCGTATAACATATAGGAAGTTACACCAGGGAGGTGTGACCTGGTTACACTAAGAATTATGATGAACTACTATAAATGCATTGCAACCCTACTATCAATGTACATCCATTATTTATTCCCAGGGCTTGCTGTGAAGGTACTTTAATTTACGGTAGGTGTTTCTACAGACTATAAATATAGAACGGTTTATTTTTACAGCTTAATAATATCGGAGGAATCCCCCGAATGTGAATGGAAGATCAAAGAACGTAGGAGCTCATGCTATGGAGGGTCATGCAGTTCTCATGATAAGCATATAGCCATGATGAACTGACACAGACACGATACGTAAGTCTTTGTTTTTAAAAAAGCAATAAAATAATTGTGCAAATTGCAAATTGTTTTGAAAGTATAGCACAAGACAGGGTAGAAGTCGAGTATAGTAATGCCTGATAAAATGCTAGAATTGTTCCTCATTTAAAATATTCATAAAACATTGACTGAAGAATAAGACAAACTTACTGGATTCTTGAAGTATCTGAAGACAGTGGAAGCTAGGGCACATCCTACAAATCCTTCGGCGGCTCTTGGGTTATGAAGGAATCGAATCTCAAGCGGTATGGCACCCTCATCGCCTAGTGGAATCTCTTGAAGATATCTGTGAGTCGTCCAATCCCACACATGGATACTCTTACCATACAGATCTATAGAACAAAATCAATGTCGGAAGACTGGTGTTTATAGTCCTGTTTTGATCGCCCACACATGCTCAGGCAATTAAGGCACCTGCAAATTAATACTATTACCCTGGCTCCAGCTATAAGCTGCCCTAAATAAATGAAAGTATTCAAAGAATAACTTCCTACCAGGTACCAAATTTCTACACGTGGGTTGAGGGTGGCAAATGTACATTAATGTCTTGCCAAAAGAGATTAGTGCAATGTACAGAACCACAAACCATTAGGTCCACAGTCTGGGGACCTATCCACTAGACTACAACATCCCTAGCAGACCATATCACACCTGGCAAACCACTGAAGACTGGTGTAAAATCATTTTTTAATCCCACACATGGAAAAACTTGCTATATACCATCTACAACAAAACTTTATTATATAGTAGAATAACGTAGTTAACTGGCCCATCCCACACATTAATAAGTTTCTAAACAGTTTTAACGTGGTTTCAGAATAATGCTGCAATACTTTTCTGACTGACACAAATAAAGTTGCACATTTTTCAAAACATGTTTGCAGGTATGTATATATAACAAAATATTTACCAGTTTGGCAACTAGCCTTATGGACAATATTCTACAAATCTTGAAAAATAAGCTTGAATAACATAATAAATACAACTACTGGTATTGTTATTTAATTGAAAAGGAAGGGTGTAATCAAAATGTGTTGGTTTGTTTTTCAGCACATATGAATTTTAGAACTTCATACTTTGACTTTCCGGTTTGAAATGGTGAACTGCAGTAATTCAAAGAGGGATAAGTATGGGAAGGTTATGTATAACAGATAAAGTGGAACCCCTTGAGCCCCAGATGCAACTGTAGGTGCACAATTGATCACATTATTTCTCCTTTAAAAACTAGAAGAGCTCTTTTGTCCAATCTGCTTACATTTGTACACAAAGAACAGCATAAGCTCAAACGTACACATAAGCAAACCCTTCTATATGATGTAGATAAAGATTTACGTAATGTATACACAAAGTTAAAACCAAGTAGGCATAACCTCAAACCAAAGGGTCCCACAAAATGCAAACAAACTTTAATATTTGTAATGTCTGAGCAACAGGCATATGCTTGATGTAGATAACATATGTAATGATGTTGACTAGCTGACTCAACTTTTTTGGAAATAATAAAAATATTGTCAGAACCATACTGCCGCCGTCTTTGAACGTGAGCAATACAATTATGATTCAGGCAATTGATATCCCTCTGAAGCCAATTGTACTGAAATGTTTCCCAGCTGTCTTACTACAGTCTGATTGAAGTTGAAGTATGAAATAACAGTATGGATTTGGACAGAAACTTGATAGATTGCTACAGCTGATAAATTGCTATATCATATCCAAAAACCAATCAGTTAAATGCACAAAACCACCTTGATATGAACACAACAAACCAGCAAATATAAGAAAGCAGAGGCAAATATAGCACTGAACACATATATTCCTCACACTCAAAGTAGGAATACCCAGTCCCTATGTTATATTCTCTTCTTTTCAATGAATGATAGAACTCAGATTCAAAATGTAAGTCAGAAGGAAAGAGATTAAGTGTTTATTTCATATGGAAGTGCGGTCAATAAAGCTAAATCTATATTTTGGGTGGACAATATAATCCTGCTTTTGACTTCCTTTGACTTCCTAAAAACGTACCTAGTATATCCTCAGATGGTGTTATCATTTATAAAACCAATGTACTGCATTTATAAAACCAATGTACTGCATTTACAAATTCCAATGATCTTAGAAGTTTGATGCCACATTACAATCTCCCTGTGCCGTTAAGGCAAATTAGTCTAAAGGGTTGTTACGGAGCCATCATGTCAAGAAATGGAGAATTTTGCAAAGTCATGGTGTAATTACACAAAGCAATCCTTCTGTCAATAGGTGCCCAACCCCACATGTGTGAAACCAGCAACCATGCAGAGAGGAAATAAAAAGCAACCAAATTGTATACAAATATGAACATTGAAAAAAAAGATAATCTTGTCAGACTGCATAGAAGGATCAAACATGGAAAGAAAATGAAAAACACTGCAAACAAGGAGAAAAGAACTGAGCAATGATGATATGAAAAAAAAATACAAAAACATGTTGAAAATATTTGGAGCCAGACGGGAATTAACTATTACGCTTTCACACAAAGTGAACGCCCTTCTGGCTCTGAACTGGTGATACATAGAGTACCAAAGTGCTAACGTCATATTCGCTTGTGGTTCAGGTTACTGGTTTTAAACAACAGAGACTGCTCATGAGGTCACTGCAAAATCATTCAAGATACGGCTGAAGCAGGGCAAGTTCGGTTTTGGGGGTTGGTTTGATCATCGATCGCAATAATGTTTCGCACAAAATTGTTTTGAACCAGCAACCGTAACAACTTGGTTAGTCTGTCGTCACACTTTAGTACTCTATTGGACTGAAGAAGAAGATAAAAAGGACATACTGTTTGCATAATCAGCTGGATCAAATCCTTTGAGGAATGCCTTGGGAGCACCCCATTCAGTGCTGATCATCACATTGTGAAATGGTTGATACCAGTAGTCATAGTTAAAGGGGGCATGTTCTCCATGATGCTCCCAGTTACCTTTGACCTGGAATGTTTTGCCATCAAGGAGAATGAATCCACCTGCAGGCAAAACAAATACAAGATATTGGGTCTTACAGGATTGTCATAAGTTTCAAGTTTGCAAAACCTGAAAGTTTTAAAGGACTACTCACTATTAAAGAAGAAGCAGGTTTATAAAAGGCCGGGACGACAAGTGTTCAAAGTTTTAAACTACAAACAGTCGTTGAAACAATATGCTGCCAAAACCTCCACATTAATGTCTGCATGGCCTATTAGTTAAAATTGACCAAACTATTATGAAATGGATGAATCAATCAGTCAATCAATACTTATTAAAAATAAGAGAAAGAGAAAAAAATAAGAAAACAAACAAACAAATAATTAGTCTGTATACCTTTTCCTTCTCCCTTGTTGTTATAGTCTCCCAGACAACTGATCATAATCTCTCCATTAGCAAGGCAGTGAGTTGTATGTGGTTGAGTAAGACCAGTCTGATTGCCAATGTCTTCTGGTTCAATAGTCTGAGCAGAAACACAGTTACACACAACACTTACAGGTCAAAGGGCAATAAAAAACAAGATGTCCGCAGACCATACACTAACCTGAGCTGATGAAAGTAGGGTCCTTGCAATAAGGAACCTATAGCTTCCATCCCTTTTGCACCAGTTATTAGGATTTATTGGAACATTCAGGGGTGCTGCTCCCAAATCCTCAAACAAAATTACTGTAGGTCTAATTCTTCGCATAAAAATGATTCCTACAATGTTTAGCCAGAATCCATTCCAACATTTTGGTATGAAATCATTTACTTCATGATCTATCAAGATATGAAATAAACTAGATGGAATTTTGACTGCGCGCAGTCGAAAATGATGCCTCCGCCATAGAGCAATTTAAACAAGTTTGGAGTTTAAATCTCCAGTGGTTCGTGAGATATCATGATAACAATCTCAATGTATGGCATTTCGTAAGTTGACCTCTGTGACCCTTGACCTTTGACCTACGTGCTCCAAAATCTAATCAGATTGTCTTCCTATGGTGATACACACTATCATTAAGTTTGAAGTTTAAATCTCCAGTGGTTCTTGAGATATTATGATATGGTGATACATACTATCATTAAGTTTGAAGTGAAAATTCTCCAGTGGTTCTTGAGATATCGCAATAACGATCTCAATGTATAGAATTTCATAAGTTGACCTCTGTGACCCTTGACCTTTGACCTACGTGCTCCAAAATCTAATCAGATCGTCTTCCTATGGTGATACATACCGTCCTTGTTTTCACGAAGTGACGGTAGTGAGGAAAATCGTAACGCAAAGTGAGTGCAATTTTTTTTCGCTACCGTCACTTCGTGAAAACAGCGACGATACTATCCTTAAGTTTGAAGTTTAAATCTCAAATGGTTCTTGAGATATCATGATAACAATCTCAATGTATGGAATTTCATAAGTTGACCTCTGTGACCCTTGACCTTTGACCTACGTGCTCCAAAATCTAATCAGATTGTTTTCCTATAGTGATACACACTATCACTAAGTTTGAAGTTTAAATCTCCAGTGGTTCTTGAGATATCATGATAACAATCTCAATGTATGGAATTTCATAAGTTGACCTCTGTGACCCTTGACCTTTGACATACGTGCTCCAAAATCTAATCAGATTGTTTTCCTATAGTGATACACACTATCACTAAGTTTGAAGTTTAAATCTCCTGTGGTTCTTGAGATATCATGATAACAATCTCAATGTATGGAATTTCATAAGTTGACCTCTGTGACCCTTGACCTTTGACATACGTGCTCCAAAATCTAATCAGATCGTCTTCCTATGGTGATACATACTATCCTTAAGTTTGAAGTTTAAATCTCAAATGGTTCTTGAGATATCGCGCTAACAAACTCAATACAAGGAATTTCATAAGTTGACCTCTGTGACCTGTGACCTTTGACCTACGTACTCCAAAATCTAATCAGATCGTCTTCCTATGGTGATAAATACTATTCCCGAGTCTTAAGTTTAAATCTTAAATGGTTCTTGAGATATTGTGATAACGGTCAAACGGGACGGACGGACGGACGTACGGACGGACGGACGTACGGACGGACGTACGGACGGACAACCCGAAAACATGATGCCTCCGGCACCACCTTCGGTGGCGGAGGCATAAAAATGAGGGTAACCAGGCATTTTGAAGGGAAATCCTTGATTTAAAATGGAATAATTAAAACAAAAATTCAACAGTTTTCAAGCATGCATGCATAATCCCACATTCATCTTTAAAAGTCAATTCCTATTCCCTGGTTAGATCCAAAAATACAAAAATAACACCAGCACTTTCAAGCTTGTTACGTATGTAATACGTCGTCAGAAGGCCTCGCTAAAAATTAGCTTGAAAGTACGCACAGATCATCAGGGCTTATAATTATATTTCCACCTTTGCAAAGATATCATCTGCTGAGACTTAAGAGCCACAAAGGCATTACCGGTACTATAACTCTGTCTTACACTGTAATGTGTATGGGTTAACACCCTTCTGGCTCTCAGTACAGGTGGGGGATATAGAGATAAAGTAACTACAAGGTATAATCAATGATGACAATCATGACAATCATGACATAATCATGACATTTACTTGTATGGAGTAGCATCTGCCATTTTTCTCTACTTTACCATTTTTCAAAGAATAACTGTTTCTAGAGTAATAAAGTATTTTTCAGGAGGCACAAAAACACAGTACACCTTGTAACACTGACAGTTTTCAAATCACAAACATTAAAATACTTGAACTCTGAAATGACAGCTGATAGTGAGAAGAGCTATCTGTTCCACATGACACATTGAGAGAAATGAGGCGTCATAAATGTACTGTAGAAAATATATTGGATCGATCGAGAGATGTAATAATTCCACTAGCAAACTGAACAATCTATTCAATTTAATTCAATTCCATAATTCCATAATGAAAACACTAACATCAACATGCAGTAAATATAATAATAAATATTATAAATAATTATTATATCTTGGTTGCAGTTATCAAAATACAGTCAAACCTGCTTTAGTGACCACCTGTCTACAAAGACCACCTGTCTACAAAGGCCACTTTTTGTGTTTCCCTTGGGCGGTCGCTATAGACAGGTTTGACTGTAGTAAAATATTGACAGTAAAAAGTAGGAATTTGGTTGCTGTATAAAAACCCTAGTGGGTTTGTCTCTACATCCGCCAGCCTACCATAAAATGAGATAGAGTCACATAAACAGTAAAATTATAGTAAAAAAATATCATTTGTCTTACATGGAAGATTCCAGGTCTTCTTGGATCAGTGCCGGTGTCAATGACATAGACCCTGGATGAGTAGAGGGAAGGAAGGATCAGGCGATTCCTGGACTTGGTGGTATCTCCGAAGCAGCTACTACAGGTGTTCCAGCCAGTGTGATGGAGCTCATCGTTCAGATTGGGCATGTTCAGACGATGGATGATCTACAACATCATACAAGAGGTCAACAATGATAATAATAATAATTACATTTATAGGGCGCTTTAAACAGGTGTTTCTAAGCGCACAGGTGGTGCTATCTAACTTAGTATAATTATTTAACATGTTCAATAGTTTAAAAGCAACAAAATAAAATAAAATATTACTAATACAATACAATTCAGTTGAATGGAATTAACTACTTGAGTGCGACTCCAGTATACTATAACTGATTAAAAAAGTGGGTTTTGAGAAGGGTTTTGAATGATTCATTGGATAGGGCATTTTGAATTTGGGGTTGGAGTTTGTTCCAGAGGGCGGGGGCATATTCAGTGATGATGTACGTGTCATGTATCCATATAGAGAAATGGAGATTGGAAATGTGTGCTGTTGGCTGGAGCAGACTTTAAAAGAAAGGGAGGAATGTGGATACAATACTCTGTCTGGCTATCTTCCATAGATTTTTTTCTCCAAAGTTGTACTTTGGCCTACCAGTATAATGGTGTTATTGTATTAGGTAGTATTGTATAAACACAACTGGGGCTCAAATAAAATTATGTGTCCTTGGTAAATTTGCGAGTTCATAAATGCACTGTGCAAAATGTTGTATGATATATACACTATACTTTTAATTTTTGTTTGAGGGGAGCAAAGTTTGAAATAAACTACTTTTCAGAATAGCAGACAAAGATTTATGTTTCTTTTCTCTTTGATGAAGATCATAAGTACATTATATTGATATGCTTACAATATGAGTTAATAGTAATACCTTTCTGAACTACAAATACTTTTTTTCTAAAGAGCTAATGTTCTTGATTTGTTACCATGTCAATATATAGCCTTAGTGGTCACACCAACCTCCAACTTTAGGGCAAACAAGCACATTCAGATAGCTATAAGGGTCCTCACTAACAAGTAACAGAAAAAAATTATTTTAAGATTGTGTCAAAGGGATGGTGGCCATTTCAGTTTTGGGCCAATGGACTACACTGCTAAGACCTGTGAGAATTGCCATATACCGTACATACACTGTAGATGTACATGTTTTGTATTTTCTGCTTAAAATTCAACCCTGTAAAAGGACATCAATTCATTTGGGATAACATAATATGACTTATTCACCACATTATCTAATAATTTCTTTTCTGTGCGTGGCATGGCAACATATACTATATATTTAATCAAGAAAGGTGTTTAAATAGACAGCTTTACTGTTTGTGAAATAGAGGCAATCTTTAAAACCCATATTCTGTGTAAATCACACTTTTACATTTCATGACACCAAATGTGTGTAATATCTAACATTCAAATATATATAAATACAGGTTTAAAAACAATAAAATCAATTGAAAGGCCTTTATCAGATAAAACATATTTAGTCAATACATGAGAAAAATCATGATTTTTTTTTACCTTCTTTCCAATGTTTAGCTTACTCTTTTTTTTCCCCTTTTTTTTCAAGTATAAAATGCGCATGGCATTCAATTGACTCCATCTTATTCATTGGTATTTTTGCAAGAGTTATATAGCAATGCATTACCCCCAAAATGCCATGAAATCTGTTTCCCAAGCCTTTTTTGTTAGTGTTGGACTGGTTTACTATCTGGGAAACCTTGTCTCAGTATTAAATTTGTCATGATAATTGACAGCATTATTTACTTGAATCTACATTAACACAGGTAATAAATCTTATCCTAACAATTTACTTTCGAAAATTTACCATGTAGGCCCACATAAAGCAAATAAACAGACACTATATTCTTCAAGATCTGGAAGTCAATGTGTAAATACCATACCGGTATTTCCCTAAATTCTGTACCTAAACTCCGTCTGAGGCCAAGGCCAAGGCCACTAGAATGTGGCCTCATGCAAGGCCTGCATGACTCAACTACCATATCGCCATACTGCTATGCAAGTTCATAATGTAGCATCATTTACCTGACAGAACGTGGGTGACTCTGGATCAACATCAACGGTAGCCAAGAAATCTGGCTTCTTGATAGGGGTGTTCCTACGCACAGCCGTAACGTACAAGAGCTTCTCACGTGGTGACTTCATGGCAGCCAGGGGGGTGGGGTAGCCAGGTCCCTCATTCTTGCAACAAGCTCCTGCAGAGAATTAAGAACCACTAGCCCATTAGCACCTTGTGATAACATACATACACTCAAACTCAGTCAGCCATTTATACCATCTCAAAGAAACAGCTAGGAACGTGCATACATTGTAGCCAGGGCATATAATGAGAGATATAGTGCAAGATCTTGTTATTTGATGCTATGTGAAAGTGTCTACTCTGAACTACTTTCAGGCAGATGAACTGTAAATACAGCTAAAGGAACGTCCAAGCTAGGTGATTGTCTTTTATACCATACTTTCACAACATATATCTGATCACCATTTTTAGTGTAATCACTGATTCTGTCAAGATAATATCTTGTTACATGTATTTGATGCTATGTGAAAATGTCTACCGATACTCTGAACTACTTTCAGGCAGATGAACTGTAAATACACCTAGGGGAACGTCCAAGCTAGGTGATTGTCTTTTATACCATACTTTCACAACATATCTGATCACCATTTTTAGTGTAATCACTGATTCTGTCAAGTAAATAGCCCTACTAGAGCTTGCAGTAGAGCAAATCACAAGAAAATGTTTTTAAGGTGTGAACTTTGTTTATTTTTTAATTTCTTTCTTCTGCTATTCTTGGTAATGAATAGGACAGCAAAATTCTATACATTAGACCTGCCTTTAAATGGAAGAAAAAAAAGTAAGAGAAACAGATCTGTGAAAACTGTATCTGATAAAAGTCAAACGCAAACTGGCCATTGGTTCTTTGACACATGCTCCATCTACAGTTACCCTACAGTCAGTCAGTCCAAACCACTTAACAAAATTCCTAACTTTAAGCATCTAGACCCTACACTAAAAATAACCCTAACCTAAACCATCTACCTAAACCCACTCTTAAACTCAATTTCAACTCTAACCTTACCACTTACACTATACCTCTGAAAAAATTCATCCTAGAAGCAAATGTTGGATCATAAGTTAGACTGGGTTCACAATCCCACCGCTGCCACAAGGTAATACAAAGTTTTGGTATGGGGTCATGAATTTGGTTCAAATTAAAATATATTGGAAGCATATGAGCCTACAATATTCAGTGAACGTTGTCGTGGTTGAAATGAAGTCTAAAGTTATGAAATTGTAAATAATAAACTCTTTATGTTGTATAGCTTCCTCTCAAGGTCAAGATATTAATTAAGCTATAAAACAATGTTTCTTGACTAAAATCGACCAATTAGCTATTCCTGTTTTGAAATTATATATCACAACTACATATTCTGAGATTTTCATGGTCGCAGCTACCATTGTACGGCCGTAGGCGCTATTTGAAATTTATCCAAATTTACCAGGAGCACCGGTAAATTTTTATATTAAATTTTTCTTCAAAGCAGTGTTTTAGGGGCTAAATTGTCTGTTTTTCTAATTTAAACCTGTGGAAATTTCCTTTTGAAGCTCATGTAAACCTATTGACAACCTTGATTAAATTATTATGACCATTCATAAAGTTATCAAAATATTACTGCATGCAATTCAATCAATAGATTATACACAAGTTACACAGAGATCTAGATAAAGGGGGAGAAAACAGGAGAGAGAGAGAGAGAGAGAGAGAGAGAGAGAGAGAGTGGGGTAGAGATAGAGAACAAGGGAATGAGAAATGAAGAGAGATATCTCACCTTGTATCTCACCTGACTAGTAAGTATAAGGCAAGCTGTGCCCCCCCCCCCTTTTTTTTTTTTGGTTTTGTTACTTGGTCGTGGTCATTAATCACAAAATGCCAGTCCCCTTCAAAGCTGCATAGGACTGTTACTGAAATTGCCTACTTCATGTAAGCATGGTCATGGTCGAGCAGAGATGTAGCCCCCTGAGGTTCACTTCATTAATTCTAATAACACTGCAAACAAGGGGCAGGGACTTAGGCAAACAAACTCTTATGGTCAACATGGTGGACATGCTTTATAAAATGTTTACCAGAGGCAATTCTGAAAACATGGTGGAGGGGAATTGATTTAGTTCTGGCAAGTTGCAAATTAAAGAACTCTGGTAAACTAAAAAAGAGCTCTGTTTACAAAACAAACAAACACAAAAACCGTAATATTGCTGCAAGAAATTGCAACATTTTACGAAACCAAATCTCTAAAAGAGCTCATGTGGTGTGCATGGACAGTCAGTAGGCCCTAACTATATTTTTACACTGGTGGTAGTGTGCACCTACATGGCATATGTGAATATGAAATTTGAATTAGAGTAATTGGCCTAAAATAGAGAAACAAGTAAGAACCCTAAAATATGCCTTCTATAGACTTGATCCACCAGTGTTAAGACATGGAAGAGAGTTTTCGTCAGACTTCATACAGAACAGATGACATTATACAACCAATCATGACAACTCCAGGCATATTTTTTCACCTGTGTCATAAGGTGGGGACATTCCAATTCGGCTGATAAATGACCATCAAAATAGATTTTATGTCAAAGTCATCCTATTGTCTCCTGGTAGAAAATATATAGATATTCAATTTCATATTGTTTGTTGAAGTACCTTTGAATTCAACTTTTTCAAATTCCAGTTGCTACTGAAATACCCATGAGAGGGAGAGAGGCATAAACGTTTCGCATAAAATTTGCAGTCTCTCCCACTTTGGCACACCCAATGTTCAAGGAAAGGTTTTTTGTATGAAAAAAAAATGCATAAAAAGTTTATACATATGAAGTTTAAGCATAAATATAACGAACATTAATACATTATGAGTTATGCATGAAAACTTTGCAACTATGCGTAAAAAGTTTCAGTATCAAAAATGTATGCATGATATACAAACCTACAAACCTAAAAAAAATGATGAATAGAATTTATGCATAAAAAATATAAAAAATAACTTGTATGCATCAAAATTAACAAATTAAAAGTGTATGCATCATCAACAATTCATCATCAATTCATCATCATCTTATGCTCCCTCCACTATTTCGGAGATCAGCGATCCCAGGCCATGGGCTGCAAGATATATAACTAATAAACTGAACATATATATGGACAAATATGGACTGCTGGACCTATAACTAAACATATTTGATAAGAAATATTATGCATAAAGGTTATTTCGCCTGAGAATATCTTACCACATATATAGTTAATTATTTCCTATTTGGCGTGCCGTACACTCATGATGCCTACAAACAATACATCCCAACAAAAGCCGAATAAAAGTCAATAGACACAAACGTGGATAGCCATCGACTCATCACTTCTTTAGACTAGTTGTATTTCGTCTACATTAAAACAATCACACTCAAAAAGTTAATCAGATTAAATGAGAAATACCTGAAGTCTGCATCTTTGTAGTAATTTTGGTAGTATATCTGCAAAACTGTATCCTTCCTAGCTTCTAAGCGACCAAACACACTTGTTGCTGCTCCGGTTAGAGCCAAACACACAATGAATCCAGGGTCTTCACTGCATGCACTGATTACTGGTGTTATGTCCTTGGAAGAGTTGCCTACCGCAGCTAACGATCACTCAACCCACCTCGTAGTCTGAAAACACGGGCTAATTTCTACACTTTGCAAAAGATTCATTATTTTAGCCATGCTGCATATTTTAATTTTTTACTGTATATTTATTATTGGTGCATATAACACTGACCAGGTAAAATAAATGTGGCTTGACCCAACATGACGGTGGATACGCTTTTTTTTTAAGCACGGTTTTTTTTAATTATTATTATTATTAAAATAGAGCCTGCAAATTAAGGCTAAAGTACCCCCCCCCCCCCCTCTACTCTTCCCCCTATCACATTCTCTAAATTTGACACTTTCACACTTTACCTAAAGTATTGAATAGAGCCTAGATGTGCCAGTTTCTGGCTAATGTCAAACCATGGACCCTTCGTAGTAGGGTCCATGGTCAAACACTGAACTCTACACTAGCTGGTGTCGAACCGTTTCAGGACAATTCCCCCCTGGACAATCACTGACCCCAGAAAACTACCCCCCCCCGGAAAATTATCCCCCTTCCCCTGAGGACAACCACCCCAAAGGACAGTTACCCCCGGAAAAGTACCCCATTGGACAATTTCCACCCCCCCCCCGAAAATTACCCCCTGTTCGTTGAAGGGGAAGCTCACCATAAAATATGTTGGTTTTAATATTAAAAAGGAGTTTGTTTTTGTTTTGTTCGGGGGTAATATTCCCAGGGGGGTAATTTTCCTGGGGTAAATTGTTCTCGGGGGTTGGTTGTCCCATAGACAAAAAAAAAAGACTAAAATTGCAATCAAAATTGACATTTTAGTCTTTTTTCTTCTTTTTTATAAATAAAAGATGGGCGCATTGAGGAGTTCACCCAATGGACGTGTAACTAACAAATTTGATGGAAAAACACATGACAAAATGTTTGAAAGTTTGTCTTCTTCTTTTTCCCGTCTAAACATTAAAAACTGACAATGTAATCCTATCTTTACTGACAAGTCCTACGAAAATATCATAAATCTTCCAAAACGTTCAAAAATCAAGAATTCTATCAATTACATATTGTCACAAATACCCCCCTCCTCAGGGGGTACAGTGCCTATTTTAGTCTCACTTTTCAGACACTGTTACCCACAAATGACTGACAATACAAGGGGTTTTTCCCTTTGCAAAGATCACTCATCCATTAATCGAAGTACGCCCATGTGAGGTAATAGGGACTTTTAATGGGGATTGCTACGATCGACGTCCTTTTAATGCACTGCCTTGATTTGAATGGACGTCACACGTATCAGTCCACGCAAATCTAAAAGTCAATTACGGCTTAAACTACTATACCCCGCTAATCTTGAATTCTGGCGAATCACCATCCTGTATTTTGGACCACTGACCACTGTCATTTCAGCAAGTCATGTCATATTTGCCACAGTGTGTTAGAACAAAACCAAAGGCGGGCGCTATATATTTTTCTCTACATGACATAATGATTCTTTATATGACAGTCCCACGAAGCATTTTTGAAGAAATTGAAAAGATTTCTTTTCATTTTATTGGGGGAGGTAGAGAAAGAATAGAACGGAAAATATTATATCAGGATTACTGCTTTGGGTTTATACTCAGAATAACGAATTTCAATTTATTTGTGAAAACGCTTGCTCTATGGAGAAAAGTATTCAGGTTGGAAAGTAACCTTTGACCACTTTTTCAAATCATTGAATGGTCGAATTTTAACTTTTTGTAATTATGACATAGATAAAAATGGATCTGAAGGGCATACCCTTTATTTATAAAGACGTGTTGAAAGCATGACAAGAATTAGATAAGTGCAGACGTTTTGGAGAAAATAGGAATAATCCGGTTATTTTTAATAAAAAGTGTGTACGTCTCAGCAATACAACATTTTTTTATTTAGATAATTTAAGAAAGGTATACTTCAAGCATCAGATATAATCGTCAGAGGTCATTTAAAACCAATCTCACATTTTTATAATTTGGGTTTTGCAACTGAAAGCTTGCTTAAAATTCAAAATATCTTTTCAGCAATCAGAGAAGAATGGATACAAAGTGATTTTATGGAAGTGGACACTTACAATTTTGAAATAGAATTGATGATATTTGGACGTTTATAGAAACTATGTGATATAAATTCTAGACGGTTATATGAAGTGTGACGTCATCAAAAGTCTATTAAGAATTTTTCAATTTGTTTTCTTCATTTTTCGAAAGAGCATCAAAAATAATGTCCAAACTTCGAAAACCAATTGAATATGTTAAGTATTTGGCTGAGATATGACCATCTGAATAAAAAGATTTTCTATTGGAGCTCAGTGTTATTTTGCTCTGGTTCATAACATTACGAGCCAGAGCAAAAAAACACTGAGCTCCTATAGGAAATCTTTTTATTCAGATGGTCATGTCTCAGCCAATACTTAACATATTCAATTGGTTTTCGACGTTTGGACATTATTTTTGATGCTCTTCCAGAAAATGAGTAAAATTTGAGAAATTCTAAAAATAGATTTGTATAATGTCACAGCTTCGGTACTCCAAAAAGATTACACATTAGCCTACATGTTACAGACGGTAACTGTCAATATGAGCTTGGAATGAGGGAATTGAAAGAAACACTCACAAGGATGAAAATGTGCAATGTTATATAATAAACAAAGAGAGTTTTAATACAAGCAATTGCAAGGGGCTGTATATACGAAAAGAGAGCTAATTAAATTTGGTTTTGAGTCAGACCATGTTTGTAGAGTAGAAAAATACAAACATTTATTTTTAGATTGTCATGAAGTAAAACGGTTATGGCAGGAGGTCATGAAAAAGTTACTTTAACCGAAGTTAAATGATGATTGGAAACCCATTTTTATGGGAATATCCGGCAATACTGCTAGAATACTTGTAATAAATTGTATTATATTTCTAGCCGAGGGGACACACGGGGGGGGGGGCACCGTGTGGGAAAGAGAACATATATATATATATATATATATATATATATATATATATATATATATATATATTAGTCCCCCCAAAATCGGAACGACTCAACCAGCCGCTGAATAAGCGGGGGGGGGGGGGGGGGTAAGAGAGGACACTTTTGGTCACGAAATTTTTAAATTTGACATTTTGCTCCGTTGGGGGGGGGGGGGTAAGGTCACCTTTTTAGGCCGGCCATTGGCATTTTTTAAATTCTTTTATTTGTTTATAAATAATGCCCCCTGTGTCCCCCCCCCCCCCTGGATCCGCCACTGCTAGTAATGACTATATATCTTTTTGTTCCTCCAGAAAACAAGGAACTCCGCCATCCATACAGAAGGTAATACATAATAAAAGATTACAGAGACGAGGAATATAAAATAGCCTTCAAAAAGGGAAAACTGGGGATGCACTTACAGAAATGGGAACAAATCGATGCATTTTTACTTTAATGGATGTGTTTTTTTAATAATAATTTCTCTCTCTCTCTCTCTCTCTCTCTCTCTCTCTCTCTCTCTCTCTCTCTCTCTCTTGTAGTAGATCCATGGGTCGACAAACCGGAACAGATTGCATGCAGTGTGTGTGCTAGGTATGTAAGGGGTGTGGGATGGGTGGGCCAAAAAAAAAAGGGGGGGGTGTAATGAGTTTGTGTGGCGCGAGTTGAGGTTGTGCGAGTGTGTGATTGGGTGGGACTATGTTAATTCATACCTTCCGCTAATGTTATTTTTTATTATAAACTGTTATTATGAAAGAAACAATGAACAATCATGTATAATTTGAGATTTGTCTATGTTCATTGTTCATTGATTGATGTAATTCATGAAGTATCTTGTATCGAAGATCTTGTTTTATATTACTTATTGTGGTAATTTCTTTTACATAGTGAATTTATGAGGAAGGAAATAAAATATAATTTAAACAGAAAAATAATTACTGTTTGTTTGTTTGTTTGTTGTTTAGGTTTATAGGCGTTTATCATTCAGGAGTGAATATTTACGCCTGTCTGTTTGGATTTGTTTTCTTTTCAAATTAGATTTGCTTTTTTGAATATTATATTTGGATAAATTGGATTTTAAAACTGTTTATTTAATGTCAAAGTGGTCAATGGCTGACGAGCAAAAGGCCTATCGGCTCAGCAACTTCTTAAAAACCTAATTACATTCGTTTAGTCATTTAGTATAGAGAATGAAGAAAACGGGCAATCCAACTTTTACCAGAAGTTATAGTATGGATACAGAAACAAATTGAGCTATCAATGTATAAATGGAGATCGTTATCAGTTTGTTGTGAATATCATAGAATAGACCGTTTTACTAACATATTCAAATTGTATGCATACTTTTTAAACACTGAGGTTGTTATTTCTTTTGGGTAGATAATTCGTGGCTTGGCAGTCCTGTACTTGATCAGATCATCCAAGTGCAGGGCCCCGTCTGGTAAAGAGTTTGTATCAATCGCAACTATGTACATAAGATATTGGAGACTGCAAACTTGCTATTGATTGGAGGACTTGAGTTGTTTTGGATCAATCGCAACTCTTTAAAAGATCAATAGATATACCCTGTCAGAATAAATAGATAACCAAACTTAAGGATAACTTGTATGCCCGCCCACCTTTCCACCCCACACCCCCTCTACTTCATTATTCTTCCCCGCTTGACGTCAGCTATAGGACTCACCCAGTGGCGGATCCAGGGGGGGGGGGGGGGGGGCGGGGGCCCGCCCCCCCCCCCCCTTTGAGAAAAAAAAAATCATGTAAAAACACGTGATTTTTAACTTTTTTTGGAGTTGGGTGCAATTTTTTTAATTTTCGAGGACCCCCCCCCCCCAAAAAAAAAAATATATATATATATGCTCACTTCCCCCCCCCCCCCCCCCCCCCCTCCTGAGCGACTTTTCGGCCGGCGCGATTTTCAAATTTTCGGGAGCAAAAAAAAAAGAGTGGGGCCCCCTCTTCAAGAAATCCTGGATCCGCGCCTGGACTCACCTCAGACCTTGCAGGACCCAATAGACCATTTTCGAAATGTAATCAAATTAAATACCTAAATCTTTATAAAGTGCCTCTTTACAAAATATTTCATTCAACTGTTACGAATAATTGTATTACAATAGTCAGAATGCGAATTGCATGCATTAGTTGTTGCTAGGTAGGACAAACAAAATGGTTTGCACTACCTAATAACATGTAACATACGCAGTTTGCATATTTATTGTTAAAATACAATTATTTCTATCAGGTGAATTCGTAACAAGGCACTTCACAAAGACTTATGCATTAACTTTGGTTACATCAATAAAATGGTTTATTTTAATTTAGTTTTTTTAATTTTCCGTTCGACTTGAGATGGCTTTTCCGCACAAACTCCTCGGGAGGTAACAAGAATGAAATGCCGAAGTATACGGTACACCAAACAAGTGGTGATGGATCGATATAGCCACTGAAGGGATCTCATTGAATATCTGGGGAGCGCATTGGTCTTGCAAGTTTGAAAAGGGCTCTTTGTATAATTTTCTTTAGTGTCTTCTTTCCCTTTTCTTTCTTCTCTCCCATTTTTTCTCTTTTCGTGATTATTTTTTAAATTTTCATTATCATTAATATTATCATGTATATATTTTTTAATATTTTTATTTATTCATTTAAAAAAAAAAATAATAATTTGTATCATTATTATTTTTTTGTTGGGGTGGGGGTAGGGGGAGGGGGAGGGGGGACTTGGATGGAGCTACTAGCTATCGTTGTATTGTCTTCCTCGGATCGTCCCTCAAGTCATTTCTTACCTAGTCATTGTGGTCGCAGAGAAAAATAATGAGTTACCCCATCTACGGCAGAGTGCTACACTACCTAAGAATTATCTTCCACTTCACATTTTATTCCTTTTTAATAGTCTACCTCCTAAATATGTACAACATTGCTACATATAAATTTATAAAACTTTTTTATTTAATCTTACCACAATAAATGCCAATTGTTTATTTCGAATTAAAAAAGGCATGCAGGATGTTGTGTGAGAGCTATATTTTCCGTGATCAAGTAACCATACAGTGCGTCCCAGAAAAAACGAAACCGAAAACTATCGATGTTTTATCATAACTTAAATCGCAATTATAATTAATAAATTACACATATTTGGAAAGCTTAGATCCTCCTCTTTCATTTGATGCAACTCATATGATGCATATTTCACGCATGAGTGAATAAAAGCAATTTGAAGAGAGGAAACCAAAAAGTCATTTGGCGGGCGGTATCTGAATTTTAAAGGGAAAATCACATTTCTAGAAAGTTCAATTCCTGCCCTTTCATATGACACCTCAATCAGGAAAAATGAGCCAGGAATAACAAAGTTCTGTTTGTTTAAAGTAATGCTTGCACTGATTTCCATAATTTTATCAAACGGGTTCGTTTTAACTGGCTGCCTGCCGTTGCAACGAACAGAGTTGACAAAAGACTTAACTCCGTTTCGTTGACGATCAGCCATGCACAAAGAAGACGAAAGACCTGATGCATTTCGGGCATTTGGGAAGTTTGAAAACTTTGGGAAGTTTTCTCCACGGCTTGATCAATATTTTGGCTATGAAGCCACCATGTATTTTTTCATTTTATTTATATTTCACGGGCCGGACGCATCGAAATCTCCAACCAAATTTCAGTACCAGTCTGCCTGCCCTCCGTTTTTTTTTCCTTTCTTGGATCCGCTTATACGCCTATATAACTATGTTTAGTTCTCTTATAACATTAACATAATTGACATTGACTCCCCCCCCCCCCCCCGGTAACTGAACCCTCACTACAACACTTACTGATACTCATTTGTATGCATAAAATCATCTATCACGGTTAATAATGGTGTAACTAAGACCAGGGTACTCCCTGCTCAGACTTGTCTGAAGCTAGTATAATCTCTTAATTGATAAGGGCCCCTCATCGGCAAGCTAGTAAGAATAAACCGGAAATTTGAACGGGATATGACAATTTACAGTTTATTACACCGTATGGTAAGATTTAAGAACAACGTGAGATTAGACGTCTTTGTCAAGTTATTAATCAATTATAGCAACCTTTTATTGGTGTGAGGTGACGGGTGTCTGGAACTTTTAAAGACACCTTTTCATGTTCAGTGTTAAGTCCAAAGGAGAATTGCGTTTGATTAAAATAAATTATTATCATTTTCGATATGATGACTGCATGTTAGTTTTGTTTGAGTTTGATTTGAAAACTTTGAAGTCTTCTATGCCATGAAAATGATATACAAAGGTAGGCTACTCCGCTCTGTTTTCAGATATGTGTTCTTAAACAAACCAAAATGGCGTAATGTGGGTGACCGTCATGGGATGGGGGGGGGGGGGGGTTCTTACTATAGGTGGATGGAATACAGCAAGGAGGCAACGCGACTATAGGGCGTCGTCGTTGTCACCGAATGGGACCATGATTAGTTTTCAATATTCATTGGAACAATAGAATTGCATTATTCGACTTTATCATATTCATCAGATCCATTATCATGATCAGGAGCGGTGATTTCTTTTCATGACCAAAGGGGGGGGGGGGGGTGTGAGAGACGAGCAGGGAGCATAGTGGAGGTGACGGAAGTGACTACCCCCTTACAGGTTTTTGAAGTTTTGTTGCATTAAAAACACACATTCCTTAGCAAAATTATATTGTAAAAACAAGCAATTTACTTTTTTCCACTTCACTTTTATGCGAGGGAGCGTAGGGACCGAGCGAGAAGAATTTATTAGTCTAAACGCTGCACTCTTGGGCCCTCCAGAGCCAACAAGTGTGTTGCAGTCCCCCCCCCCCCTAAAAAAAACTGAGGAGGGACGTGTCCCCTCTGGTCCCATCGAGATCGCCGCCTCTGATCATGATATCGAAGTCATTGATAACACTAATACCAACATGGAAATATATGTTGATAATAATATTTGAATAGTTTGAATTGGAAGAAATATCGCCCAAGCAGGCCATGCTTTACATATCATAATCATGTTATAGGCCTAGCCTTTACATGTATTATTAGTCAGTGGTGGCTGGCGAGAACACACCTTCAGAATTATTGTCGGGGAAGATCGAGGTCAGTCAAGTGCAACAATATTTACTTAAATAAGTCATCACTTATATAGCATCTTTTGAAGCAATTTGCAGTTCCCACGTTGTTTATTCAAGAGAACGTTCTGAGAAGAGAGAGGTGTAAAACAAATAAAAAAGAAGGAAAAGATTGTTTCTGTTATTGCAATGAAGCCGTCATCCTGAGTCTGGTGGAGACACAATGTAAATGGGTAGGCATTCCGATTTTTTCTTCAATGTGTCACGAAACTTTGAAGTTGACTTTACTTTGGATTTGGGATGGCAAACAGATAACAAATAAGTAGCAAGTAACGTGCAAACAAAACTAAAGACCTAATTGTGACTCATTGTTTGAAACAACATCGGCAGGAATAACGTCTTGGTGTCGTAAAAAAACACCGTGTTCTTGTACTATAGACTTCAGTATCAGCCTATTGCAAATCATTCTCCAGAAAACAAAACAGGAGTTTCCTCATTCCTGAAATTAATTGAGGCTTGAAGTCGGGAATTCTTGATCGGAAATAAATTGGCTATACAATTTATAAACGAAATCAACAAGAGACTCAATAATAGGCCAACCATTTTCACTTTTCATTCACCCCCATGACGAAAAAAAAAAGTTTTCTTGCATTATTGGGAATTTTGGATGACTGCCAACCAACATTACCGTTCCCTCGGTTTGGTCGGTTTGGTCATGCTTGTAAAATCAATGGTTTGGTTTTATGACTACCGAGTTCCACGTTTTTATTTCGGTGACTCATACTTTGTTGATGGCGAAAACTTTCAAGGATTCTCCTCTGTCGACCAGCTGAGCATAATAATAATAAGCGTCTTTCATTGTTGCGTAAGTAGGGCTCAGTAAGCGTCTTTCATTGTTGCGTAAGTAGAGCTCATGTAATTGTTTGCATTTCCAAGATTAGAAGAGCTGAAAGAGAGGAAATAACTTCTGAGGCATGACCCACTCGCTCCGACACTAAACACAAAAACTCTGAGTAATCGAGCATACACCTGTGCGCACAATAGAATAGGCTACCGGTATTCCTTCTTTTACCACCGCCAGTTCGCACGTTCGGTTTTTCGAGAGCGCGGCGCAGTTCACTTTTCTGCTCTATCTCGTCTGCACTCTTTCCTGACAGCTTGCCTGTGTCGTATACCCCGCCGCTGACCCATTCTGTCTTTCTCAGAAGTGGATATACCGGTCACGTCAATTCTGCTTCTTTTCCAAATTATCTCTGCTCTGTGTTTCACCGAGGTACAGAAGGAGCATACACCAAGTATTGCAGAGTGAGTTTTTTCTTCTTCAAACTTATGCCACTTTATTACTCTTAATTATTAGGTACTGCTGTTTTACCAACTTTTGACATTGTGATTATAAACAAATTGTGGACTTGTCTCGAAATCGAAACCTTGGTCAGAATCCTGCTGGAGCTGGCCGGGGCCAGGGCTGGGTCTTTGACCTCTTGGCTATGATCTA
Source organism: Strongylocentrotus purpuratus (assembly GCF_000002235.5). Classification (NCBI taxonomy): domain Eukaryota; kingdom Metazoa; phylum Echinodermata; class Echinoidea; order Camarodonta; family Strongylocentrotidae; genus Strongylocentrotus; species Strongylocentrotus purpuratus. The sequence continues at coordinate 15,781,402 of NW_022145612.1, read as the reverse complement.
TTTACCATTCTACTCTTGCACTTGAACAGTCCTGGTTTATATTGATGGAGTTCATCGTCTTGGAATGAATATACATGTTATACTTTTAGTGGAGTATGTAAGATTATTTTATAAAATAACCTTTCATAAATTTAGTGTAAAGCACTAAAGCCTATTTGCATCCTCGATCATTCTTTATCTATTTAATACCTCTAAATATTGCCTCATAGAAAAAAGGTCTCTCATCCAACTGTTTTGGTAAAGTAAGCCTCTTCAGATCAACACCCAGAGTTTTGACAAAACTTGAGTAAGGAGTTAGTTTATTCAAAGAGGCTGATAAGCCAGTCTTACAATAACCATTGCTACTTTGGTTTGTACTTCACTTTATATTTTCCTTCTCGTGTAGATTACAATTTATGTTTTTCTTCTCAATCACTGAAATGTCTGCCTGTGCATTTCTGTGAAGTCAGTGATTGACAGACATTTGTTCTTTTTGTAAATGTTCCATTCATTGCCACTGGTACAGATAAACACAGGAAATTCATTTAATAGAGAGGATGAAATGTTGATGTTGATAATGTTGATTATATTGACAGATACTTGACATAAATTCTCTTTGATGGGAGCTTGTAAGAATGAAAACAAAGCATGTTATAGGTTATTCTATTCAGAATAGAATTTGGAGGTGATTACACTGTGCTATCCAGATCATTATGCCAGGAAGATAACCCAGAATTCAACGAAATGGGTAAATGGAATGTAAAGACAAGAAATCTGAGGTCTTGATAACATGTAATCAGTATGTTTCATGCTACATTTAGCAATTGGGCATTGTTTGTAAGTCAAGAATAACAAATTTACCCCTTGCTTTATGGTATTTTCTTGCATTTCATCCATCTAATATGTGTGGGTGCCCCCTAAAAAAACAGTGCTACCTAATGGGTGTAATGCAACTAAGAGCCATGTAACTGTCACTGTTTGATTTAAATGCTCTTTTAACATTGTATGGTAGTGAAAAGCAGAAAACCTCAGCTGCTGCTCCATAATACTAAAACATGACCAATTACTGGCTGCCCTTGCAAAGGTTAACCTAATTATACCATCCATCAAATAATCAATACCAGAAACAAACAGTTACATTTTTATGGACTGAATCACGAGCCATGCCATTGATGCCAACACTTTGTAATGGACCAGAACAAATGAATACCGGTCGGTAAAGTGGGAATTCTAATAAGTTATTCAATTGTGTGAAACAGTTGGTAAACTGTAAAGTAATATTTGTGTTTTGATGGTTGGAATCATTTGCCATTATGCCATTTTTAATATTACTTCTCATAATAAAGAGAATCCTTAAGTTTTACCTTTTAGAATTGAATCAATTGTTACCGATGATTGAAGTGGTTTAATGAGATAGCAGTTTAATAACAAAGGGTGAAACATAACAAGGATTAGCTGTTTCAAGGCTATATCCTGCAAATGCACATTAGTAAGAAGTGCTTCAGCAAGGAGTTTGATTTCACTGTAAACATCTTTTATAAATGATACCTAGATGGAGAGGGGATGTAAAGAATTTTTATTAGACTTTAAATCGGATATTCACACTTGAAAATGTGGTTGAATGTTTCCCTTTCTCTACAGGATTTCCCTTTTAAGCATGTACATTTGTAAACATGATTTTACCTTAAAGGTAATACAAAGTTTTGGTATGGGGTCATGAATTTGGTTCAAATGAACATATTGGAAGCATATGCGATCCTACAATATTCACTGATCATTGTCGCGGTCGAAATCGACTTTAAAGTTATGAAATTGTAAATAATAAACCTTTTATGTTGTATAGCTCCCTCTCAAGGTCAAGATATTAATTAAGCTGTAAAACAATGTTTCTTGACTAAAATCGACCGATTAGCTATTCCCGTTCGGAAATTATATACCACAACTACGTATTCTGAGATTTTCATGGTCGCAGCTACCATTGTACGGCCGTAGGAGCTATTTGAAAAAAATTCAAAATTTACCGGGAGTACCGGTAAATCTTTATATTCAATTTTTCTCGAAAGCAGAAGCGTTTTAGGGCCTAAAATTTCTAGTGCTTTTGATACATCCACAGGGGCATCCAAATATATCAAAATTGTAAAGAATCACTGTCCACCCATTTTTCAAAATTTCCCAAAACTTTGTAATACCTTTAAGTTTTATCATATTATTAGTCATATACAGACAGTTGTTATACTTGTGAATATGTCCCCATTTCATTTGCCAGATGTTTGGGTTCGAAGACTGACATGGAATTTTGCCAAATGATTCAGAGCCACCAACCAACACATTTAATTGAAATTTAGCATTCAAACTATCTTTATGTCTACCTACCAGTACAGTATCACCAGGAAAAAAAAATAGTTTCCATTTAGAAATGATGTAGGCCCTATTTGTATAACAGGCTAATTGTGAAATCATGCATGCATACCCTTTTATTGAAATGATTGCGGATATGTACAGTGGGTTACACAGCTTGATTTTTCTGTGTAGTATGTGTCATGGTCCATATGTTTGATGACGTAAATTAATTGATTATCTTCCAGGAGGTGTGTGCTTGTTAACAATGGTGGATCCAGGACTGTCATTGTCAGGATGGGGATGGGGCTCAAGTACATAATAAATTCCTGATTTGGAATATAAAAATGGTTATCAAATTTTTTAGATGCCTATTTAAAAAATGTGCTGGGGGTGGGAGGGGGGCAGGGCAATATTGATGGGCACATTTCCCTTTTGTTCTTTGTATTTACTTTAGGTATGCCAAAATGAGTTCCCCCCCCCCCCCCTTCCTCCCCCATTTCTGGCTCTGCCTCCTATTGAAGCCTGAAGGACCCCTTTAACAGTATGTGCCTGATGGTTTGAGAACATTGAAGTTTCCGGTGAACAATTACAGGAAATACTTGTATATACAAGCAAATATTTCATATTTACATTTCCATATTTTGGTCTCTGGTATACAGTGTACTTCTTAAAATTCACAGCAGTTGTTTCAGTTAAATTCTATTACTCAAACATTTGTGAATTGTTCATGTTGCACATTTTAACATTTAATGTTTAGTCTCACTCTAATACAGAGATCTAAATTATTCAATTTTTATTCCCATGACTGAAATCAAGGAAATCTCATCTTGTTTCCTGCTATTGTCTTGCAATGCCTTGTTTTTCCTGTTGGAATCGAAAGGACTCAAAAGGGATTTAATGGGAGACAAAGTCTTCATTCGGTATTGAACCTGAAAAAAGTTTCTCTTGAAGGAAATGCATGTATGCAATCGCTTTCCAGTGATTGAAGAGAATATTTCATAACACTTAAACTAACACATATTTTAAATGCAAAACAGATCAAATTTCATGAGGCTTTCCCTGTATTCCTTGCATTTATGAAATTATACTGTCATTAATAGTACTTTACTGATCGTTGCAGGGGTCATCATTAATAATAACGGTGCTCATCGAAATGCTCACCTGTGTGTTTGTGTTTCGATTACTTTAGAAATAAAGCGATGGTTAATCCAATAATCGATCTGCAGCAAATCTGGGAGGGGGGGGGGGGTACCAGAGGACCCTCCCTTTCCCCTTCCCCCCCTGATAACTTTTGAAAACTTTTTTTTTCTGCTTGTCAATTTTTCAGACATGACGCCTACCTGGTGCCTGGTGCCTACCCTATTCCCAGTATGATTAGTCTTTGTAGAGAAATCTTTTTACTACTTACTCCCCTCCACTTTTTACATTGACTATAAAACGCAAGATTTGTCTGTTACTTTCCAGGTTGTCAAAGACCATGAGTCTCTGAAGCATCCTTCTAAACCCAGACTGATTAGATAGACTGTTGGACGAATCTCAAACTCAAGATGTGCTATGTGATCGTCACCATCCGGTCTCTCTTCTGGACCCTTCTTAGCGTCGCCATTGTCCTGGGTCACCTGGTGGCCTTGATGACATCACAATGGCTTCTCGGAGAGGAGGCAACCATCAACAGTGCCAGCAACCTCTATGAAACAAACAATTCTACTGCACCCCAAGACATGGTCGGACCAGTAGAGACCTACACACCCACTCTTGGGGTCTTCATGAGATGCGCAGAGATTTTCCGTGCTATCCAATCGGAAGGAGGATCCACTTCAAATCAAGTTGAATGCACATCATATATCAATGACTTTATGGATTTGCCAAGTGGTTTCTGGAGGGCGATGGTGATATTCTATGCTGCAGGATTCTTTGTCCTTACAGTCGTGGCATTCCTCTCGGTGTTTAGTCTCTGCTTTAGGAGTTTGTGCAAGAAAAGCCTCTTCACTGTTTGTGGCTTCATTCAAGCAATAGCAGGTAAGATATGCACAATTTTACACAAACACTATTTTTTCTTCTTTAAATAAGCTCTGATAGTCTAAATTTAGGATTGACCAGAATCATGGTAGATCAGATACCTCTGCTAAACTTTATCTATGGTTACTGCACCTATAATACCAGTAGTGAGTTTGGATTAAGAAAAATTACAAGTGTTTGATCTGGACAGACTCGATTTTATTAAGAAACACAGAGAGACGACATTAGAAGTATCCATGAATTGGTGATAAGTGATAAGTGAAATGGGCAGTGGACATATACCAACTATCATACTAATATTAGGGTCTGCAAAAGCAAACTGTCACTTGATGGTTCCATAATACTTCCATAAGACAAGTTGAAACCTCTCAAAAATACATGTACGGTACACTGTATGCATCATTCACTCCCCTGTCCTGGTCTGCTCCCCATTACATACTTGTAGCTAAATAAGTTATACTGGTTAGGAAGCCATAAAGTAATTAGTATACTTTTTGTCTGAAAGGCAGTAATTGTTGTTATGAACATGAACACAGCAACAGTATGTGCATGAATCCAGTTCTTACACAATATTATTGATTGAATCCTTCACTATAATCTTATTCTGATTCAGATGAAACTAAATATGTGTAGGGTACATGATTATTTGAAATTGTTTATACAAACACACCTGATATGCTTTGAAAAGAACAAATTTATTTTCAGGCTTTTTTTTTATCATGCACATGTACTGTATCTTCCAAATTTTGCAGCTTGAGAAAAGAGGAGGTTTTAAATGTCTCTTAGTAGTTTGGATTCTTGTCATATTGCATGGGAATATTCCCTGAATTCATGAACTTACAGCTTCGGGGTTACCTACCCAAATTTGACAAAACCCTGTCATTAATTAACTGCTTAACAGTAAACTCCCCTGTTTTCATTCAGTATTTAAGTATTGTAGAGAGAGTCATTTAGCAGTTATTGTGAACTCGGAGTGAGTTATTTAGTACATCCTTCCTGGATCATTATTGCTTTTGAAGTTACTACCATTTGACTTGTCCTGTGGGTGCCCTTTTCTCTTCTGCTTGACCAGCTTTCAATACAGACATAATGGGTGCCTATTCAGTGACAAAGTACCGATTTTCAACTGGGAAATAGGAATAGAAAGGAATCAATTTTATTATTTGTGTTTGTGTATTGGTTGGTTGGAATAGCCTGTAGTTGTACTGTACATATATGTTATGTTGTATGCATAGACACCGAGCTGTTGACAAGCTGTTAACATTACAGAAATATGATTTTTCATCCCCTTTTTTCAATGGGGAGGTCTGTAACTCCTTTGGCTCTCCTGGACTTGTCTCTAATAGCCCATTACATTTTTTGAGTAGATATATTATTTAGCAACATAAGTACAAGTACTTGCTGCAGGACTGACAATCTGACAGATTTGCTTATCATAGGTCCATGTCATCTCCCCTAGGTCCTTTCCAAAAATGGAAAAGCACATTACGTGGGTATGCGCCACCATCTCGATCGAGTTTGGGAAGGTTTCCCCAGGAATGTCACTTGGGAAATTTTCTCTGAAGTTGAAAAGTTCACTGGCCCAGGATAATCCTGTAAGAAATTTGATTTGATAGATGGCTGTATCCAATCTTACAGCTCCAAACCAAAGCATGATTTTTATGGTGAGGTAAATCTAAAAGCCTATAGAGTAAAACAAACTTGAAAATGTCAAACGTTTCCTTTGTATACCTATGATTTTCTGAAAATTTTGGTAGACTAGGTTTCTGTGCAGCTATGCCATATTTTAATCTTGTGCATAAATGTTAAAAGTATTTTAAAGATTAACAGAACTTGTTGACTGACCTGTCCAAGATTGAAGTTGGGACTCTATTTGCTAGGAGGGATATTGCTTGAGTTTACTCTTTTTGTCTGTTACCTTCATAAAGAGGTCTTTCTCTCTTTGTGTCAGAAGACTTCCTTTATTCTCAGGAAGCGATGAGTAACACCACTGTTCGTCCAGACAATCTTACCAAACTCTATTCTATATTGTCTGGTAAACAGGCTTTCCCATGATCTCATTCTGTGGTGAAAGTTCACTTTTTCAAAGCTAATCTCTCCACCCTACTCGCTAATTGAGGAGCAATTCATGTACACACCCTAATTGTCTGTGTGTCATAAAATAATTGATATCATATTGACAATGTCTGTCTCAATGTTACCTAATAAATTGCTAATTGCCTGATGACAGTTCTATATATGGAATTGATTTGAAACAATTCCTCTTGTTTTTTATATTGTCTGCAACTCTGCATCAACTCATATACACGTACCTTTTACATTCATAAAAGGCCCTTCTGACTTCTGAGTTCTGACTCTCAGCAGATAATGATAGCAGTGGAATTTAGTCTTCTTGAAAATGAACAATTTATTTCTGTTACTATATTGAATATCTAAAATTTTCATGACTGTATTATATTTTCATGAGGATATCAAACTTTCATTGTATCTTTAATCAGCTGTGTGCCTCTTTGCTGTTTGTGTGTATCGTTTTGGATCTGGTCTCTGTGGTTTTTAACTTGGGTTTGGCATGATCGACCCACTTCCCATGATTTCAGTTAATTAGAAGTGTCCTGTTCAAGTCATTTTTCAACATCCTTTTAAGCCTATAAATTAAAAGAAAGGGCCTACAACTGTAGATCCATCAAAATTCCATGTTTCAAATTACATGTAATATCATTCTAAAACATCTTGATTCTTGATCATGAGAGTTCTCATAATTAAAACATTCATAACTTTCTTATAAACGGTCCGATTTATTTCAAAATTTCGCCATTTTATTTGCTTTCATACAAATAAACATATTACAATGGTTGAATTGCCCTTCGACTCAAAGTGCAGGTTGGCAGAGGATAACAAAAAGTGGATCTCACCCTGAGCTCCTTCTGTATTGCCTAGTGTGGGTGGGTCTTGTTTTTGGAGAGGTTCCAATCGGGTAATACTGACTGATGCTCATCCTCACTAGCTTCTTCAAGTATTTCTATCTTATCTTCAGGCATGAAAAGAATAACAAAAACCTCTTTAGAGATCATACCAGAGTTGCGTGATCATACCAATTCGAATTGGGCATGATCTATTAAAGGGGTACATTGATGCCAATGTTTGAAAATGGAATGTGCTTTCACATGATGCAGACCTCGATGTCATGTCATGTAACACATTTTGACAAATTTCCTGAATTATTTGAAGTGATTTTTCAAATTGCTGTAGGCTTGTATTATAATTTATATACCCAGTGTGAACAGAATTGAGTCAGTTTAAATCCTTTTTAATAGGTTTATTCAAACAATTTGTAACTAATAATCATTATGATGAATTTTGAATTTGCAGAAATTTAACTAGCACTTTGTATTTGACTGCTCTGTTATAGATAATAATTCTAAGGTTGTGAGTTCCATTTTGTGTGATTATAGTGAACTACCCAATTAGGCCTCCTGTATTTTTTGTATCGTGGAGAATGGACAAATCTATGGTAGAACATGGAGAATAGCTCTAGGGCTTGTTTGATGAAAGGCAAGGTTTATGGAGCTTTGTTTGCCACCAAATAGAAGTTCAAAGATCACTTCCCAACAAATATGTACAGGTCTTGTTTAATCAGAGGATTAGAAACTTTCATGAAAAGAACTTACGTGTCAAGCCATTTGCTAGAATCATGAAGTATGGGCAAAAGTGAAATTCAGTTAACCAAATGACCAGCATGTGCAAACATATGTTGTGGTTCATTGTACATTTAAAGTATAGTCTGTCATCACTTGTTCGGAGTGACACACACTTGATTAAAGTGTCAGTCAGATCTGTCTGATGGGCAGTTTTCATTCCAGTAAAATGTTTGTCAATATTTACATTCTTTCTTTAGCAAAATGTGTATGTAATGTAAGGATAGATACAAGCATACTTATCTCTGCATGTATTGTACACATACAATGCTGTTGTGCAAACATCTCATGAAATTTTGTTGTAATTCATTATTCTTGTACTTAATCCATTTAGCTAAAGATTTGCACCGAGCTGTCTCTTATATGTCCCTCTTTTATTCACATCGACTTCTGGGTGTACCACCCCTTTAATTCTCTGGTCTCCATGTATATGGCTACTCTACCTTTGTCTTTAATACATACTGCCACTAGATGAGTATTTAAATTCTAGATGAGATTAACTCTAATTAGAGTATTTTTCGATGGCTAACCCAACCTACAATTACTGAGGAGGCGATGAAATCAAGAGATGGAAAATAGGATTTGGGACTTACTCACTCATTGGTGAAAGACTCATTGCTTTTGCAGATCAACGCATTGGAACTAATTTCTTAGATTTCCACAGAGGCCTTGTATAATTGTATCAGAATTTCTGCTCTGGCTCAGAAACTGTGAAATAAATTTCTCCTAAATCATTTCACTCAAGTTTAAGGAACACCCAGGTATATTTTTTTTCCTGTTTGGTCATGATATATGTAACAAAATATGTTCCTTTTTTAGAATTGAGTCTACATGTATATTGAGAAGAATTCTTCCAAAGATTTGTTGTGCTTCTCTGCACTAAGAAGTTGCCAGAGGCCTTGCTATTGGGTTGCATTCATTTGCAACCATTTGTTGCTACAATTACTCGTGAATTGATGAAGGGATTCCAATAAGACTGAGCTCAGATTTGTTTAGGTAAAGCTGAACTGAGTAGACTTTGGGGGTCTTAAGGTCAAGGGCTACAGGTCAAATTTATATGAAGGAGGATATTTTGCACCCCAAAGGCCTGTTTTCATCGGACCGAGGTTGCAAAATAACCCGCTATTTTAACTAGCCCAATCTCAAATTAGCCAGCTAATTTGCGTCTTCATTAGCCAGCTAATTTGCGTCTTCATCAGCCCGCAGTTGCAATTAGCAGGCTATTCGGTCAAGAAAATATCCAGAGAAATCTTGGTCTTGTTTCCAAAATATCCCGCTAATTTCTGAGTCTGAAAATGGTGGGCTATTTGCAACTTTGGTCTGATGAAAAAGGGCCTTTTGATTAGTTGTAATGTAAGCCCAAGAACAAGAATATATATTAAATCCTTAAACAAAATGTTGAAGCTAATACTAACCGTGTAGCAGACTTTGCTTACATAGTCTATATGATATAATTTGAATACATAAAGTTCTGATTGAATTTGAAAGATGTATAATTTGATATAATAAGATAATTTTAACTTTCTATATATCCATTCTTTAACTTTATATTATGTACTTAAAGTATAAATGGATCTTGCCCATACAGTAGAGAGGTATCACATGAATATGCAAATGACACACCACACCTGCATTTTGTTCTCTTTGAGGCAGCATGGTTTACATTAGGCCTACAATGTACACACCAAATATTTGTTCTGCACATAATGTTTACAAGTAAAACCATCCATCTCTCTTCACCTGTCTGTAATACTTGCTGCACATGTGTTCCGTGTGAAAAAAGGCTAGAGTTTGTAGAGAAAGTACAACCTGAGAGCTTGGAGGGACAAGTGTTCGACATGAGTCAGCGAAAGGGCTGATGTAATATGTCACCACTCGAGAAGAGAATGAATAAAAAGAGAGCATATTTTAGGAAAACCCTGTTTACACTGGTGCAATATTAATAAACCAATAAACTCAAGGTTGACCTGCGCTGACCAGAAAGGTGTTTAGTGGGACTCCACCCTGTCGGCTATGGGTCTATGGAGTCTATGGGGTCTATTGGGTGACCGGGCTAGACCCAGAAGGCCCTGACTAATCATAGAGCTGTGATGTCTGTATCAAGACCGTGAAGTGTCAGATTGAACCATGAATTGTAAATTGTGCACCTGTAGATAATATGATTTATTAGTAGGACTATTTCCTGGTAAAGCTTTTGCCGAAAACAGCTGTAGATATCATCTAGGTCAAACTAGGGTCAATGAATTGTAAAAACTTTGAGGTACTCTGTAATTTTTATGAAGTCATGTCTATCGATCCTCTCTGTTTGATTTGTGCATCATCCTTTTCTTCACTTGTTGGAAATATATAAATAAAAATATTCAAACACCAGGATTATAGCTGAGATTGTTACTTGTTTCTCTTGTTTTCTAATTACATGTATTTGTTTGTACATTTACCAATTGTAACCAAAAAATACAGCTTCTTTGCTTCAACAGTGTGTATACTGGTCTCGGTATTTGTTGTCTTAATTGGTTTGCAGCCTATGATTTGTATTAGACATTCAGCGCCTTATTGCCAGCATTAGGCTTAGATTATTTGATTCTACTCCTCAATTATATGGCACTTCATTTTAAGTCAACTGAATTTCCAAAGCATTGTCAAATCATAATTCTTGTATGAGAAAATAAATATACCGGTATATATATATTTTACATTAAATGTCAGTCAGTATTCCATCATAACTAGCTAATCATAACAGCATAAGTCAACAAATGCATGAAAAAAGATGAGCAAGACTCTCACGGCTCTCAGTAATATTCATACTGTGTCATAACCACATTGATTACTTGTGGTCAGATTACTGACAGGTTCTCAATGGAGATACATGTGTTTAGCTATCACTGGAGGGTGTGTGGGTAGGCAAGGACGGTGGGTGTGTGTGTGTGTATGGTGGCCCTGAAGGGACATCGCGAATAGACTAAATCGTGAAAAATATGCGATAAAATTCACGATATCGTCAATTTTATCGCATATTTTTCACGAAGAAATTCACGAAATTGACGATATCGTGAACTTTATCGTGAACTTTTCACGATGAAATTGACGATATCGTGAATTTTATCGTGAAAAGTTCACAATATAAAGTTCACGATATCGTCAATTTTATCGTGTACTCTATCGTGTACTCTATCGTGTACTCTATCGTGTACTCTCCTGACGGGCGCTTCGTAAACAAAACCAGCCATAGCTGGGGGAGACAGAGAGAAGGAAAAAAGGGAAAGGGAAAGAGAAGATAAAAGGAAAGAAAGAATAATAAGAAGAAAAGAGGGAAACGGGGGGGGGGGGGGGGGGGGGGGGGGGGGGGGCGAAGGGCTCTTGCCTCCTCCTCACTCCCCCCCTTCCCCGCCAAAAAATAAATCAGAGAGAGAGAGAGAAGGGAAAGGGAAAGGGAAAGAGAAGATAAAAGGAAAGAAAGAAGAGGAAGAAGAAGAAAAGAGGGAAACGGGGGCAAAGGGCTTTTGCCTCGTCCCCCCGCCCCCCGCCAAAAAATAAATAAGAGAAAGAGAGAGAGAAGGAAAGGGAAAGAGAAGAAAGAAAGAGAAAAACGAAAAAGAGGGAGAATAGGAAAGAAAGGAAAAGAAAGGAGGCAAGAGCCCTTCGCCCCTGTTTCCCTCTTTTCTTATTCTTTTTCCTCTTCTTTCTTGCCTTTTATATTTTCTTTCCCTCTCCCTTCTCTTTCCCTTTATGGCGGGAGGGGGGAGGGGGAGGTAAGAGCCTTTCGCCCTTCCCCCGTTTCCCTCTTTCCGTCTTCTTCTTCTTTCTTTCCTTTTATATTTTCTTTCCCTTTCCCTTTCCCTTCACTCTATCTCTCTCTCTCTCTCCTATTTATTTGTTGGCGCGGGAGGGGGGGAGGAGGCAAGAGCCCCTCTTTTCTTCTTATTCTTCTTCCTTTCCTTTTTTATTCTCTTTCCCTTTCCCTTCTCTCTCTCTCTCTTATTTATTTTTTGGGCGGGGGGATGCAAGAGCCCTTCGCCCCCGTTTCCCTCTTTTCTTCTTCTTCTTCCTCTTCTTTCTTTCCTTTTATCTTCTCTTTCCCTTTCCCTTTCCCTTCTCTCTCTATCTCTTATTTATTTTTTTGGCGGGGGTGGGGAGGGAGGAGGCAAGAGCCCTTCGCCCTTCCCCTGTTTCCCTCTTATTCCTCTTCTTTCTTTCCCTTTCCCTTCTCTCTCTCTCTCTCTCTCTTATTTATTTTTTTGGCGGGGGGGGGGGGGGGGGGGAGGTAAGAGCCTTTCGCCCTTCCCCCGTTTCCCTCTTTCCTTCTTCCTCTTCTTTTTTTCCTTTTATATTTTCTTTCCCATTTCCTTTCCCTTCTCTCTCTCCTTATTTATTTTTTGGCGGGGGGGGGGGGGGGGGGGTGAGGAGGAGGCAAGAGCCCTTCCCCCCCCCCCCCCCCCCCCCCCCCGTTTCCCTCTTTTCTTCTTATTATTCTTTCTTTCCTTTTATCTTCTCTTTCCCTTTCCCTTTTTTCCTTCTCTCTGTCTCCCCCAGCTAGGGCTGGTTTTGTTTACGAAGCGCCCGTCAGGAGAGTACACGATAGAGTACACGATAGAGTACACGATAAAATTGACGATATCGTGAACTTTATATCGTGAACTTTTCACGATAAAATTCACGATATCGTCAATTTCATCGTGAAAAGTTCACGATAAAGTTCACGATATCGTCAATTTCGTGAATTTCTTCGTGAAAAATATGCGATAAAATTGACGATATCGTGAATTTTATCGCATATTTTTCACGATTTAGTCTATTCGCGATGTCCCTTCAGGGCCACCATATGTGTGTGTGAGGTCGAGTGAGTATGAGGGATGCTAACTGGATGATTGGGTAATGGCTCTTGTTCCCAGGGGAGTGAGAAGTAATGATCCAAACCAATTTATTTGACACTTCATCTCAAATGCTCTCAGGAATCGTTTATTGACTTCTTAGATTCTCCCATATCATCTTTTTGGGCAAAAGTAATCAGAATGGTTACATTCCAGTCCATTTCATTCAAATTATCTTTTCTTCAACGGTCTTTTCTTCAACTGTCTATCATTTCCAAGATTTTTCCCCCTTTATGCTTGTAGTCTGCTCATAGAGACCTGTTATTATATTTTTGTTTCCAGAGGAACTTTTAGATGACATTTAATGAATACCAATGAGCTCCATTAAATTCAAAAGGTTCCTACAGGGTATGTAGCTCTGTTTATAAAAAGACATGAATATTTGAGAGGGAAAAAGAGAGTTTACTTTAGTGTACTTGCATTCCTCACCATTTTACTTTACTTTACATTACAGGTGTATGTTATGACTTGAACTGGGGTTTTTATTTGGAGACTGACATTGAATGCTCTTTGATTCAGAATTATTCAGGCGTTGTGTAAATGAGATGAAATTTATGGATGAATGGATCCGATGGTATTGCAATGGATATATGCAATAAAGCTATGTGCTTCCGCTCAGGGATGAAACAAATTACAAAATGGAATATGAACTTAATATATTCAGACTAGATACACAGGTATATGTGACAGGAGATTTTTTTCTGTACAGGGAGTATACTGTGTTTTCAAATGAAGATAAAATCATGTTGGAGATGATGGTTGCTGTGCGAGAAGTTTTGTGAATGGGAATTTTCTTGTTCGAAATTCGAATTTGTCTTTAGTTTAGTCATCTTTCAAACTTTAAAGCCTTCAGCATTTTTAACACTCAGCCATACCTCAAGGCTCAAGTTCTTCATTCTACCCAAGGAGTGCAAATGAATAGGTTTGCACAAATGAAAAAAAAGTCTGCCTTTCAGGAAATTACGCCTCTAAGCTCCTGGTGATATTCAATTAATGGCAGCCCCCGGTGAACTAATGAAGGGAAATCTGATTTTGGATTGATTTCTGAGCGGCCGAATGTGAAGCATGTTCGTTAGTCAGAGAGTAAATTGGTGCCCTGGAAATACTGCTCCAGTAGGAAGGTGTGTTTGTAGGAGCTAAAAGTCTGTCTGTGGTTATGCCTTGGGGTAGATTAGGGTTCTTGACAAATGCAAAGAGCTTGTGATATGGTTAACTAGTGCTTGAAAGTTTCTCTATTGCATGTCTGAGAATTGTGAAATGTTCAAGCCTGGGTAAGGGCAGTTTTTTGAAGTACATGTATGCATTACACATTAGAGTGTTGAAATGAGAAAATCCTAGACTACAATTTTTATTTAGAAGTCTTGGATTATATTGACATAAGGTCCAAGGTAAAGATGAAAAAGCCAAAGTTATAAATATTCTAATTTCAATTTGTGATAAAGATGAAATAAACTACTAAAATTAAATTTGCACTCTTGTGACTTGTCAAGTACTTCAAACAGAATAATATATCTGCCAGTTGAATTCAACAAAAAATGATTACCGTATCTGCTGATTAATGCGAAAAGGAAAACAAGGAAATTGATGTATCCTGATACTCCAGGTTGATTACAAATTGAGCATCAGGTCCTCGCATGTTTTTCAGTCAATTTGATTTACTGCAAAAAGCAAGTTTATGCTGGTTCTTAATTTAAAACTTTGCTAGTCCAAACCATCTATCTACTGTATGATAAACCATTCAAATTTGTATAAAGCTTCTTTCTCATTACAAGAATATAAGCTTGAAGCTGACGGGTGACAAAGGCATGAAAGAATTTACGGTTTCACTCCTCGTATATTCAATCTAAAATCATTGGAGAGACAACTGCCCCTTCCCCTTCCCTCAATCCCCCTGATTCAGTAAACACTGTACCATATTATAACGGAAGCAGTATTAATTACACAATTCTCAAACTTAAATAAGGTTTAATCCTTGCAAGGACATTACAGCTTAGGATCTCACAAATCATGAATACATGCATGCAAAGTGACCAACATTATAGCCAATAACCAACTCTTACCATCAGAGCACAGACTATATTTAATGACTATGATTTTCATACCCCTTTTTTGTCTAGTGAGAACCATGATAATTTAATAAAAATACTGAATGATGAACCAAAAGGAGAAATATGAATATCAATTGTTCATTCATCAAGATCATACTAGATCTTGTTTTGTAGCCATGCAAAAATGTATGTGTCAGTCTACCAATTAACATACAGAAATTACTTACTCTATTTAGTTTAATAAACAGGTTTATAATGATATTCATAGCATTTTTCCTCTCTATTCCAGGCATAGAGTACTTTTTCAATTTGCCTTATAAGGAGAGAGAATGGTTGGAAGCAAATATTATTTGAGAACTTTCTTACTCATACAATTTTTGAAAGAAAACCATGCTATGAACAAACAACAAGGCTCATTTAATACCATTATTGATGTTTTCCCTCTTACTCATCAGTTTGACGATGCAATTAAGATGGCAGGCTATTGTGATGTCTACTTCCATACCAATACAGCAATTTGTTTCACTAATATCACAGTTTTCAAACGAACACTTCTCTCATTGTTGATCTAAAAGGAAGCTGATCTTTACGGCTTAGTTGGCTTTCTGAAAACCATTTATCTCCTGATTGGGTTGTCATTGTTGGGAATTAATGGAAGGGAAGGTCCCCAGGGTACGGGGAATGCGGTTGAAAGCGCACCAGAGGGGAAAGCTGTCCTAATTGTTGCCAACAGTGAAGTTTGGTTACTGTGGGGACTACAGAGTGTTTACCATTCATATGAGAGATGGGGGAAGAGGTAATTGCACTTTTTAGGCCAGACGTGACCTGTCTCATGTTTGTTTTTAATTGTTAAGTCAGACAATGGACCTAATCAGCTATGATTATGAGAGTTATTGAACAATGATTTCCATTCTAACATTCCTAATCATCCGAACTAATTTTTCTTCTGTATCATCCTTGCAGGTCTGTTGATCCTGATATCCTTAGTCTTCTACCCGGCAGGATGGGGTGCAGAGCGGGTCCAGGACCTGTGCGGACCTGATGCTGCCCCCTTCCAGCCAGGGACCTGTGCCATAGGCTGGTCTTTCTTTGTTGCTGTGGGCTCCACCGTGGCTACTTTTCTCTCGGCTGTGCTGTCCGTCCAGGCAGAGATCGCAACATCCAGTGATGATGTACAGGATGAGATCTTAAAGGGAAAGTACATTATATGTCTACCATGATGATCTATAACAGGACGAGTCCAAAGAGAGAACCTAAACCTGGTACAGGATGATATACTCAAAAGAAAGTTCATCATTCATCTACTATAATTTGGAGTAAAAAAAAGTACCAAGACCAAGTGTTGATGTTTCTTTAAAGTGAAGATTCTTTTTGTATTACTGTTACTCTTGTAATGGACAATTTACTTCAAACAAAATTGTTCACCTATCTCATGATGCATTGTTACATGACGTCACAAGTTTCAAAGTATCTCTACTACAATTTTGTGTATGAGAAGGTATATCTTTAGCAGGGCTAAAAGATTAGGATTACGTCATGTCGTTATCCAAGCTAAGAACTAGTGTGTAATGAATCTTAACTTCCATATTCTTTCATCAATCAAAGTCTTGGGCCCCTTATCTGTTATGTGATGCTGCAGTAGAGACTCTTGCCTACTTTACTTCATGATTTCTATTTTGCCTTAAAATTGTGTGTTTTACAGCTGTCTGGTTACTCATAAACCAGTCAATATTCTTTCACCACTGTTTTCAACTTTCATAAGGTGGCAACACACAAACAAAATTGTCAAAAAAATGTGGCATGTATCATGTGGTTTGATCACAAATAATGAGATCTTGAACTTCCTCCCTGGAACATACATGACGTTGAGGATCAGTTACAGGAAGATTGTGGGATAGATTTCATGGATTGATGACGGTGACTTGTGGTTCTGCTATTATCCATATGGAAGGCTGTTTACTCTGTACATGAAAACACCCCGTTCAGACTCTAAAAAATCTCTGTATAGTACATTATCCATGTATACATGTACATGTAGCTGCTACAGTTAACAATTAAATTATTCATACCAAGATTTTTTAATTTTTAAGAATGTGAAATATTGATCTGTCCTGATTTCTGTTTCTTGAGAGTGTGACATATTACAGCTTACATCTTTGTATTCAACAAAGGCCCTAATTCAACCAGTCTACCTTTCATTAAAAAAACCTCCAAATTTACAAGGGATATGAATAATTCAGTTGGGAACTGTACATACAAGAATTTTGTAGCTAAACAATAAGTAGATACCTTTTTCTAGCCTGAACATCTCATTACAAATTATTGTATACTTCAGCAGCTGTTTGAACGAAAACTCAAAGAATCAAGGTGCACTTTCAAAGTGAATGTCGTATCGTACAAAAAGCATATAGTGTAGCTGGGTGGGGCTTATCGCGAGTGCTAACCGATGATTGGTTAGCCGTCATCTAATACTGAGCTTAAATATGTTTTCAACAGACATTTTCAAAACCTGTCTCTTTGTGTAGTATATCTTGTACAATATTTTTTGTTCACTCATGCACACCTGTTTTGCAATATATGACGATTCTTTATACAATTTTTCTTTACTGTTGTATATATTTTTCACAGTGCAAACAGGTTCAAGTACTGTCATAGATATGTAGGGTGTTCATTATATAATCAGCTTAAAGTTATGGTTTGATATTTCTTTGAAAAACTTATCCATCATGGTTTACCAGCCATTTGGACAAGCGTTAGCGAAAAAAGAATGGACATTTTGAGAAGTGTAATAGACTGTATGTGTATTTCAAGGTCGTGAAATGTTTGCATGATTAATAATTATGATTACAATATACACAGATAACGGCAATCAATACATATCAGGTGAATGGAAATAAAGCATGAAATACATGCAAAGTGGAAGCAGTTTCCCCATTGAGAAGTAGATTACATTGACAGAGAGGACAAAAGAATTAATTTCACCTAGCGACATTCGATTTGATGAAATATAATCATGTTATATTTTGATTAGTATTTGTTTGAATAATGCAAGTATTTATTCAATTGATGTAATCCCCCACTCAGTGCCTCATAATGAGATAACTCTTCCACATTTATAGTATGGCAGTATATAGAATTGCTGGTTTCTTGCGATTAATTATATTAACATTGGGCGAATATGAAAGAATATTCTGTTCATCCATTCATTTTTAAGTGATGAGTGGGCAAAAGTGCATGTATTTAGTAAAATACTATGGGACCAATTTTTGTATGAACTTGATGCCAACAGTGTGATTTTTATACTGTTCTACATGTATGTATATATTTTGCAAGAAAAGTTAAGTTTTTCCATGAAGTTATGTCTTATGATAAAGCTATTGTCTTTATTATTTTTGTTGTGGGAACTTTCTTGACGTTTTGTTTCCGTTAGAATAGTGCAATATGTTTTGTTACTTTTTTTTACTTCACGTTTAACTACAAATAATGTTGAAGTTGTGATGCACAAGTTTATAGATATTAGATATTCAGGTATGTCATTTTTTGTTTTGAATATTCTTGGTGTGTTAATACTTCAGATGAAAGATTTTTGGGAGATTATTTTGTGTTCATAAACTAGCTTTTTGTTACAATTTGTTTTTTGAGCATTTTGTTATGATCATAAGATATCAAGAGGGGTTATTTTGTCTGTTTGGAGCCAGAAGGGTGTTCTTTCTGTGTAAAATGGTATCAATTCCCACCTGGCTTCAAACAGATGATTTGTAAAATAGTTATTTATTCAGAGGTAAATACATCGTTTATTTATTATGTTTATTTGTGATATTGATTTTAGAAGTGGATGTTTTGTTTGATAATGTTACATTGCTTTGATGGTTTGTTAGGAAATAAGATATCTCTCAGTCCTTTTTTTCCTCACATGAGCATGTGCTATTGAATCAATATTTTGTTCAAATTCATTTTGTTTGTTGACAATTTTCGTAATTGTAATCGTAATTGTGGAAGTGAGAAGAAACTCAAGAAAGATAAGGATTGGTAGAGAAATATTTGTTTTGTAATATCATCTGCTTGAAAGACAACCACACCAGAGGGGTGTTTCATAAATCTGTTAGTAAGTTATGCACGACTTTACGCACGACTGGTGATATGTTCTTGTGCTACATGTAAATGATTGAGAATCTGATTAGCACCCAAGAACATGTTCCAGTCGTGCGTAAAGTCGTGCATAACTTACGAACAGCTTTATGAAACACCCCCAGGTAGTGTGAAAAACAATGTTTCTGGAACATTATGAGGATGAGAATTTGGAGTGAAGATAGGTAACAGAGAGATTATGTAAACAAAAAATCATTTTCACTTGATTTATATTATATCATGAATTTTGTCTTCTCAAATTTTCCATGTAATAGAAGTGAGCATTTATGGTGTTATTTGGTATTTATCATGTAATATATGTTCTGTAGATAGTCATGTTTTAGTTTCAAGTGTTCCAAAATAATTATGAATGTAGTTATTTCTCATTTAACCCAGAAACACATCTTCGTTGTTTTGGAAAGCTCCATGATAATTGTTGTAGGGAACAGAACCATGTCCGATTTTAGTTTCTTTTCAAGTTTTTGTATAATTTCAAAGCTCAAATAATAATAGCATTTTGAAAGGTAGAATTTTGTTTTAATACAATTTGTGTTTGTACTTTATAACTGTCAAAGAACACCTGAAGTTGTTGATATCTTCCAAAGCCAAAGAAAGTATATTAATGATGTTCATGTAATATTTCCCTTTAAAATATGCAGATATCATTGATACATGTTTTGTTTTTACATATATATTTATGTATGTTTTAATGTTACATGTACACACTTCTAGCTAGATTAGAAAGTAGTCAAGGAACCTTTCTTTATTTCTTTATGTACTCAATAAGTTACACATTTTTAAGAAGTCGAGTGATTGATTTGTGTTTTTTCTCTGTAAGTCTGTATATTTATTTACACTTTGTATATTTGAATTTGATATATAACTGTACACCAGTACATATGGAGCATGTACACATTGTTATTAAACTAAAGTTTTGTAGCTTTTTAAACTAGATTTCTTTACAATTGCTTTCATGAATTTTTTGTGATTACCATACAACTCATGTCTTGAAAAGTATCAAGATCAATAAATGTCATATTAAAAGAAAATCACATTTTGTATGTTTACATCATTTGTTATAAGGACAATCCCCACAATTTATGAGTATTCTACTTTGACACACTGTTCTTTCATTTAAGTTATTATCGCTCTTTAAAATAAATATACTTCAAACTCATATTTTACTGATGTTTATGTATAGGCTATTGATTAGAAATGCAAAACATACAAAGTGTTGATGAGCCTTCCTTGTTTTGCAGTAGTCCATAGTACAAAAAAATATATTCTACATTTATATATTTAACAAACTCACTGAAATTATTTTGTTTCTTCAAAACTTTCTTTAAAGAAAGTCTCTCTTTGCTTCAAAGTTGTCACAAGTAAGTCTAAAATCTAAATCTACTTGCATGAAAGAAAGAAGAAAATCGGATACATGGATGATTGACATAAGCTTTCATACAGGTAAATGACTTGGACAGGTTTTGCCATTTTCTTTATTTTTCTGCAAGATTTTTTTTCTTCTGAATCTTGAATTCTGCTGCACATGCCACCCACTTGCTGATATATCAATCACAATGTAACCTCAGGGTTCATTTCATTCATTTGAGCAGTAATTATTATAATTTCTGTTTTTCTATAGTTGTGGTGAGGGTGTTTTGGTGATCATGCTTTGCTAGACGTGGTGATAGATGTTTCTCTTTTTATTTATGTCTGTCATTCTACTTATCTGTAAGTCTGTCATTCCATATTTTTTCATATTATGTCTGTCATTCGTTCAATCAATGTCTTTAATTTCATTTGTTATTCCTCTTTATATCTGTAATTCCTCTTATCTCTCTGTTATACACTCCTTCCATCTTTCTGTCATTCAATCGATCTCTGTCATTCCTTCTATCTGTCCTTCTTTCTATCTATGCTTGTCATTCCTTCTATCTATTCCTGTCATTCTGTCTACCTATCTGTCTGTCAATCTTTTTATATTTGTCTATCATTTCTTCTATCCATCTGTCATTCCTTCTATTTTTCTATATGAACGACAAATGGAATTAAAGACATTGATTGAAAGAATGACAGACATATATTAAAGAAGGAAATCTGTCATTCCTCCAATCTGCAGTTTCTTTAAAGGTAAAGACCAGTTATGGTCATGCGGTTGCATTGTGAAAGAAACGTTGTGGAATCGATCAGAAAAGGTTGATCATCTAGCATCTAGCATCTGCAAGGTTCTGGAATCATCAAAATGATAAGAAATTTGGCCCATTCTTCGTAAAGTTACAAGCACTATACACAGAAAGATGTACATGGGACTACCCTATATCTCTCACAGACCATGAGAGAAACAAATTTACCAAATATATGAATTAGTAGGCGGTTTCCCGGCAAATTTTTTATCATCATGTATTAGTCAAAACATATTCTTTCACATGATTGGTAATGAGAGCTTCCATTTCATTTTTTGAAATTGGGGCGTTTCCAATACTGGTCTTTTACCTTTAACCTATGTCTGATTCATACTAACTGTCTATTTATATCAATCCTTCTATGTCTGTCATTCCATTTATTCTTGTCTGTTATTCTTTCTATAATCTATCTGTCCTTTGATTTATTCATCTTTGCATAGTATGTCATTCTATCTACCAAGTATCTATTTCTATTCCATCAATCTGTTATTTTCCATTTCATCTATTTACTCATATGTCCATCTGTCTTTTTCTTGATAAACTTTTCGAGTAGCTTAAATTCTGTAGAAAGAAAGTTTTTAAATTATTTGTGAGAATTTTAATATTTACCAGTTTTCACACGACACTCTATTTTGGTGTTGGATATAACTCTGAATATTGTACACATTACACAAATAAAAACTAGGGTCGATAATGTGAATTGTACTTTGTGGAATGTGGGCCTGAATGTTAGTCTGTGTCTGGTTGTTTTCAAGCCTCTAACTATGGGCATTCCATCTGTTCAGCATACAAAATACACTTGTCTCTCAAAAATCTGGCAAAGTTATCAAAAAGCATATCGGAGGAAGCTGACATGATGTCAGAGAGAAGTCTACTGTTCTCATGAAACTATTGAATATTGTTGACAGTTTCGACTTCTACCCAACCACATAGAGTGCAATTCCTACTCTCTAATTGTACAGGAGTGGAAATTCACTTTTGGGCCAGGAAGCCATAGTTACGTAGGTCCATGGTCTGAGCAGGGAGGTGGGAGGCCCTGGTCTAAGGATCATTTTGTTTGGAGTGGAATCCACCCTCAAGGAGTTATTGAACAGTGACTTTGGAATGATTTCCATTATCTTTTGGAGTGGATTTCCATGCCTCTGTATTAACAGAGTAGTCCAATCTCCCAAATTCTTCATCTTGCACTAGACAATAATTTTTTAAACGGCAATTCAACCCGTGTAATAAGCTAATTTGTATAAAGGTAAAACAAAAAAAATCACAGAAACAGAATGGCAAAAGTTTGAAATATATAAGCAATATGAGTCCCTGCGTAATACAAGTCATCTATCATAATTATATCATGTACCTTATTCATTCTTTTCTTTTTTTCCATGTCTCATTTAGATGTACTTGCACAGTAATTTTGATTTAGTGTCTTTTGTTTGAAAGTCATATCATAATTTAATATAGGATCCCAGCGCATTGCCTACGTGCCTTCTGAATCTCTATCCTTCCATTTATTTAACCACACCAACGCCTTCTCTGCACTCTTTGTAAAGATTTTGTTTCAATGCTATGAAGCAGATACCTCAATGCATTCCTTTATTCTATAAGAGTTTGAAGTCCAATTTTCTTCATTTAGGTCTACCATGGACCTACTGGGTATACATAGCATATTCTCAGTTTTGTCTATATGTTTGTAACTTGAGCCTGGAATACCCTTTGTAGATGAGAGAGGCCTCTTTTATTTATTGTTATATTAAGGTGTGTTTCATCTCCAATTACAAAGAGGCAGACAAAGTTGCAGTGCATAGACCTCCTGGCTAACTGTGTTAACAAAGAGAGAAATAAAACTGTGGAAATTGATTGTTAATGGTATTGGTAGGCTTATATGAAAACAAATTTCAGATATCAAGAAGCAAGAGGGATGGGAGGAGTGAGAAAGAAAGTGAGAAAGAGTGGGAGGGAGGGAGAGAGAGAGAGATTGAGAGAGAGAGAGAGAGAGAGAGAGAGAGAGAGAGAGAGAGAGAGAGAGAGAGATAGACAGACAGACAGAAACAGAGACACAGAGAGGGAGAGAAACAGAGACAGAGACAGACATGGCAGACAGAGAAAGAGTGGAACACAGTGACAGTCGGAGAGACCATAGACCTACGAGAGACAGAGAGGCAGGTATAGTGACAGTCAGAAAGACAGACAGGGAGGCAGGCATAGAGACAGACAGACAGAAAGACAGACAGAGAGGCAGGCATAGAGACAGACAGACAGACAGAGAGACAGGCAGAGAGACAGACAGAGGGAAATACAGAGGGACAGGGAGACATAGAGTGTGAGAGACCACATGCCAGATATAGGTGAGGCAATGTGAGATGTAAAAACAGCTTGAGTTGCATGAACTTGACCAGGATTATATCCCAAAAGAGATTTTCATGATTAATAGGGTGATTTCATACCAAGCCCACTCTAATCCATTTATAGGTAGTTACTGGTAAGAAGAGCTATGAATCATGTGTGAAGTAGTCACATATCCACCCCCAATCATGACCTCTTATGACTCACTGATGACCCCTGGAATGGGTCAAATCTGGCAAAATCTATGGTTTCCCCCAAAAGGCTGGTTATTATAGTCTGCTTGTCCAGACTTACTTGCATGGGATGCTAATTTTCACAATCCCTACTTTATGTGTTTTCAATATGTGATGGTTACAAGAAGCTTATTGCCAAATTAGTTATTCAGTAATGTTTTGGCATGGTCAAAAATGCAGTTGAATTGTTTAACACAATGTGTATTAGTATTACTCTTAAAATATAAGAAAAAGCTCCGAGAGTTACAAAAGAGATGAATGTTGAGCAAGGCAAATAATCTTCATCTTCAAGAAGAACAGTAAGAATTATAATTATATCCTGAGACCAATTACCCAAACATAATAGATTCTAACAAGAGAAGTCATTTCAAAGGAATTTCATAGTACTTTTGGTTCCAATCACCTTTTGTATCTATTTTTCAAAAGTTAAATATCATAAAAGAGCAGATACTAAAAATCAACACACAAGAATGACTCGAGACAAATGTGTTCATTTTCAATTTTTTCATTTCTCCAAAGATATACAAATGCACTTCAAGTGGGTTTCTCACCCTCACACTGTGTTCACAAGTTAAAAGATAAAATGTGCATGACTTGTTATTTGATTGCATTACATAAATACCACATTGTTTACGACTATCTATGCTTTCATATGTACAAATAATACATCACAAATACTTTATCATGCACAAACAATTTGTTTTGTATGGAGAATTGGAGATACATTGATAACTTCAACCCATAATACACCATTTTATGAAAATACACCAAAAAAGATGAAAATAAACATAATGGTAAAATCAATAGGGCTATACATTTTAACTTATATTTTAAAATGAGAATAGTTAGAAATTAAATGTCAATAACAATGTGTAAAGATCTTTGCTTGCCTACATGCAGAATTTAATCTCTTGCAATGAGCTCCCAGTATACAGGGAATGCTTTTTCAATTCAATATTTGTCTTATTGCGAATCATACTACGTATATCTTACAGAACCAAACTTTAAAACTGTCAATTTAAGAAATACTTAACAAGTATCATATATGAAGACTGCAAAACATACAAATAATAAAACAAACTCAACAAAATATTAGACTTTAAAAATGATGTTTGCCCCTTTCAAGAATGCTTGTAATTTTTCACACGTTTGATTAATGCAGACTTTGTGATGTGCAGTTTCGATCAACATTCACAAGAAAAACTACTATTACTATGAACTAAATTTCACACTGTGCGGTACATGTTCAGTTTAAAAAATTTAAGAGTGCGAGTTGATTTTAATCAATTTGTGCAATATTACACATTGACACAAACATTGAAGCCATGAACTTTACACAGTATATTTCTTTATTTCAATAGACAGGCAAACCTTACTGTGTATCTTTTATACACAGCAGCTATCATTCATGCATGATTATAAAACTTGGATGACAGCCACAAGGATGTTTGTTTAAGTAGAATGGTTCACAGCAGATGATATAAGCATTTGGGACAACAATTTCATAGTTTTCATTTCTTCATTTTATCCAATACCTATAAGAGCTCACATGTAGGATGAATAAAAAGCATTACCATTTTTGGATACAGTATTTTTGAGAAAATGTTCTGTATAATAAAACAATTATTCTAAAACTCCTGTACTGTTTGTATTGTTCATTCAAATACCATTTTCTGCCATATTGACACCATGATAAAACTGTGCATCTAATTATTGTTATGTAGTATAATTCTTGCCTATTTTTTTTTTTACCAACACAGCATACTTAGCACCTGCTACATGTATTACACAAACAGACTGGTCTCAATGCTGATTTAACCCTATATGAGGAAATGTCAGTCCAATATGATGGCTACCCCTGTCACATCGCCCAACTGACTTAACACCAATCAATTTGGGAGCCATTTGGGGGTAATGTAATCATTTGTTCAGTTTGTTGTTGGTCTGGTGTCGGTGTTATCGGTGTGACTGAGGCATTATGCAGCAATGAAAACAAAAAAACCAAAACAGAGCTAAACATATATTTTTTCACTAAAATCACATGTGTAGATTAGAGCTGTATATTTCATGTCTGTTTTTTTTACATTATAAATGCAAAATGAACAAAAGATGGTCAACAGTCATACTCTACACACTACAGTGCAGTTTAAAAATGTTCTGACAGATTTTATCACTGATATACACATACCAGACGAAAACAGGTGTTTTAAAATCTAGAATAAGAACAATCAATGTACAAGAGTTGTTCATCTTTCTGGTTACTCCTCCACAAACCAACATGTTATACCTTTGACATACTTTCATTTATTTTACAAACTTGCATTTTTTTTCTTCATAATATAAGCATTTCATAGCTAACGCAATATACACAGTGTCTTACTTTAAGTATGAAAAGTTTCAGAAATTGAATTGTACCTCTGAAAACCAATGTAAAACCACTTCTATACTACTGAGCATTGTTTGACACAACAGAGTTACTTAGAAGTTACAAACTTTCCCTTGCATGAAATGTTCATGAATATCATGAGTGGTCTAGATTCGTGAAAGTTTGATGCCATGAAATACTTTAATCACAATGGAAACAACGCTCAATTTTCGCAAATCACAAAAGTTTCTTGCCATGAAAATTGATCTCATTTACAAATTGTGGTAGTTTCATGTCATGAAAGCTTCTGTTTTTAATAAAAAACAAGAGAGGTTAGGTAAAATTGTGACGAACAGTTAAAGTAAGAAATTAAGATACAGACATATCTAGCTGATTCTAAAGAATAAATAAAGTACAGTGTACTCTTTTTTCCACAATTGCCACATATTTCAATAAAACAACATTTGTTACTTCTTTTTTCCAAATTTACAATAAAATCTCTTTCAGATTCTATGATAGATATCTCTGAAAAAAGGGCATGAATATTCAACAATTTTGCAGAATGTAAATTAAAATCATAAAAGCATACAAGCCTTTAAAAGTAAGCAATAATATTACAGGTAAAAATGTTTGTAAAAAGCAAACTCTTCAAATATATGCACTCTTTTGGCAAAAAAAGATACTTGATTGCATTCTTTGGCCAACAATGCTATATTATTTTCCATCTTATATAACTTTTGATACACTATCAAACAAACCATTCTTAAATGAATATTTCTCTTCTTTCTTTTTTGTTTGTTTACGATATAGCTAGATGAAAAAAGGAGAAAGAGATGAAGTGTGTTCCAGCTAATTTCACAAAAGTGCAAAAGAAGAGATTGCACAAAAGTAGTCCTATTACAATAAGAAAAGATGCTTTTAATACAAGGTTTTTTTCCAAATGTGAGAAAAATAAGCAAATATTTCTTCTGAACTTTTGTTCAAGTTGAGAGTTTTGGCATTATAAGTGATAATTCAAGAATAGTCTACTCATATATCTCTCCTCAAATCAGGAGCTACTAAAACAAAACACCATCTTCTAATTCAACTAATCCAAATTAGTGTTGAATAAGTCCTTTTCTTCTGATCATCCCTTACCGACTATGTGTCCATTCCATTCTCCTTAAAAGCCCCTCTAGAGAAAGAATACAACAGACTATACCCTTCTACACACAACTCGGCACTGGCGTACGGAACATTATAGTCAATGCTACATGATTAATGGTGGTTATAGTACCATTTGAGTTTGAATATCAATAACAAGCTTACTCAAATATCTGACAAATTACATCGGCATATACATGCTGTCTTACCTCTCTTCAGTGTATATATTCAATTAATGGTTAATATTCAATTGTGAGAATTGTGAGTAATAATAATTGGGTTCATTTCTAACTTGCCATCTAGATGCTGATAAAAAAATCAGCTTCCCTAGAAATATATGACATGAAATGAAGAATATTTAGTAACATTAGTACTATGAAATTTAGCATCTATAGTTTATTTCATCATACTGACAGAGACTAGGTTTCACTGATACTATATATCTTGATGGCAACTTGAGTCTACACTATACTCACATGGGCTTTTGATATTTTCTTATTCTTATGTATCAAAGATTTACAACAGAAGATTCTTCATGGACTACATTTTGACCACTCATGAAAGCTTGTTTAATGTGATTTATCGTTCAAGAGTTCATGATTGGTGAATATCTATTTGCCTCTACATACATGTACATAACATTCAAGTCCATATAGGTAAGTCTGCATGGTAAATACATATGTAGCACTACTAATTACAGGACTTGAACATAAGAGATTCAAGTTGCTGAAGAAATGTTTTTCAGACAATCATCATCATTATCACCATAGTCGTCGTTGTTGTCGCCGTTGTCGTCATCGGTATGGCAACAAGATGACCAGGGCGATGCTGTCTCTTGGTATTGGTCATGCTAGCAGCATTGAGATGTACAGACTTCTACATAATAATCATTTGCTATTCTTATTAGTAACACAGCTGCAAAGATAACATATGTAAGAACAAAAATGGTGATGGTCTTCATAAGTGTTGTTGAAGCCAGCTGAGTATGTTTGTCTCGTAATGTTCACTTGTCTCCAGACGTCTGATCCCATGTCTCTCTTGAGGATAGATCTGTGAAGAGACATAAAAGAAAAGATCTGATAACAAACCAAGACATTACCAGTAATAAGAAATCAATTGCGGGATTTCTTAAGTTTAGTTGATCAGACTCAAAATTAAATTTCACTAGCTTTTTTAAATTTTTGTCATAAAACCCACTTTAATTCTTGTCCCTGTCACGTACAGAAACTATACATAGGAATGACACAGAAATTTATTGTCAATGGCATTAGCAACCAACAATAATTGTAAAATCTCATTTAAACTAAAGCTGGTTATAAATAAAAAATTTAAAAAATTCTACTACAAATACCAATTATTTTATCATATTTAATTTTCAACAGAAAAACTCAACCCCATCATGAACCTAATAGCAATAAGTGTGATACTCAAAACATTCTAAAACACCTCTAAAACAACAACACAAGACATAAATATTTATTAGACAGTTTTCCTCATGAGTAAACATGGGACCCATTTCACAAAGCCTCTATTCAATGACAAATGACAAAAATCAATGACAAATCTGTTGATAACCAATCAGAAGCAAGGATTTCAGTAGCTTATAACAACAACTGTCATTTGTCACTGATGACAAGTTTTGTGAAAAGCCCCCCTGGTTTTCTTACCTGTAAGTGATAAGGTTTACAGTGTTTGACGAGCTCATCAATGAGAAGACTGGTGTGATGGAAATGGACGTTCTCATCAATCAAGCCATGGACAATCAGAAGACGATTCTCTCTGAAGAAAAAAATATTAAAAGGAGAACAAGAAAAGGCAATGATGGCTTACTGTTATACCCCATCTCTTGTATTTATAGTTCATAATTTAACTGGTCTGTTTTACCATTATTTACAGATACAAATCAAATTGTTCACATTCTTTGAAATATATGTCCAACTTATTTAAATTATACTCTTGAAGACCCCACACATATATAATTCATACTCTTGAAGACCATACACAAATAAATTGATACATAGATTCAACCAACAGAGCCCTGACAGTTCACCTCTCTTATTAATTACCAATTTATCATAATAAGCTTACATGCAACAGTTATACTAATCATTTCAGCAATCTCATAACTATGAGATCAGAATATCTTTCATCTAAAAAGCTCTGAAAAGCTCCCTTTCTCTTTACTCACTCATTTGGAAAGTTCTTGGCCAAGTTGAGCACCGAGCTCTGGACGTATCCTGTAGGGTTGTTGGTTGGTGTGTCTAGGTAACGCTCTGTGTAGCCTGTGTCGTACACTGTCCAACATGTGACAGGGGCTCCGGCAATGGCCACCTAAAAAGAGTTTCAGATATAAGAGGATAGACATAGATGAAAAATTGGAGCTGACAGAAGTGAGATACACGGTGTTAATCAGAAACCATGTCATATATAAAGGATTACATTATAGAACATCCTCGGATAACAACGGTGCTGATGTAACATGGACATCATAGTTCTTCTTTGCCAATACTTGTTTCTTTGAAATAGGATGAGATAGAATGGAAGGGGTCCCTGTTAGATACAGGGTTAGATCTTTGATAGTGAATATGTAGCTGGTAAAATGTTGCTACAATGTGGAGCCTATCAGGCCTTTTTCTGACTAGAAAAATTACAATAACACACATTTATGGTTTGCTTTAATTCATATGTCCACTCTAGACCTCAATCACAAAGCATTACTGCTGAAACTGGGTACTTTTAATCCTACTGCAATTTCTTCAAAATCAAGCTTGTAGTGAAGTAAGTACTTGTGAGGGAATGTCTATTCCTACCTTGTAAGTATCTGGTCTCTTTGCTAGTCCCATGAGTGATAGATATCCACCATAAGACCATCCATGGATAGCTATTCTATTCAGATCGATACATCCTGATTTAGCAGCAATCCAGTGTAGTCCTTCCACCTGGTCATCTAGCTCTACATGACCCTGTCAACATAATACAATTATTTCTCAAAATTAAAAATCTTCAATATATCAAATGTCTTCAAAATGATTTTATGACAAGCTTTATATCTCTATTTCAAAATCAAATATGAGAAATAGTACCATACTGATGGAAGGTGCCGTCATTATCAAAGAGTTTGGCATTTTAATCAGATGCAAAGGCTGATATTTCAAATAGAATATAAATAACAAAATTGACTGCTATGAATTTATCCAGATAACAACACATAGATCTAAAACATTCACATAAAACTTAAAGGGAAGTTCAATCTGAGACATGTTAATCGGTTATCGATGTTCTTGTGTTTGAGTGACATCTATTTTCACATGAAGAAAATCTTTTCCACTTTTATGTCGTCGCAAAATAAAATCAACCTTAAACACTTCGCCCATGTTGTAAAATACAGTCTCCAAATTGTCTACTCACAAGTCTGTTCCTGAGAACACCTTCAAATCTGAGGCCTCTCCTACATGACCCTCTCCCATCCACAATCACCACAGCATAGCCCAGTGAAGCCAGAGTGTAGAGGCGTAGGAAACGAACGCCTTTGAACGAGTTTGACACAAGCTGCACCTGAAAGAGTAAATCCACAAAAACATAGTATTAGTCAATATAGCAGTGCTTCTTCGGAATAAAGTATGATTGACTAATGAGAGGACTGTCCAGAAATCATGGAAGAAACACTGGATATGGTAAAAGAGTTGCATTCAGTAATATGCAACCTATTACCGTCTATTATCAGTCTTTGAGTAACAAAATGTATGTACCGTATTTGCCGGCGATAAGGCCGCAGCGCCGCATAGGCCGCACGCCCGATTTTGACATTTAAAAAAAAAAAAAAAAAAAAAACTTTTGTCGAAGACGGGATTCAATTTTTTGCGTACAAATGTTGATGTGACTAAAATCATCGCCTTAGACTGCTCGGCCATCCCGCACTGATCCCATACCCTGCAGTTTTCTCTGATGTATACATTGCGCCTCTCTCTTGTGTATTGCGCCATAGCTTAACTCGGGTAATCGACAGCAAAAACTTAAATCTAGATCTACCAGTAGAATTTGGTTGGTAAGTTATGAATTTTATTTACGAGATTGAAAAAACTTTGCCCTTTATTTAAAAAATATAACACAGAATACTTGCAAAATTTAAGTTGCTGTTTAGTTGTTGGAGAAATGTGAGTAGTTGCTCAAACACCAAAGAAATCATTGGCTCTTATCACCAAACAGACTTCAAACTGACCAATACTCAACAAATATGGGCAATTCAGAGCAATGTGGGATCTTTCTCATCGATGTGACTGGAGTAATTTATTATATACATTGATTTATCGTGCATAAGTGAGCATGGACTACTTTCTTACCTGTGGACCACCATAGACAAACTGCACCGCTGGGTATTGCTTGCCAAGTTCTATGTTATGTGGCTTAAAGAACAGTAGCATCTATCTATGTGCATTAGGATTTACTTTTCTGTTTCTTACCTGTGGCCCACCATAGACAAACTGCACCGCTGGGTATTGCTTGCCTGGTTCTATGTTGTGTGGTTTGAAGAGAAGACCATACATATCATCTCCTGTTGTTGAGTTCTTGTACATGAACAGTTCCGGAGGCACAAATGGAAATGACATAGCTGCAATATAGAATAATAAACACAATATCAGAATATATTGAAGCAGAACAAGGTATAGGTATGGCTTTGACTCGATACACCTATGAACAGTGCATGTTCATTCATATCCAAAGTTTTTATGCCTCCGCTACAAAGTAGCCGGAGGCATTATGTTTTTGGGTTGTCCGTCCGTCCGTACGTCCGTCCGTACGTACGTCCGTCCGTACGTCCGTACGTCCCGTTCTCGTGATCGCGTTATCTCAAGAACCGATTGGTTGATTCCCGCCAAACTTGGGTCATGTATGTATCTCACAGAGCCAATGAACTGATTAGATTTTGGGGTCACGAGATCCAAGGTCAAAGGTCACAGGGCTCATTATTTATGCGAAAATGGCTCGTGATCGCGTTATCTCAAGAACCGATTTATGGATTCCTGCCAAACTTGAGTCATGTATGTATCTCACAGAGCCAATGAACTGATTAGATTTTGGGGTCACGAGATCCAAGGTCAAAGGTCACAGGGCTCATTATGTATGCGAAAATGGCTCGTGATCGCGTTATCTCAAGAACTGATTGATGGATTCCTGCCAAACTTAAGTCATGGATGTATCTTGCAGAGCCAATGAACTGATTAGATTTTGGGGTCACAAGGTCGAAGGTCAAAGGTCACAGGGCTCATTATGTATGCAAAATAGCTTGTGATCGCATTATCTCAAGAACCGATTGATGGATTCCTGCCAAACTCAGGTCATGTATGTATCTTGCAGAGCCAATGAAATGATTCGATTTTGGGGTCACCAGGTCAAAGGTCACAGGGGTCTTTATGTATCCAACAATAGCTTGTGATCGCATTATCATGAGATCAAATAGACAGATTACTATCAAACTCAAGTCATGTATGTATCTTGCAGAGCCAATGAACTGATTAGATTTTGGGGTCACCAGGTCGAAGGTCAAAGGTCACATGGCTCATTATGTATGCCAAAAATAGCTTGTGCATGCATTATCATTAAAACCCACAGATGGATTACAATCAAACTTGAATTTAAAAATTGTTTCTGTTTTGGTTTGTAAAATTGCTCTATGGCGGAGGCATCATTTTTGACTGCGCGCAGTCAAAGTTCCATCTAGTTTTAATCTGTATTTTGGACATAAAAGTATCAACTGCTAAGTGTGTATTTGTCTCATTTATTTTTCCTTAAAATGTCGATAAAATATGAGGTAATATATCTATGTTCTCACTTTATTTTTTCACTAACATCTGTGTACTGAATAATTCTGTCAAAAACATTATAATAAAGTACCTCCATACTTGACATTTCTACTACCAAAATCAAATTGTCCTCATGCATTTGAAAATGTTTTTCACAATAAAGAACAAAATAGATATTCAGTAAAATACACACAGACACACTTTCAATATTCATATTGTAGTATTAAATGAGCCAAAATGACTTGAGCTTGCTCAGAATTTCTATCCTATCACCTCTGGTTATTTGAAGCTCTATGAAGTTAATTTCCACTTTTTATTATTCTGACAATAATATCATAACATTTGAGAATTCTTTAAAAAAAGACGGAATTCCACCTACTCTGTGGCAGCATAAGTTTGAAGAGTTCTTTCTGTGTGACATTGAGAGGTTGCTGGGTCCATTCCAATCTGGTCACAGTAGTGAAGGGTGGTGTGGTCAGGTTGCTCACTGTACACACACAGTACTGGAAGTCCTGTAATAGAAACAAGTTCATGCAAAGATAAGCTAGAAGAAATCTCACTCAGACAATTCAAACAAGATTTAATCAAGTGCCTCATAAAACTACTTTTATTCACTACACAATTCTAAAATGTCTCATGCAGGATTTTAAAACTTCGATTTCAAAAGTACAGATGGTGTCAACAACTCATATATTGCTCAAAGACATACATGTATTGCAACATGAAATGTTAATACATGCTCTAGAGAATGTAATTGACTACTTGTAATTTTTTTAGTATACATTGGCTCTCAACATAATGCAGACTCGGTTTTTGACCTGCATGTAGTTTACTTCATATAAACAAAATCCTACATGCAATGTTTTTTACTTTATATTCATTAAAAAAATGAGTACTGGGAAATTAATATACAGTCAAACCTGTCTATAGCAACCGTCCAAGGGAAACACTAAAAGTGGCCTTTGTAGACAGGTTCCTTTAGTACATGATTCATTTTCAAGGGAAACAACAAATGTGGCCCTTTATAGACAGATGGTCACTAAAGCAGGTTTGACTGTATAATCCTAGTTTGAATGTCTGCAGACAATATTTTCATACACCAAGCTAGAGAGAAAGATGATAATGATTCTTACTGGACTGATCATGGCACTCTGTACACTGTATCCAAGCTGTGTTATCCGTACTGGTGGATGACGATCTGCATATGACACTACATATCTGTGAAATAAAATGGAAATGTAATCCTCCATTAAATCATATCTCTTATATGCATGCATTATAAAGATCTCTATGTCTTTCAAAATGTTCAGGGAGAAAATGGACAGAAAGGAAGCAGTATAAGCATTATCGTTAAAAATCCTCTATAATAAATATTCAGTTGTCACCGTGCTTCAAAACTACTCACTTCATGACTCACTTTATAATGAAACACACGAGATAATAGTATATTTGTAAAGCGCTTAGAGACATTTGTAATAAGCGCTATATACAAATTAACAAACACCTCAACTAAATAGCCACTTAAAATCAACATTTTATTAAAGGCTGCTTCCTTCAGAAAAATAACTCTTGTGCAGGTTGGTATTTATCTTTGAGACTCCCATGTAGAGCTGTATATGACTTTGGGATGTTACTAAGGCCACTAGGTGACAGATTTAATTTGTCTATAAAGGCAGTATTTACTACTTACAGGTGTTCTTCTATGGGGCTATCATGTAGAGCTGTGTAGCATACTAATGACTTGTCTTCATCTACCCATAGGTTATGTACAGAGACTTCGCCATGACCCGATGTCACCATCTCAAACTTCAGGATGGCTGGCTTGAGACTACCTGTATGACGACAAAGGAAGATAAACAAAGGGATTAGTACAGTCAAACCTGCTTTAGTGGCCATCTCTCTACAAAGACCATATTTTTTGTTTCCCTTGAAAATGGTTTTGCATTGTAACATGTACTATAGGCACCTGTACTTAAAGACCACTCTTCTTTTCTCTCTTGGGTTACTGTTTGAGTGCCTGCACAGGCATTACTTCAGTCCACTCTGATATTCACAAGTACCTAGCAGAAGGGCTTTGCAGAGATTCCATAATGCCTACT
Source organism: Strongylocentrotus purpuratus (assembly GCF_000002235.5). Taxonomy (NCBI): domain Eukaryota; kingdom Metazoa; phylum Echinodermata; class Echinoidea; order Camarodonta; family Strongylocentrotidae; genus Strongylocentrotus; species Strongylocentrotus purpuratus. The sequence continues at coordinate 15,746,167 of NW_022145612.1, read as the reverse complement.
CTAATATCCTTCTGCCAAATTGTCCAATCTAATCATACAAGCATTACATATTATATTGGCATGTGAATTATAAAATAAAAATAATTTTTTTGTAAAAAATACATATAAATAAATATTGAGCAACACCCTGTTTCTAAGTTCATTCAAAACAAATCACATGTCTTTGCACCAATTTTTTCATCCATCGCAAGTTCCGCTTATGACTAAATGCTAGATATAGGCCCGAATTCACAAAGAAGGTTCAGATTTAACCCATGGTTTAAACACTCATTTCATAACCCATGGTTTAAAAATTAGCGCAAAATAAACGTACCTTGCCTTGCGCGCGTCTAATATTGGACCTCTGACTTGTGTCCTGCTTATTTTGCGCTATTTTAAACCGTGGGTTAAATGTAAACCTCCTTTGTGAATTTGGGCCATAAAATTTGTTAATTTACCTGGCATAGCTTCTCTTGGATGCAAGTCTGACGTGATGTGATAGAGATGCCGTGTTCCTGTTGCTTCACTAGCCCAGATAAAACTCATCTCATTAGGGTTCGTTTGCGGGAAGAAGTGGATCGTGTTGTGAGCCTGGAAAAGAGAGATGTAATAATATTTGACCAATGGTCATTTCTTTGTGGAAATTTTTTAAAATCCTAATTAGAATGTATCCTCTGCGTGTACTTGTGATGGAAGGTACTGTATGCTGGCAGTAATAATCACACATTTTCTTTTTATGTTCTACATCGTGTAATAAAGGGGGTAAATGTTCAATTTTAGTTTTACATCTATAAGTACAATGTGCACTCACAACATTTTCTAAATATAGGAGTGTGTGCTTGTCCCTTTAAGGTTTACGATTCAAAGCTACAAAATAACGCTTATCGTAATCATTTTTGATCACCACATAATTAATATACACAAAGCTTGACAATCAAAGACCATGACTGTATCATGCCCAACAAATGTTATCTTCTCCTCTTTGTTTATAGTGGGGTAAGAGATCATGAAAAAGTGATCACATTAGTCTGCAAGCACAGAATCTCATAATTCCATGAAGTCTCGAGCAGAGCCTAAATGTTGTCAGTCTTTGGTTGTGTCATAGTACAGGGCCTATTTACTGTAGTCTCTGTATAGTCTCCTTGCTCAGACGCTCAGACCCTCTAATGTGGATTACAACTGACAAGGGTTTGCGCCTGCAAACTCTGATCACATGCCTGGACCCCGTCTTACAAAGAGATGCGATTTATCCAAATCAATCGCAAGTCCTCCAATCAATCGCAAGTTTGCAGTCTAATATCTCTTATATACATATTTGCGATTGATATCAATCACAAATAAGTTGCGATTGATATCAACTCTTTGTAAGACGGGGCCCTGGTCTACCATCTACCTTAACCAGATACGTCTGCAATTCATTACAATGCTACTCACATTGATCCATATATCCGAGTGTTCCTCGTAAAGCACCAGAACGACAGGTTTGGTGACCTGACCCTCAGGGGTCATGGGCTTCTCTTGACCTACAGGTACAAAGCTATCCAGAGGGATGAGAACTAGGACAGTGCTCTGCTGGTTACGACTCAACAGCTGGGCCCATACACTGTAAGGCAAGAGGGGAAAAGGATTGAGAATAAATATGATGTCACAATCGGGTTCCTCACAACAGGGAATTATAAATTGATTCATGAGGATGCATAAAGAAATATATTAGATAGCTTAGACAGATACCAAGATGTGATTGGTCTAGAGCTCGTCACGTGATATCAATTGGGAGGATCCAAATTGTTATATTTTCCTGGTTGGTTATATTTTACCAGCCGGGGAAATGAATATATTTTTAATCAATGCATGTCGCCCTCTTGAGGACTGTATGTCACCAATTACACACATTACACCATAACCGAGGGTCATTTTATTTTTTCAATGTTTTTTTTTTCCCGTGAAATTATTTTTTCCACATTTTCTTTTTTTCAAAAAAAATGCTTTTTTGGGTAATTTTTTTTTTTTGAATTTTTTTTTTCTTGAAAAAAGCTTTTTTGGGTAAGAATTAATTTTTTCAATTTTTTTTTTTTCCCAATTTTTTTTTGTTTTTAAGGTTTTTTTTTTCTTGAACTACCTCGACAGATTATTTTTCCGAAATTTTGATTGTCCCGGATTTTTTTTTTTAAATTAAGGGCAAAAAAAAATATGGAGCCCCCCCCCCCCCCCCCCCCCCCCCCCCCACAAAAAAAACCCAAGGCTATCTAATATAACAGTTGACTGGCAGGGGGTATAAAACATTCTTTGGACCTGGAGGGAGTTATATTTTCCCTTGTGACCATATTAACCACTTGGGAAATATAACTCCCTTCAGCCAGGGCATGTGAGTTAAATGGATTCCGCATCTAAGAGGGCCCTTTGAAGCAGTCCGTTGCACCGAGAGTCTTTTTTCCCCCTATCATAATCCCCTTAATCCCCCACCCGGACCGCACAGCTCGTAAATCTCACTCCCGAAACTGAGTGACATAGGGCTCGCGAAATGCATTGTTGGAAATACACATCGGCTGCTATCGACAAAAATGGCGGCGTACAGTAGAGAAGAGTATTTGGTAGGCGACGATTTAGACTTTCTGACTGATTTTGAGGAAGATTTGATTCTTGAGCCTGGTGTATGGGAAGTTGGAGACCAATACAAGTTATGCACGTGTGAAATTCCATCAACGGAAAATCTTATTCGTTGCAGCGAACCAGAATGTACGGTTAAATGGTTTCATCGTGAATGCGTAGGCCGCTCCATGTAAATAGGCAGCATTTGAATACATGAATAGTCAATACACTCACAACATACAGTACAAATGCACATAATCATCCCGATGCGGTTGATCGGCAAGTTTGACAGTAGACTCACAATTTTAATTTTTAAATTATTCTTTCTAACATCAGAAAGTTGAACAAATTGTATTTTAATGCTCTTTAGGTGTCATCAATCGTCACTATAGTACTGCCTTTGAATGAAATCAGTTGAGTTTTGTACAGTGGTGTTTGAAATGTTGAGAATCAATAGCACAACTTTTAATACACGGCCAGGGTAGTAATGCAGCTATGTGTGTTTTTGTCTGTTATAGCTATATACATCTTCAATGAGTATGACGTCATTTTCTCGGTGACTCGCATGGCTTCAAAGCCTTTTTTTTACGACCAAGTGTTTGGAGAGCTTAGAGAAGCAGGCCGCGTTGCGTAACACTTCGTAACATTTGGATCGCCAGAGGGCATCTGTGGTCTGATAAGGGCGGCTGTTGATGGATTTGATGGCTGAAGAGGGTTAAATTACTTGTTGTTAAGCCAAGTTAATCTTGAATATCTTTCCCTCGGGGAAATTCTTTCGAGACGGAATCTCCATTTAAAGTCTCACCTCCCTGCTTCGGCGGTCCAAATAATGTTATATTACACCCCCTGCCAGTCAATAACTGTACAATATTACATATTCCTTAAATCCTTGGATATACGAAAATAGGCAGGATACAAAATGTGCCCAAATGTAGTTACCAGTGATGTAGCCAAGACCAAAATCTACCTCAATTTTTTAAATATTTTTATATCTCTGTCTTGTTCTTGACCCCTGAAACCTAATGCCAAATGAATATGAATAAATGTTTTCCTCCCTTGTTCTAGCAAAACAGGTCTTCACTACATCAATGGTTATTCTAATGACCAAAATATGGTATTGAAAGATCATGGATAAGTCTTAATAGTCTTACAGGGTATATTCCTCCCCCCCCCCCCCCACCTCCCCTTTCCCTGAACACTACTAGAGCCAGGGGGTGTTTCATAAAGCTGTTTGTAAAGTTACGCATGACTTTACGAATTAATTATATATGAAAAGCCAATGGGATGCTCAATCATTTTTTAACTGCATCAACTAAAGTTGAACTGTGCAGATGTAGATTTACATTCTTATACAAACATTTTTAATACAAAGTATATTTTTGCCATAATTTAATTGAGGTTATTGGAAATATAGTCACACTTTGTGAAAACATCAGGAAGAGCTTTGGGCATCCTATCTGGCACTTTATGTTCAAGTCATTCGTAAAGTCATGCGTAACTTTACGAACAGCTTTATGAAACACAGAACTTACTATCTGCCATTTGGTGTCCAGCCTAGTCTGATGATGTATTCCATCCAGGGAAACAGAGTCTTCAGAGGCTCCCTCAGCTCCTTGTGAATACATGTTTCTTCAATCTATAAAATGATATAATATTTCAGTCTGAATCCTGAATCACCATAATCATGCATTTAGTCAGAAAGAAATACATCATTCTACACTGAGTTTGGAAGTTTTCACTTTCATGAGATAAATTATCAGAATTTCGTTCCCATAATATGCACAAGTGACATTTCAAAGTAATTAGAAACACATAGCAAGCTTACTCGATTAACAAAGAGAATAGAACAAGAGATAATATACCATACCTTTCCTTCTTCATTTTGTGTGAATTCTACCATCTTCAGGACATTCTTTGCATTGGTAGTACCTGCACATCAAAGCAAAACAGCATATAATGAGACCAGTCATGTTCAAACTACAATATGACATAACTACCCCAACAAAAAATCTTTCCATTAGATAACTAAGGGGAATGTTATTTCCATCTTTCAATAATTCAATCTTAACAATATGATACATGTACCTTCTTATTTACATTACTATTCCTAAATTTCATCATATCAATGAAAACAGCGATGTGTCGAATAGTCATCCACTGTCTATGCTGATCAATGCCTTTATCAATGTGATGTGAAGATCATATCTCTGGAGGAAGCAGCTTACTAAAGTGCTTTTGGGTGGAATCAAACCAGGGGGGTGTTTCACAAAGACTAAGATCGACTGTAAGTTGGACTTAACTATGACAGGCCGTTCATGCTACTAGTTCCTCTAACCATTCATGGCATTGATTTCTCAAGGGACGTACAAATCGTGGTCACAAATCTACATAATTTTTCTCTTCAACAAAGAACTAGCAAAAATGTAAATTCTGTAGATTTATGACGTCCTTTGAGAGACAAATGGTGAGAGCAACCAGTGGCTTAAACGGCCTGCCATATTTAAGTCCAACTTAAAGTCAATCTTAGTCTTTGTGAAACACCCCCTGGGTTGATTTGTCAACTTCGAAATGGCAAACTTTTAGAGGTAAACAACATTGCAAAACTGACTCCACACCGACTCCATATCAACTGACTCTGGCCATTCGGGGTAATGTAACTTTTTGTTCGGTCTGTTCTTGGACCGATGCCAGTCTCGTTGATGTGACTGAAATATTAATCCCTAATTGTCTTCCATCGCTGGATATAACTATGAACATACCTGCTTTTGGATACCGATATCTGTCCACTCCTCCATCCCCATGGCCTGGTGCTACGATGTTGAGTATCTCCACCTCGCTCTCGTCTACCTCCTCATACAGTATCCTATATACCGCCCTCTCTGTTTTCTGCTCTTCAGGGATATCCGGCTGCCACCAGTAACCAGTGTAGCGATCAAACTCCTCCTGGATGATGTAACTGGTCACCCCTGCACTGCAAGGATCATTGGCTATGTTGGACAGACCTTCAAGGGAATGGAAGGATTCAGTATAAATTAATGTTCAAATAGATCAGTGTCAATAAAACATCTTGATAACCATTATACAAAAAAAAAAGTGGTTCATGAAATACAACAAATGTAACAGCCTTACTATTAATATCCATACATCTGTCATGCTTACACAATATAAGGTTCCTGAAAACCAAATGCAAGAGCCTTTCATTATCTAAATGACAATTGTTCCAAGGGCAAAAACTTCAAAGAGATTTACACTTTATCTACACCTCAATGATTGAGTATCAATATGAGGTTTCCTTTATGGTATTTCAACCCATATGCGACCATGTTATGAAATGTTTTTTTAAAGCAGAAACCAAGAGAAGAGAAATATTTGTTTTCAGACAAATCAATCAATAAATTCAGATTAAAACCTCCTTACCTTTATTGGCAAACGTTAATCGCCTCTCTTCTCCAGTGATAGCATTGGAGACCCATAGATCATTCTCTGTGATGAATGCTAGTAGATTGCTGTTGGTAGGGCAGAGCTTGGCATCCATTCTCACTCCTTGACACTGGGTGGGTACCTCCGTCGGGTAGACTGGGTAAGACTGGTCAAGGACAAAATACAACAAAACCAAGATATATTTGTACTTAGAATAGGCAATAGGAGTGCATTTTTTTAAATCAAGATTATTGTATTGACTATGTTAGTTTGTCACACAATGGCCATAGAAATGTACCATAGATCCCAACTTGAGGTATCCACATCAACAGTTTCAAGTTAAGATTTACAAATGTGAATCATATTAACATATTTCATTATGTCTAATGTTATTCAAGTAGCCTGACATGTAACCATTTGAAGCTACATCCTGTTAAATAATTAATGTTTTAATAATTTTAAGAACTATCTCATTTACTCTGAAAAACTGTACACTGTGCATTAGAATATCCAAACATACAAAAGAGCCAGGTAAAGGCTTATCTCAATCCTTCAGTCATTGCTAAGAAAAGAATATACTCTAAACAAATAAAATTTCCTAGCCTTGACCTTTCTTGAGTTGAAAGTTTTTTTAAAAATTGTATAAATATAATCTTAAAATTTACACTTTCCTTTTAAAATGAGGGTAATAGACCAGTGTTTATACTCACAATGAGATCTGGATCCACACACGTAAAGAGACTCCCGCTGGCTGGAAAGAGAAACCTTCCACTCTCTACATCACAATCATACGTGGTTATCCCAAACGTGCCCATACGTTTCCTCTCTCTCAGCAGCTGCTCCTCCTTGGAGAAGTTGCCAGTTTGCATCAGACCTCGGAAAGGGATGAGTAAGGGTTTCCACTGTGACGCGGATTCTCCGCTTCCATCCTCGCCCTCTGAAGGCATGTCAGCATAGAGTAGCGTGTTTTCTCTATTACCTGTATTACAGTATAAGAATGAATTATATTTTGAAATGAATGAATAGGGATGGTCAATACTCAATATTGGCTACTTACATGTTTGTTAGAACATAGTACTGCATTAGGGGAGAGATAGTCTGAAAGTTGCATTTGAATAAAATGATTGAGTTAGTAAATATAAATCAGAATTAGTTATTAAGAAATAACAAAATATTGAAATGAAAAGATTTATAGAACAGTCCAGGTAGACTGTCTAATCTTTCCCTGCTGAATGTTAGCATTTGTATATTTTTCTTCACATTATTACTGTGCAAGAGATTCTCATTTGTAAATTCATCAATGAAACATTTGGTGGATTTAGTAGGAATTTCCATTTCATTTTGCATCCTAGAGTAATGGATTAAATCATTTCTCTCTTTGATATGTTTTTTTCTGACAGGTTTTCATTTCATTTGCAGATCTGTATGCTATCTTGGACACTGTAGTGAGAGGTATTACCTGGTGGTACTCCAAGGAAGTAGAGCCTTGTCCGAGGTCCATTCTCTGTTTCAACGACCCTGAAAGTAAACTCCAGAGATACCCGGTTAGCCAGGAACATGTGGATTCTTCTCATGGACTTGACATTGCTATGCAGTTCTTGCCAAGTCCGTTTCCTATCTCCTCCCTGCAGGCCTTGGTTGAAGGGTGGGTTAGATTCTGGGAAGGTGGATGTGGTTGGGCCGGTCGCCATAGTCTTGGACTTTTCAGCTTTATAGACATGAATAAAGAGTGACCAACGTTACATGCACAGTGATGAGAAAATAGAAGTATCTTAATCTAAAATTTCTCATGTCACCTGTCTTGCTCTCTCTCTCTCTCTCTCTGTCTATATTGTTCTATCTTGTTTCTAACAGCCAAGTTTGGATCGGTGAGTAAAATATTTTACATATGATGTGAAATTTTATTAACCATGCACGGTTAGGAAATTGAAATATAACAGACAAATCGGAATGGGGGACCTTCACGGTTTCTGTGATTTAGTTTGCCTGCCCCATTCCTGGCAACTTATAAATGCTCATGGGAATCACGATAACGCTTTCTTTTTAATGATTTCTATCTTTGTTTTGTATGATTGGTTGTTCTATGTAATTCTTTTGTATACACTTTGTTTTGCTGAATAAATAATAATAATAATAAAAGAACCATTAGTCAATGGTCTTATCAAGCCATTCTAATATTTTAATGAAATAAATAAGATAAATATCATATGATGTACATGTACATGTATAAGACACATTGCATGGAATCACCCAAAAGTATGTGGGGCTATGTCTATGATGGCCTCAAATGTTCAGACGAAATTCAGAAGAAAAGTTTACATCTTACAATGATGGATAGTCCAATTTCAATATTAGCATTAAAAAATTGATTCCTTCTATCTTTGTTATGAAAGAGAATTACTAAGGGTTCACATTTTTTGTTGTTCTTAAATTAACAGGGTACACATTTCAGATGTTGTAAATCAGTTTAAGTTATTTCAGGTGGCTACATTACATCCCAAATTTTGAAGTTTTCAACTATTTTCTTTAAATTGGACATCGGAGCAAACTTCAGTAAACTGTAAATCAGTTTAAGTTATTTCAGGTGGCTACATTACATCCCAAATTTTGAAGTTTTCAACTATTTTCTTTAAATTGGACATCGGAGCAAACTTCGAAATTCGTCTTAAACATACAGTACATGTACTTGCACTAGCATTTACTTAATCCAGGAAGGCAGGCTATTAAACTAAGCGTTTTAATACAAATAAGTCTTTTTGCAATGCAGCCTATGCAACATGTACAATAAGCGAAACTTAAGAGAAAAAATGAAAACAAACAAATCTACTTGGATTGTTCAAAAGGATTGATAAACGATTATCATACACGATTGCTTAATTATGATTGTTTAAAAAATGAATTTAAAATTTAAAAACATGGTAAAATTTACAGTAATCAAACACAAATTTAAAGTTAGCATTTATTCAATATAGTAGACAGCTTTATAATTAATGACCAATACAATTTGAAGAAAAATGTTGATAAAAACTTTTTTTACAGCACAAACAAAATTACCATCAAGATCAATATCGAGTAAAATATTTTATGAATATTAGTTGTAGTTCTAAATACCTAAAGCTCTGGGCATCGCTTCACAAAATTGTTAGTTTTAATTAAAAGCTTGATGACATCCCACTGACATGTTCGACTTACACTCATTTTAATGGAATGTCAGTAAACTTGTAGTTGTACTTAACTCCAATGCCCCAATATTTACCTGTAACTTGCATTCTCAATTCAAATTAGTTTTAGCGAGAAGTCAACACTATCTAGAATTACTGAACTCCTGAAGACAATAGTAATAGATTTGCAAAATGTACTTTAAATAATGAATGCGAACATAAGCACAGCTTCTGGTACTGTTTTCCCACTACACAATAGATCACATCATCATCGATCATTGAACAAAAATCACACATCGCAGGCATACATTTTGACTTGATTTGTCCTTCTTGATTCTCTCAACAATTCCATAAGATGTACAGAATATTAAGGACCAGATCAACAACAACAAAATGCCAGATGTGCTGAATTTGTGATATTTCAGTCTTTGAACAAAGGGCTTAGCTTTTGAGTTTTGTTTTTGGTAGTATGCAGCTAGCTTAGGTAAGGTACAGGCACCTGCAAGGCAGCGCCAGGCCGTTCCAGACGGCAGCTCAGCAGCCCGGCGTTCGACTCAATAAAGCGACATGTCTTCATTCTGAGACTATTTATTTCATGTTTGACTTACCTATTAGTACCGTGCAAAATGGAGCCTAGTAGAATCGTGGAAAGTTTTCTGATCTTGTACATCCATGCACGTAATTGAAAGATAAATTGTATGGTCAGAACGAAGTAAAAATAAATGTCTCTGTTCCTGGCTTTTTACACGACTGCTTCTCTAAACGTCACTGGAACGTCATTCATGGAAAATTACCGTACAGTATTAAAATAAGTCCTGCTTTACCAACGTGATTTCTATACCGGCTGATGGTCGTGATTCTTTCCGTAGGACGATGGGTGGCTATCTTTTTCTTTTTTCTCTTCCTTTCTTTTGTAATTCCTTTTTCTGGTGTCGATCAGGAGCGTACGCAGGGGGGGGGGGGGGGGGGGTTAACCCCCCTCTTGAACTTTGTTATTTGTATGTTTTGGAGGGAACCCCCCCCCCCTTTTTTTTTGGTAAAAGAAAAAAAAAGAAAAAAAAAAAAAAAAAAAAGTGATATTGGGTGGCCCCAAAAACCCGACAGTACCCCCCCCCCCCCTCCTCCAAGGCCGATCGGCCAAATTTTCAAATTTTGGGACACAAAAAAAATATATGTCCTCTTACCGCCTTTCAAGTATAATAAGCACAAACAAATATTTTATCTTACTTGTTAGAGGTTCCATGTCGTAATACTATATAGTCAAATTATGACGCTTCACATAACTTTTGTAAAAAGGTTTTGCAAGTTTAAATACACTTACTTACTTACTTGGGTATACTTGGGTGTAGAGACTGGAAGCTTAGCTTATTTGTCCCTCTTTACTGATGCATCCCGTCTCAAGTATGGTTCAAACTTAATTGGATTGTTTCTCCAATACCTATTGGTTAATGGTGGTATACTAGCATTGACTACTTCCTTAGGCAGAGCATTCCAATTATTTACACTCCCTTATTGAGAAACTATACTGCCTAAGTCTTGTGTTGAAACGTTGTTTGACAATGTTGAAATCATGGCCTCTTGTGGTTGAGCCAGTGGCTAGTTGGAAGAATTTTGAAGGATTCACTCTGTCAAAGCCTCTCAGGATTTTGAATATCTGTATCTGATCTGCTCTTTGTCTCCTGTAAGCCAAAGTAGGAAGTTGTAGTTCTCTTAGTCTGTCTGGGTATGCTTTTTGTCTCAGCTCAGGAAGAAGTCTGGTGGCCCTCTGCTGGACTTTTTCTAGTATGTCTTCATCTCTCTTGAGTATTGGGCACCATACAGAGTTGCAGTATTCTAGTGTTGGCCGAATAATAGTTTTGTAGAGACTAAGGAACCCCTTCTTTTGCAAGGCTGAAAACGACCTTCTTATCATTCCTAACTTAATGTTGGCTCTCTTGGCAGCATCTGCTGCATGGGTGCTGAAAGACAGGTCCTGTTGAAACAGCACTCCCAAATCTCTTTCCTCATTACCAGATGGAACTGAAAATATATTTGTACCAGCAGCCAGTGTGTAGTCAAAACCTTGGTTCTTTCTTCAATAATGAAGTACTTTACATTTACTTTCGTTAAAGGGCAGTTGCCATACATTGGCAATAGACTACCTTATGCTAGATTGCAGGCACAAACCCTTGTCAACCATTGAACATAACAGTGTCTGCACTATGAGACTACAAGTAGGCTCTAATTTACTTTGACACAGCCACAAACTGTCATATACTAGTTTTGCTCAAGGCTTTATCAATTGTGGTAAAGAGTCCATTTAGAGTCTGGGCTTGCAGAATAATCTGAAGCATCCAAAGATGCTTGCATGAAATCGGGCCTACCATACTTCGGTTCTGTGTTCACAGCTTTATATCATTCATTATTTTCTATTTTTATTTATACATGTACTCAATTTCAACTGACTAGCCCATAGAATGGGGGTAACTGTTTTTTTAGGTTGAGTATCTCTAGAGATGGATATGTTGCGCTTTATAAATATTGTAATTATTATCTAGCTGTATAAAATGAATATTTTTTTAGGTTGATGTTATACATTTTAGCTGTATACAAAGTATCTTTTTTAGGTTGTAGAACCTGGTTTATTTGTTTTGATTATCCATATTAAATTGCTGATATTGGTTGAGACAGTTTTAAAAATAAAGAAACAGATAGTAGTTCAAAAACTATCTTACTTTGTTATTGTGTTTATACCATATATTAAAGAAAACATTTTCCAACATAGGATTTCTCTGACCAGCCATATTCACGAAAAAGGTGTTTTAATTCATTCTCACATGCAAGCTCGTAGTCTATCAATTTACAATTCCAATATGTTAGCATGGTGTTTACCTCTTTTTAGGTATTCAGTTCGTTCCTACAACATTCAAATCAACTTATCGTTGGTTGAATATATATATCATTTGTCATTTTAACAGCATCATGTTGAAATGTAACCTTTTACCCGGCTGTCACATGTTACCCATGACCTGAAAAACCAGCACTTTTTTAAATGAAAGGAAAACATATTCAGACTATACATTTCTTACACTAGATATTCCACAGCATCCAATGAGATACCATTCTCCTTTCAAAGTTAAGCAGAACCCACTTTTATCTAATATGTTTAAGCAATCAAGAAAGTCTATTCAGAGAAAAAGGCTTTGAACTTAGGAACAATGCAGTATGCTGGCTAATCTCTTTATAAGCAGGACAGCTGATTTAGACTTCAATAGAAACCAATTTGAAAGGATTATCAGGTCAAGCTAAACTTGCCACACATATTACTACCAGGTATTCATTACTTTCTAAAGAACATAATCAATGTCAGTGGTTGACAAGTTGGTGATTAAGTGCACATTGATGCAAGAGTGAACAAACATTGTTCCCAGATGCCACTTTTATTGCCTTTCAGTTGCCAAGGAAGTGGCATTTCATATCATTAGAAATACATGATGACTTTGGCCGGGAGGAGAGAGAATGATGATCAAGATACTGACTTTTATTAAAATAAGGAAAACAACACATATCCCTTTAAAATATTTGGTCTACAGTATTCAAGGAATTATAATGTAATAGTGGTTTTAAGCCAACAGGTCAAATGTTTGGTTCACCTGCGTGGTTCCCTTTCTGCTAATATGAGCATATTACACAACAATATTTCCCTCCATCATCTCAATAATAAGACACACTCAGTTTCAAAATAAGAATATATTTCTTTCAAATTTTATTGATCAATGATTTTTACATTCCAAGAAAGTTTTTTATTCAAATTACAGACATGCATTGATTAACTGTTGTCAAATAGACATCAATGATATACAAAAAAACATGAGACATATAACTTGTTTTTTCCACAAGACAGGCAAGTCTGATTGTTATAATACTTTTCAGCAGAATCTAATAATCCTCAAAGGAACTAGAGCAATACAAGGTTTGCCACTAATGATCTTTGAACTCTATCATTTAAACTACATGAAGATTCATGTAGCACCATGCATGATTGTATATACGTATGTATACTTCTACCAAGTTCAACCCCTTTTTTTTCAAGAAGAGTGACAATTAGGGTTTTCATTCTTTGATTTTTTGATAAATTTGTCTTTGAACATCTTACGTACCCATATTTATTTAAGGAAGAAACAAATAGACACTTTTAGACCTAACTTATAATATCACAATAAGTGTGACATGCTGCTCAAAACATAGTAGTGGGCTGTAATGGGGAATTTGACATCATTTAGATGTTCACCCGCTAACGGGTGTTGTCAACCACCAGGATTAGCATTCAGTTTTACGACCAACAGGCTTTATGTAATGCTCTGCATTTTCCATTAACCACCCCTATGGAAAGTCACTATCTTACACTGCCCTCAACCAAAGACTCTCTGAAGGAATGAAGGTATATTTTTTGATGTGACCACAGGTTTGCTGTGTGAGACTTGTACACCCATTAATGGTATTTCAACCCAGTCTGGTGTCGGGAATTATGACCTACTGCACATGGAAACTGGCGAACATCATCCTTTAAATAAATAAAAATTGTTTTTCCAAAAAAATACATGAGTATGATTAAGAATAAAAGTATATTTTCGCCGGGCAATTATTAATAAAAATTACTTATTTCTTTAAACTTTATGAATGTTAAACTCATCAGACAGCCTTTCAAATATCGACCCAAATTTCATGTCCTTTCATTCTGTGGACAGTCCAAGAAAATGGATTAAAATGCAATATTATAAAAGAACAGCAACGAGAACAGACATACTAAAGCATTTCGTCTTGCACTCATCATAGTAAATGGCAAGGATGAACAGAATGCTGAATCAGACAATATAAGTGGAAGCTCAATAAACAAAGGGCATGAACAAGTACCGGTAACAGGCTGTGATTGGCTACCGGAAGGTACACATAATACCATCTGTTCTATGAAAACAGGCTAGAGCAATGCTAGCTAGAATAACACGAGACTAACACGAGACTAACAAGAGTCCTCCTCTTGGCAGCACATGAGAGCTCTCGTGTTATTCTAGCCAACATTGTACTTCAGATGGTGCTTTCAGAAAGAGTAAACAAACAAACAAACACTGGATTTACTGTAACCTCACATAAATGTAATGTTTGTGACAAACTTTTGCATCGTCACAACATCTTGACAAAATCTGAGATCTTAATAGAGGAAGATCTTTGAAAAAAATAATGTGTAGATGTTGTGCATCTCATTTGGCAATACATGATTTTAAACATGTTTAACATATTTCAATGGTTATACATGCTGCATGTAAAGTGCTACTGCAAATTTCTATTCATGCTAATAACACACTTGAGCTGAGTAACGGTGAATTTTCTTCAAAAAGGGCAATATTTTTGAATGCGTACCATACAACATATTTACTTTACCTTGTGATTAATCAAAAAATCATGACGCAAGTTCACAAGAGACCTAGATGTTTTAAATGGTCAATGCCATGTAATACGAGTGTGGTACCTCCATCAGTATTAAAGAGGCCAGTGAGTCACTAAACTAAAAGGCTTGTTCACAAATGCGGTGGTTATCTGCCAAGGTATATACTGTTGCAGGTTTTTAATCAGACAATGTTTTGTATTTTGTTGTACCTATCAACACATCAACAAAATATAATGGTGTGGAGATTTACCAGTGCATAATGATCTTGATTCATATGGCACTTCATACAAATGTCTGTACATGCTTAACACTTATTATAAGATGATAAAGCGGATCCTAATCAACTCTTTCAACCAAACACATAATTTTACTAATGACCGGTCATTAGTAAAATCATGTTATAAAACATCATTTTATAAAACAAATAAAACATCATCTTTGCTGTGTATTATTTGTATAATATTATCCAGTCATCAGATTCATGCACACAAACGTAGTGTGTAATGTCTATGCTCAAGGGAAGTATTGGAGGTATATAGCCACCATGAGTCATGTGGCTATTTCATCCATAAAGCTTTCGGCATCCTAGCTACCACATCCCTATTTCTCTTCTAGATATGGAGTGGCAAGTGTCCAATGCAGAAGCTTGAACCTACAGTGTACGTCCTTACACAATAACGACTGGTCCCACACAGAGTACAGCAATCATTCATTAGCGAGTGTGATGACTTGATTGATAAATATTTTCGGAAGTTCACTGCATGTCTCGCTGACTTCAGATGGTCAAGAAAAAGAATTCTGCTCCCGGATTCCATGTTCATCTGAACTTGCCACTGCACATTTCATTTTCATATCATTGCTGTGGTCTTGAAGATCATTCTTAAGGGATCTGTTCTTGCAGATTTTAGGTGGAAGTTTAACAATCTATGTAGCTTGAAGGTTATCATGCCTGCATGTCCCTCCAGCTACACATCAGCTTGTGTCGGGGGTGTCTGCACATCAGCTTGTGTCGGGGGTGCCTGCACATTAGCTTGTGGCTGTTGCAGAAGCATCGCTAGTTGTCATGACTTATTGAGTGCCCTTCCCCACATCCAGCAATTCATCCAGTTTGAACAACTGAAAAAATACCATATAAGAATTCCAACAGAGAAATAAGTTAGCTTCATTGTTTAACAACATATTTTTAAAATATACATTCTTCAAATATAATTAGATTCACAAATAACCGTAAACTTGTCATCTATTCCTAATAACGTGCAAAATATGTTTATTTGCGTTTTCCATCCAACCAGCAGAAAGGATCACCTTATTTTCATCACATTTCTATCATGAACAGGTGTTAAATGGGTACCCGGTAGGATGCGAAAGCCAAAGTGGTATGCTTAGCAATTTGAGCCTAGTAGCTCTTGTTGGAATGCTCCCCAGGGAGTGGAGAAAGTGCATACATTGTGTGCGGGCAAGCCAGAATCCGATGACCGGGGGTAATAATGTAAAGCGCTTAGAAACTCGGATATTCCTGACGTATTAAGCGCTATATAAGCAATAATATTATTATTATTATTATGAACAGGCACAACATGCTGCTAATTCTCATTATATGGTCATAGTCTCCACTCTTAAAACTACTTGTTTATTTTCATGATATAACACTCCATACACTGGCCCAATGCTGTATCTTGACTGTTACATCCTTAGATAACACATAACCAAATTTTGGTATTACCATACCATATGTTATGTTTTCTAAACACAAATAAAAGCCCTTATTTTAAGACTCTGTACAGGCAAATACTGTAGATGTTTGTAAAGCAAATACTCACCCATATTACTCTCTCCAGATCAAGTTCTGCTTGTCTCAGTTTCTCCCAGTTATAATGTGTCTCACAATTCATTTTATATAGAGGGCAGTACTTGTTCGTGTCCGTTAGGATGTCAGGCACTAGTGGGCAACCACAAACTTCTCTCATTGTGACCTTTGGAAGGGAATACAACAAGAATTTGGTTTCAGTGTTTTGATCACTCAATGTTTGTACTCCATCAATCTAAATTCTTTAAATGAGGTTTGACTGTCTGAAATGACATTCCCTAATTTTGTCCGATCTAGATAGAGTAACAAAACTATTTAAATTGAATTACTGGAGGCGTGTGTGTGTGTGTGTGTGTGTATTGGGTTTTTAAAGACGTGTATCAATCAGATATGATTATTTACGTCTGGGGACCGACCTTTAAATGTCATCATCCGAAAGACGTGATTCAGCTTCGAACCTTCGTCCTCGGCTGAATCAGTTTGTAACTTCCAATTTTCGCTGGATTACAGGCGCACGCCACAACGCCTAGGCTTAGATACCAGTGATAGTCTTAGTTTGAAATAGTCGTTTCATTTGGCTAAATTCTGAAGGGGAATAGGTCAAAAAGGAATCATACTAATCTGAATATATATATATAGCGCTTTACCCTCTTTACGTCTTCACTGATTCAGATGTAACACGTGTAACAAATTGTAACAATTAATTAAAATGCATGCTTATACTTTTATAGCTCAATTTTTTCAAAATTTTAGATTTCAGAGATCAACATCTTTAATCACATGCAGTGTTTTGTTTACACAGATAACAGTGAACATCAACTATTATCATCCATTCAATACCGGTATCTATTTTTATCATAATTTTGAAAGTGTATATTCCTATTCCATGAAACTTGAACATACAGTAGGGGCTATCAACTATCTTCAATCATGTGATTAGTTTTTTATGGGACAAAGTTAAGGTCAAATGTAATTTCACGTCTGCAAACTTAGACTTTGTTGTGGCATCAACATCAAGATTTTGAATTGTTAGCATAATTTCAAAAGTGTTCGTTCAAATTCTATGAAGCTTGTACACAAGGGTTATCAAGTATCACAAATCAGATGACACAAATTCCAGGTCATATCCTCCTCTTCTATTGTGTGCAGTGAAACCAACATGGAAGATACATTATATACTTCATCTTACCTTTGGTTCTTGACTACTTCCATGGTACATCATCCGCAGTTTCATCACAGATGTGCTTTGCTGGGCAGCCAGATGCTCACACAATTTGGACTCTCTACAGAAAAAACAAGAGGCAACAAAACAAAAAAGTATATCATGTCAACTTGTAAGTGACCTCTCTGTTCAATACATGGATACATATGATGCGGGACTGCATATTCATGATATATCACGATTGCTGTTATGAATTGTGCCACTTTTACTAGATTTATGTTATTACATTTTAAAGTTATCTACACCAAAAATCTAACAGTCATCACAACTTCTAAAAGAAATTCATTCAAAATGGATTGTACGCGAGAGAACAGTAGAATACTTTTGTCCCTTTTTTTCTGGAAAAGTTTTTTAATGCTAACTTTTTGTAATTGTCTACATCAAAGATCTAAACATTTACATATAAGCATAGCAATCTAAATGCACTTTTATGCTCATCCAATTGCTTTAGAGCAGCAATACCTCCATTAGAAATGCACATAGGATTTTTAGTAATATCCTGGTTTTAGCACATAAGATCAGAAAGCAAGAGAAAGAATCAATACATTAAAAATATAAACTCACCTCACGATCTGAGGCCCTCTGATACAGCTTTTAGATGTCTGCTTTTTCATCTAGAAAATGTAAATAAATTAAATCTTATTAGCACTCAAGGTATGAATTTTAATATCAAATGTTGGATTTTATGTGTGGAGAAACCCTTTTTCTTAATCATCATGAATATTTTTGCAAATCACATCAACCAATTCTTCTACCTGCAAAAGGAAACATTTATCACATTTCATGAAACATTCTTTGACTAGAATAAAAGCATCCTAAAAAGGGAACCTGGTTTTCAACGTAGTGCATATTCTGTTGTCCACGAAAGAAAATTCTGCTATAATCTGACGATTTACAAAATACAGGACACTATCAAATGTTCAAGATCGTTTAAAGAGCTCTTTACCCGTCTGTTTGCATCAATACTGGCTGGTGTCTTGGGCTTGGCAATAACTTCTTTCAGTTTCATCATCTCGGAGTCTATGTCGGCAAGGTTCAATTTGATCTCCTCGAGGCTACTTTCTAGCTTCTCCCAATCGATACCTTTCTCCTGCGCAAAGTTAGAGTCCTGTTTCCACTTCTTTATCTGCTCAGGGAACTCATCAAAAATGCGGCTGTCATGGGCATAAGAGAGAGACGATTAAAATAGCAATGGGAGAGAGACGTGAAATATAGGAGAGAAGTGAGAGGGGAGAGAAAGGAGGGGATGGATGATTCATGTTCAAATCTATTTTCTACCATAATTGGCAAACTGCACTCCCATTTAACTAAATAGGAATGCTTACAGTACTCAGTGCACTCAGCAATAGACCAGTTTACTAACATATTCAAATTTATGGATGCTTCTTTCCTGGGGACCTAGTGACAAGTTGGTCCATCAACCTGTAATTAATAAATGAACTACAATACTCTGAATCCTGTCTGCATACATTACTTGTTGATATGTTGGGCATGCCTCAGACAAGTTTTCGGGTTGTCTAGAACAACCAGCCTTTGTTTAAAAAGTCTGCATAAAATTTGAATATGTTAGTAAACTGGTCTATTACTATGCAAACCATATTGGAGGAGCTCATTCTAATCTTTACCTTGTTGATGATTTGAGTGTTGCTTCATCCTCACAGTCCTTGCTGGTTGTATCTCTACTATCTGAGTCTGACAAATCAATGTGCACTATCGCTGGGGATGGGGTCTGTGATAGCAACCAAAAAAAACCAAGATACAACTATGTATGAAGCGATTTTTCATTCACAAGGTGTACAGACAGACACCACACCATTCAAGCTTTTTATCATGTCTCACATACTTCTTGAGTATGATCATTGGTATTGTATGATATAACATATCTTCCTACAAATAACCGATGGTAGAAATTTGTTTCAGTCAAAAATATCAATAATCCATCATTCATATGGCTAATTATTTTTTCTTCAGCTTTAATAATTGAATTGTAATCCATCTGTCGTCGTTAATAATGCATTCACAAGCTATTTATAGGCATCCTTAATGAGTCCCATGGCCTTTGACCTGATGACCCTAAATTCTTATCAGTTCATTGGCTCTGCAAGAAACATATACATGTAATGAGTTTGATAGTAATCTGTATTTTGTTTCTCATGATAATGCGATAAGCTATTTTTGCATACATAATGAGCCATGTGACCTTTGACCCTTCAACCTTGTAACCCCAAAATCTAATCGGCTCATTGGCTATGCAAGATGTATACATGACCTGGGTTTGGCGGTCATCCATCTATCGATTCTTGAGATAACGCGATCACAAGCTATTTTTGCATACATAATGATCCCTGTGACCTTTGACCTTGTGACCTCAAAATCTAATCAGTACATTGGCTCTGTATGATACATACATGACCCAAGTTTAGTAGGAATCCATCCATTGGTTCTTGAGATAATGCGATCACAAGGTATTTTTGCATACATAATGAGCCCTGTGACCTTCGACCTTTAACCTTGTGACCCCAAAATCTAATCACTTCATTAGGTCTGCAAGATACATCAATGATTCAAGTTTGGCGGTAATCCATGGATCGGTTCTGGAGATAACGCGATCATGAGAAAGGGACGTACGGACGGAAGGACAACTAGAAAACATAATGCCTCCGGCTACTTTGTAGGGGAGGCATAATATAGTATTAATGACTGCTTTGAGAGAAATAGTTGTTTTTATACGCTCAAGGGAAGGTTAGAATTGTGCTATTACCCGAGGCGTGCCGAGGGCAATAGCCCAATTGTAACCTTCCCGAGAGCGTATAAAAACAACTATTTCTCGAATATTAAAGCAGTCATTAATACTTTTATATGCCAAAAAAAAATAGACTAAAAAATAAAAAATAAAAAAACTTTTGCCAAAAATGGGATTCGATCTCTTGCGTACAAAAGGTGATGTAACTAAAGTCAGCGCCTTAACCCGCTCGGCCAGCGCGCTCTGTTACCATAGATAGCAGTTTTCTCTAATATATACATTAAAATGGATTGAAAACGTGGATGCTTCGCCGCTGCTCCATTAAACGGGCAGTTCTTTTACTTTTGCAATGCATATTGGCACGAACTTAGATCAAGATCTATCGGCAGATGTTGTTTTTTTGTTTTTGGAAGTTTATTTTCGTCTTCATGTCAACAATGCAAGATAAAATTGTCGGTAAGATCGATCGAGATTCAATTGTATTGAAATTACCGACCAATTCTTCGCACACGTACGGTATCCTCGATCGCTCAGACCATTTTTTAACATGTAAACCTATGGGGTAACCATGGAGACTGAACTATTTTCCCAATAACCATGGTTACTGGGAATTTTACAGAAATAGTTGAAGTTTATGAATGCAATTTCGACCAATCAGATGGCTGGATTTCTTAAGTGAGGTATATAATAACAAATATATACCTCACTTAAGTAATCCAGCAATCTGATTGGTCGAAATTGCATTCATAAACTTTAACTGTTCCCGAAAATTCGCAGTAACCATGGTTAAAACAGACCTATTTTTCCAATAACCATGGTTATTGGGAAAATAGGTCAGTCTCCATGGTTACCCCATAGGTTTACATGTTAAAAAATGGTTTGAGCGATCGAAGATACCGTACGTGTGCGAGAAATTGGTCTGTATTTTCATACAAGACAAGACAATTCCTAACAAGACAAAAATGGCTCAAGAATCTCTCCCAAGATTTCAACTTATCAAATGCAAGACTCGCTGACAGCAAGAACAACAAAAAGGGTACGTGAAATTATCCATAAACATGTTCGTTTAGTTGCTGAAAAAGCATAGACTAAATGTAGACGAAAATAGATCTAGTTGTCAGGGTGTTGATCGCGCACCCGATGTTGTGTGTTAAAATTATTCCCATAGAGATTGTACGCAATGCATTCCCTATGCAGTCTACGTGCATTCCGCGACCATGCAAAAAAGGTCAAGTTTTTTTTTCAATTCGAGATTCAAACCTTTATAATCTGTTGTGATCCTGAAGGTGATACTCAATAAGTGAGGTGTCATATGAAAGCGCAGGTTCTTCTCCATATTCCCCACAGGGCCAGCCCACCCACAAAATTGTAAAAATATCTTGCTTAGACTAGAATCTAGATCTAGTCTACTCTCAAAGATACGAAAATAGATCCAGTTGTCAGGGTGTCTGATCGCGCACCCGATGCATGTTGTGTGTTAAGGTCAATTTTTTTTTTCAATTCGAGATTCAAACCTTTATAATCTGTTGTGATCCTGAAGGTGATACTCAATAAGTGAGGTGTCATATGAAAGCGCAGGTTCTTCTCCATATTCCCCACAGGGCCGGCCCACCCCCAAAATGTAAAAATATCTTGCTTAGACTAGAATCTAGATCTAGTCTACTCTCAAAGATACACTCATAAAAAACAACCGTGCAGATAAACTAGAGAAAGGCCAAGGTGGTGTCATTAGTTGACTCTTTTGTTTTCAGCATATAAAAGTATTAATGACTGCTTTAATATTCCAGAAATAGTTGTTTTTATACGCTCTCGGGAAGGTTACAATTGGGCTATTGCCCTCGGCACGCCTCGGTCAATAGCACAATTCTAACCTTCCCTTGAGCGTATAAAAACAACTATTTCTCTCAAAGCAGTCATTAATACTATAATATGTCATCAGTATCAAACTAAAGTCACAAAATAGGCCAACAATATCACTTACTTCTATATTCAAGCATCTCCTCATTTGACACTTGACCTTCAATCTTTTTAGAAACTTTTGATTGTCCTGAAAAAAAATGGGACAGACATTACTTATACTTGATCAATGTTGATGTAATAATAAATCAATGGTATACAAATATCTAATGTCTATACGTGCAAAGAAAAACTATTTATAAAGGTAATTCATATGTAAATTGTCCAGTTTAAAAAATATATATATCTCGGAACTTCAATATTTTACATTTGTCAAGCAAAGAGGTTGCTGTGTGTTCGCATGGGAGCATTATGTAGATATTTATTAAACCTTCCTTTGTAGGGGGTTAATTTCATCTGTTATATATTTATGTTACCCTATTATTCACTACAATATTAAATATGAAAAGTATTATACAGGCCAATGACACCATTAGTCTCTTGTAATACCAAGAATCCAGGAATGAATTTTAACAAGCTCACCTTGCAGACTTTACACCTGTGACAATTTGAAGTTCTCCTACAGGAAGCACATGACCCACATTCATAAGTAGGATGCTGCGAATAAACAAACATATAAACATCAATTGAGGTATTCAAAAGGCACTAGAATAAAACATTTTACCTTCATTATAGCATCAGTAAACAAAAAGCAAACAAACAGCGATGTGAATTTTGTTTCTATTGTGTTCATGGATTTGAATCTTCTACTGGTCACGACATATCTATACTGACCTGATCGTTTAGATACAAGACTTTGAACAGACAAAGGCAGACATTATACACTACTACCCCGGTCACACATCGCTGCGACCTTACGAAGACCATGCCAACCACCCCACCACCCCAATCTCAAAAAGTTTATAAAATCGGGCATTATCGCCATCTAAATCCAGCAATTTGGCAAATTAAAGACTCATACATCAAGACTGTACAACGATGCTTTCTAAATCATAAGCGCTGCTGACTGGCTGTCACTACGATTACACCTACACCAATGCCGACCAAGTGGTCATTTCTAATGTTGTTGTACGACGTACAGGACCATACTACATTGTTATACAGACCTAGAAGAATGTAGGACTATGTCGCTATGCTGGTGCTGACCATTTTACGCTACTAGTACGCTTCTATTAAAATTTGTGGCGATGTTTATATAAAATGGGGGTGTTCAAGCATTTCTTCAGTTCTTTCCCAACTTTGAAGATGAACGGCCTAAAGCGGCTCGAAATAGTTGCCGACGGTGCTGCGTTTTTATTTCTAGATTTTTACAGACCTCTTACCGCGATGCTACCACGCTGCTTGTACGATAATGGCATTCCCACAAGTACTTTCTTAATAAGACTTTGCCCCACTTCTTGTTGGCCACGAACCGACTACGCATATTTTGTGCACGTTCAAAATAAGCTTGGGGATGGAATGTAGCTCTTCGAACTAGGAGATCCCACCCGACCAAACCAGGCCCATGGAGATCCTCCCACATTTGGCCCACGTTTGGCCCATGATTGGCCCCGCTCTCGGCCAGGGGTAGTGACAGCTTGTAAACAACTTAGAAAGCAGAATATGTCTGCACTAATCTAAATATATGCTCACAAATTACATTTCTGTCTCCATATGCTAGGATCCCCAATTTCAACTTTATCCTAAATATTGGATAAATACAACAATATCACTTACTACTCGATTCCTGCATCTCCTCAGTTGACACTTGACCTTCTTTTGTTTTCTTCTTCGAACCTTTCGATTCTCCTGAAAAGAAATGGGACAGACATTACTCAAATTGGATCAATGTTGATGTCAGAATAAATCAATGGTTTATAAATATCTCATGTCTTTAAGTGAGATAGAAAAACTATTTATAAAGGTAACTCAATCATATATTGTCCAGTTTAAAATATATCTGGGATCTTCGACATTTTGCATTAGTCAAACAAAGAGGTTGCTGTAGGGGGTTAATTTCATCTGTTATATATTTGTATTACCCCATTATTCACTACAATATTAAATATGAAAAGTATTATACAGGCCAATGGGACCATTAGTCTCTTGTAATACCAAGAATCCAGGAATGAATCTTAACAAACTCACCGCGCATGGTTTACACTTGTAACAGTCTAAAGTTCTCTTACAGGCCACACATGACCCACATTCATTAGGAGAATGCTGCAAATAAACAAACATGTAAACATCAATTGAAGTATTCAAAAGGCACTAGAATAAAACTTCAAAACATTTTGACTTCATTATAGCATCAGTAAACAAAAAGCAAAGAAACAGCGATGTGAATTTTGTTTCTAGTGTGTTCAGATTTTTACAAGGATCTGAATATTCTACTGATCAACATATCTATACAAGACTTTGAACAGACAAATGCAGACATTATACACTAATATCCCGGTCACACATCGCTGCGACCTTACGAAGACCATGCCAACCATCCCGATCCGAAAAAGTTTATCAAATCGGGGCATTATCCCCGTCTAAATCCAAGCAATTTGGCAAATTAAAGACTACTTCACGACTGTACTACAATGCTTCTACGTCATAAGCACTGCTGAC
The DNA here is from genome assembly GCF_000002235.5 of Strongylocentrotus purpuratus. NCBI lineage: Eukaryota > Metazoa > Echinodermata > Echinoidea > Camarodonta > Strongylocentrotidae > Strongylocentrotus > Strongylocentrotus purpuratus. Next base: position 15,721,306 of record NW_022145612.1, on the reverse strand, counting down.
TGGCTGCCACTACGATTACACCAACACCAACACCTAGACCCGCTCTCAGCCACTGTTCCATAGTAGTCTAAGCAGCGTCTATGTGTGACCGGGGTATAAACAAATTGTGTTTCTTCTGAAATCATACTTTTTATATTTTGTTTAACTTCATAACCCAACATCTGTATTACCTCGAGGCCAACACCAACTCAAAACATGATTGAACTCAAAAGTTCTTATACCGGTACACGAAACAGCAATTCAAACTAATAGAATTGCTTGCCACTAGTTTCTATCCGGTATCAGTTCTCTAGCATGCGTTTGCAGTATACAATGCGTATCAAAACAAAGTTTACCCCACTTTGGTAGCTTGTAACTAAAAATGTATAACCTGCGTGACCTTGAATCATATTTTCTTGTTAAGAAGAACTAATACCCTGTCTAATGATACATTTTTCATAATTGTGCTGCAAAGGATGACTGAACAGCAGGCTTTTCAAAAAGTAATGTCAAAATCCTTATGTACTAAGTCTCGGCTGAAGCAATGAATGTTGGTCAAAAAGCCATTATGTGTGTCACAGTGTGTTACCAAATTCCAAAACAATTGCTTGTTTATTTACATTGTCTAATAGGCAGTTGAAAAAAAGGTTTGGTTATGACCTTTCAATAAGGAGCTACCAAAGTTGGGTAAACTTTTAATTGATACATGTAAGCCTTGTATTGGGGTGTAGTTCTTACCGACCCTGAAGAAAATTGCTGCCGTTAGACATTTTGTTGCTTTGGTTGATCGCAATATTCATGCATGTAAAAATGAATATCAGTTGTTGTTTCCATTTATTGTTGCATCTTTCTTTTATTTCTTTTCTCTCTTTTTTCTTTATTTATTATTTTTTTTTTTTTTTTTTTCGGGGGGGGGGGGGGATAGAGGGATAGTGATGTCTTGTAAATAACTAAGAAAGCAGAATATGTCTACAGTGATCGAAATATATACTCACAAATTTTTGAAGCAAACACTGTTTGAAGATACATTTCTGTCTCAATATGCTAGGACCTCCATTTTCAACTTTATCCTAAATATTGGATAAATACACAATTGTTTTTGAAGAGTATTAGAATACTGCAGTTAATGTCAATATTTTACGTATTGCTCACATGCATAATGCATCTTATTCTGTCTTTTAATCATTCCACAACTGGAACAACTTTTCAACAGGCATCTCTTAATATAAAATTCATCTTCAGTAGTAACACAATGTCAAAAGCTAAATGTTCAGTTGAGGCTTTTAATTAAAAAAAAAAAACTTTTCGAGGCACTTCTTGATCATTTTGAAGCACAATTTTTTAGGGCTCAATATTACACCATATCACAGACACTGATAACACGTAGGGCCGTGCATCTCAGATTTAACATAGGTAAACAATGTCTTTAAAACTTATTTGAGCAATCAAAAGCATATCACCATAAGGTACATATGTGATTTCTTACCAGGCAATTTTTACAGCAACCACAATTGGTGACTGTTCTGCAAGCAACACATTCACCACAGATCCAAGCGATTCTCTATTAGAAAACAACAAAAATACGGAAAGGACATGATTTATAATTGAACAGTTATCAATCAGTTCTACCTTTGGGTTAGGCCCTGACTGAATTCCAATTCAAACAAACATCCCCTCATAACATTCACATTTACATTATAAGACTTATACATAGTTATACAAAGAGCTGGCCAAAGTACAAGTTTTACTCCTGAAACCAAGGTGTCGATTCTCTATTCTAAAGAATCATTGTATTATGGGGATTCTTATTGCAGTTTTTTAATGTGCAAAACCAAACCCCTCAGACTGGTTGCAAAATTAAATCATTTGGATCTGAACAAGTGCATCTTTCTTACATCTCTGCATTGTGCTTGTTAAAAGTGATAAAGATACATCAATTAACCAGATTCACATCCAAATTATATGTTTAGAACTATACGTAAGTAATATCTGACAAATAAAATCTATAGAAATTTGAAAAATGGAACACAGTATACATAAAGAAAAGAAGAAAACGTGTCCTTCCAACTGCATGTTAAGCAATGGAACATAGTTCCCTGAATGTAACTTCTAGTCAGTTTTACTTATAATACTAGCTTATATTTTGTTAAGCCACAAAATTGATGTCCTGCATAATAATCACTTCAGAACTATTTCAGGCTAGCAAATATAATGAGCCCATGGCCTTTGACCTTTAACCTCATTACCCCAAATTCTAATCAGTTCATTGGCTCAGCAAGAAACATACATGTCCTGCGCTTGATGATAATCTGTCCATCGGTTCTATTGATATGATCACGAGCTATTTATGCATACATAATGAGCCGTGACCTTTGACCTTTGACCCCAAAATCTAATCAATTAAAGGAATAGTTGAGTGTTGGTCAATACTCACATTAGCGAACGAAACTATGATCTAAACATAACAAACATACAATAAATGTCTAAGAATGCATCATTGAAGATATAAATCCGAAATATTACATTAGAGTGAATTTATATGCAAAAAACCTGTTCGACTGCAAATGATTTTATTTATCAAAAATTTTACTTTCGAGGCGTGTTCAGTGTAATTGTATAGCGCCACCTCTCGGTCAAGCGGCAGCACACCGTGAATTTTCGCCAAGACGACGATCGGATATGGGCGTGCAAGTAATATCCGAACCATGTCTATAGCGCGCTGACTGATTTATATTGTACACATTATGGTATGCGAGGCCTGCACATAATTGCATGGTCTGTGGTACTGGTAGCGCTATTGTTTTTGAGCGCGATATGCGAATACTGTATGTGTATGTAGTGCGAGTACGCTCGACCTAGTAGTAGTGTATGTGTATGTATTGTACGTCGTATGACCCAGTTGATTACTTCTACAGTGTAAAGAAAGTGGCTTACTCTATCTATCAACCAATATGTGAGACAACGCAAGGGCAATTTTGTATTTCGTTTGTAGGAACAAAGCTGTGGAATGATCTCCCAGATGAAATTAGATTAAAAACATCGAGGTTATCTGTCCACCTACCTTCTATGTAAATGACGTGGGCCTTCGTTTTTCCTTTTATATTACTTGTCTTCCTTTTATAATATGTGAAGAGTTTCATTCCAAAAGGAGCCAAATCCACTTTGGGTACTTCTGAGTAAATTGCCTTTTTTATTTCTCCACTTTCCCTTTAGCCATGTATACCTTCATGTTGTTATATATGTTAAAGGTGTCACCCTGCATGGACCTGATTATCTGCCAATAATGATAAGAAAAAATCTTCCCTTCGGCTTTTCTGATGTTTACTAAATTTTTTGATTTTTTATTTTCGTGGATTTAGCTCCTTTTGGAATGAAACATGTTATTGTACCTAAAAAATAAAAAATAAATCATATTTTCTCAATAAAGTCATTGAAATTTTATTCAAATTTAGCAGCAAACCTTTCCTTTTAAATAATAATAGTGAAATCACACATAAATATAACCTTTCGAAAAGAAAGTAAACAACATTATTACAGTTTCATTCCAAAAGGAGCTAAATCCATTCAATTCCAAAAGAAGCTAAATCCATGTTTCATTCAAAAAGGAATTACTAAATCCACATTTTTTTTTTGGCACATATCGCACGACAACCAAATGCCCTAAGATGTTGATACCCACTTTGATAGAAAAATAAGGTTTTACAAAATGGAAAAATACTAGAAGAGAAATGGTAAGAAAGAGTAAAGACGGATTGAGGACGGTAAACCCCAAACAAGAGACTCAAAAGATCTACCCCAGAATCCTCTCACCGGCACCAGAGTTGCCTAGGCCAATGATGGCCGAGAAGATTGCGCAATGTACCGCGCCGGTCTGGCAGGAAGGTGCCAATTGCGGTGAGGGGTTTTCATGGACCAGTAGATCTGAGATTATATTATCCAAAAAAAAGAGATGAATATGAATTGACAAATAGTACCAAAAATAGAAGAAAAAAAAGAAATAAAGTGAAAGGCGTAAATATTCTAAAAAAGAATGAAACGCCGATAATACCAAACAACAACAACAACACAAAATCTAAAAATTTGATAGAAATCAGAAATAACTGGTGGATTTTTTGTCTTATCATATGTTATAGGTCCAGAGCGACACCTTTAACATATATAACAACATGAAGGTACATGGCTAAAGGGAAAGTGGAGAAATAAAAAGAAATAAATTAAAAAAAATATTAAAAATTGTTGTATCAGTATACTATAATGAATAACAGTAGTGAATTAATTTAACATCTTACTTGATTCATACTTGTCCATAATGCAGTGTTTTTCAGTATTCTTATTTTGGTACTGCATGCAATTGTAAAGTTAAAAAAAAAAAGTGATTGTAACTTCTTGTAAATAAGTTGTGTTCTACAGTGCCTGTGTATTGCATGACCTACGTCAGTACGTGATAACTTGTAAATGTGTAAAGACATAAGATTTTAATATAATTATAGAAATGCTAAAATGAAGATACATAACATATTTTTATGGTGTACATTGAAAGCTTTATTCGGCCATAACTAACAGTTAAATTTACACAACATTATTGAGATGAATACAAATTATAATTGCTGTACTGAAGGCAATATTTAAACGTGATGTTGATTTCAACCATTGCATACAAACAGATCATGTGTATTAAAAAAGGCACATTTTTATTTAGCATCTATCGCTATGACAACTTTAACCGTCGTCATTAAGAAGGAGCAATATACTTTATTTGTATACCACCATGTCTTGTTACTTATTAGTTACTGCTTATTTATATACATCTTATCTTGTGTCTTTCATAAAAACTTGACATACTCTATAGGCAATGTGTAGATAAGTTTACCAAAGAAAAGTATCTATAACAGTAATGTTTCTACGCGCTTGACAAATATACTATTACCCCGGTCATTTGATTCAGTGCTTGCCCGCACACAATGTTTTGACTAGTACGTGATCATACAAATTTTGCCAAGAAACTGCCTACTAATTGATATATTTGGTAAATTATTATATCTATTTGGACTTGATAGATATAACGCATGTGTCGCGCACTTGTGCGTAGTCCCATATACATCTTTCTGTGTACAGTGCTTGTAACTTTACCAAGACTGGGCCAATTTTTTTATCATTTCGATGATTCTAGAACCTTGCAGTACACACCAAGACTTATATGCTAGATGATCAACCTTTTCTGATCGATTCCACAACAATCCTTTCACAATGCAGTCGCATGACCATAACTGGTTTTATCTTTTAAGTTTCACATCTTACTTTATATATAAATGCTTTAAAAATTGTCTGAGTGATTCTTTTCCTTAATGTGTACGAGTATACATGTATACATACTCCATATCGATCTCAAATCCTGAATCATATCAGTTTCAGCACAAAATTAAGTATAGTTAGGTACATATATGTCTTTCATCTTCCCTAATGCTCGACTATGAATATCACCTCAAGTGATTAACATCCAACATAAGGTTTTTCAAAAAAATAGCACAGACATTTCAAAACTGGTCATGTCCTATACGCACACAAAAGACAATTCTGCGTTGTGTGTACTGAGTTTCATATGAATCGATCAAACTACTTCCAATAGTTTGCTCACATACTTATTTTACACACTGCACATGCATTGAGTTTTATACTGTTATTATAATGCCTCATCAAAGATACCAAAACTATAAAATTGCTAAAACTTGGAAAGAATATGCTCCACAAGATTATTAAAACAAAATTGTATTCTTTGTGCAAAGCTTGGTTACCATGGAGGTACCTTAACAGACAGACACAACAAATGTGTCTTGCACACCCTCGGGTCAATCGGTATACCAAGTTTTATTACAATTTGCAAAAAAATTGGAAAAAATTTGACCCAGTTTTTTACAATAGACCAACAGAAAGACTCGCCTGCCCAACTGTATCCTTATTCCTTTATACACCCTTTCAAACTACAAAGTAGTTACAGGCAGCATATCTCTTGATGGTATAACCTTGAACCGCAATACTTTGGCGTTGAGCTGATTCACGTTCATTGATTCAAATGATGCATGAAACCAACTGTTTTGCTGTCTTGTGATCATTTCTCTTTTTCGCTTGCATTATTTTAGTCACATTGATTGCATTAAACAAAAAATGAAGACTATTTACAATAAGATATTCTACAAATCTTTCTTCTGTCCATGTTGATTTTCAACAGGTTCCGAAGTATAGTCTTTTTCATGATCGACTGTCACCTCAGTTACATGCACAGTCACTAAAACCAAACACATTGTTGACTCATGGTTTGACCTCTTGGCTGTAAATTTTATAATTACTACCGTAACTTCTTCAAGGAATATAGGTTGCCAAATAGATACAAATTGAAATATCCACCATTTCCACATGAGCAAGCACTGATTTTATCACAAATTATGAATTGTATAAATCACATAGAGCTTTTATACACTGATGTCACAATTTGTCTTTTATATTCCTACATTTCTTCCATTTGTAAACTTGCCAACCTCTTATTGTAATACAATATACAAGTGCCAAGCATGGTGGCTAATCTAGCAACAATAACAATTTATTTCTGGTACATGTATATCATGTGTTATGTGATTTTTTTTCTCCAGATAACCACATCCCCATGATCCCCAGGGACACTCTAGTATCAAGTTTGGTGGTATTTTGTCAAAGGGTCTCTGACATATCAAGAATACATGCTCGTAATGCTAAGCCATGCAATCTTTCACCTCCGGACCACAAAATCATTAGCAACCAAATGAGTCCAAAATGTTAAGTTCCAACCAATCCTCAAGATAGCCTAAAAACATGCCACATGGACAAATTAAATCGAGGCGATTAAGAGTCTCGCATGCAATCATGCAACAATGAACCTCATTTGACCTTTGACCTACTTATGTGACCTTCAACTCCAGAATATCATGGAGGCCAATAAAGGGCATCTACCAATCAAGTATGGTTACAAACAGATGCAGGGTTGGAAAGTTAGCAACCCTAATTGATTTTTGCAGGTAAGATTTCACATTAGACTTCATTCAAATTTGTGTACAGTCACGGAGGATGGACGGAAGGACGCCATTTGGATCCCTTAGTCTCTGCTCGAAAAAAAGCAGTTCTCAAGTCAGACAATCCCAAATGTTCACTACAGAGGATTACATGGATTTCTCTAATCGGCCTAGTCTCCTGGCTAGGATCACATCAACTTGTGGTGGAGGAAATGGTGCAAGCCGGGGCCTTGTGTGTCTAGGGTCATCAGGGAGCAGAACAGCCTTCGAGAACAGTGGTCCTTGGTCCTGTTCTCTGCGTTCCAGTATCGCACCGATGAGTCCTTGTACATACATGTAGGGGTAGGTCTTGGGGACCTTCTCCTTCCGGGCCACGTAGTTGTTGGCACGCTTTGACCATACTGCAACATATCTGTATCATAAAATAAAAGAACATGCAAAAGGTAACAAGTTGCATTATATGCACACTCATTCTTGTCAATTGGAAATGATTCATATCTCTTAAAGATAAACTTGAGTTCTGGTAAAAAAAGAAAATGAATTCTCACAGAATCTAACGAAACTTACACTGAATGTTCAAGATTACAAATAAATGTCATGTGCCAAACAATTTTGGAAGAAAATGTATACTGGCTGAGTAATGAGCATAGAAAGATAAGGAAATCAGGGTAGTACTAGCCCCGACAGGCCGACACCATGTGTGTTGTCCCATATACATCTTTCTGTGTAAGTGATTGTTACTTTACCAAAACTCTGCCAAATTTATGATGATTTTGATGACTCCAGAACCTTGCATTACACACCAAGTATATTATTACACTGAATCCAAGTCCGCATTTAGGGTCCAAAATCAGCAGCATGATTGACAAACCATCAGCTTACAGTCCGTCATCTACATAATTTAGATGTGCGTCGTGTACAGGGACAACTTCTTTAGATGACGTCATATTTTGGCGATTTAAAAGGGGCGTTCCCAGGAAGGACAATTAGATATTTAATAATTTCCCCAAAATTGATAAATTTCATGGGAAAGAACTGCCAATTCGGATTGCCCTGTCCAACTACACAGGGAAAACAAAAAATCATGTTGTTTTTTTTTACTCCACCCACTTTGGATTGCCTTGTCCATCTAAAAAAAAATGTACAAATAAAAATAGGAAAAACAAGAAAGAAAAGAAAACCTTTTTTTCTTTCTTTCTAATTTCCACTCACTTTGTATTGCCTTGTTCATCAATCTGGTCGGGCCTGTCCTTGTGTGCCATGTAGTCGATGACCGCAAGCAAATTCCTTGCCCGGTTTGCTGGGTAGCTGGATGGATAAGACAAACAATTGGTATTACCACTACCATGATGAATGAATAGTAAATGCTTTAGACAAATCTCAGACTCATTGGCCCGTAGTCACAAAGGAGGTTTGTAGGAGGTTTGTACAAACCATGGTTTGACGATGGTTTACATCTATGGAATGCTGCTCGCATACCGTAAATTGTAAATTAACATTGTTAACAAGTATGGAGTTTACATTCCTTCTCCATCAGTTTACAAATGGCATTCCATAGATGTAAACCTTGGCCAAACCATGGTTTGTACAAACCTCCTTTGTGAATACGAGCCATTCACTTCAGTTCTCGATTTGTGTTGTAAATTATTGACTCTTAATTAAAGGTAGTTACATTTCCCTGCTACAACCACTCCAACTTGACTTAACATCAGGTACCGACACAAGTACGATACAAAGTCTGCTGTTTCAAGACTCTGCATGCATCCAAAAGTGATTTCAGCATTTATATAGATGTCATTCATAATTTCTCATTAACTTTGCTATTTGCTTCAAAATATGATATTGTAACTGTAACCGTACTGTAATGATATGTTTCAACTTTTCCACAATCTTACTTCAAACATACAAAATGATACTAAAAATACTTACTCAAAGGAATACCGCTTGGAAGCATACATCAGTATATGGTTGTGGAAACACTCGAGCATGCTGGTGTGCCTTAGGAATTATGAAAACAAAATAAAAACTGATATAAATGATAGGGCATTTCATTATTTTCATACCACAAAATCAATATTGAAAATCCCATGTCATACACATGAGCAAATAAGATGCATTATCTTGACCTGCTGATATGTCCCAATTTTATAGGTCATAACCGAAAAAGAGCTCAATCTTGCAAACATGTACGTAATGAACGCATTCTCATTAAATTCCTCTCAATTTACAGAGCCTTTCGTACATGTATACAGAATCCTACCTGAAGCGAGCAAATCAGCAGAGTAGGCCAAGTTCTCCATGAATTTGCGGTCAAAGGTGACTTGTACTATTCACCTGCTAATTCCCCTACTGCTGCTTGGAATTTCTTCGCTGGGGATGGATTGTGTTGTCTGTTCTTCATATCTGTAAAAAGTGAAGAAACGAAAGTCATTCACAAAGTAAAAAACATTCAGATTTTAAATCACCAAAAGAAATTATTTTGAAGATGGCATTCTCTAATAATTATCACAGCTAGCCAGATTTGGAATTTGCATGACTAATAACTGATGCATTGGTTCTCTGTCATGTATGTGAAGTTGAGACACTCTTTGGTAGAGATAAATATAGATGAGACAGTCACATCTCAAGCAAGCTATAGTATAACCTTGTCGACTTTTAAAAAGAGCAGGATGTTTACCCGGTTGACTAGCCCTGCACGTCATCATTACAAAGAAAACTGCAGTTGTAACGAGGGACATTAAAGGTAGGGTCTATTACAAAGTTTTGGGAAATTTTGAAAATTGGGTGGATAGTGATTCTTTACAATTTTGATATATTTGGATGCCCCTGTGGAAGTATTATAAGCACTAGAAAATTTAGCTCCTAAAACACTTCTGCTTTCGAAAAAAATTGAATATAAAAATTTACCGGTGCTCCCGGTAAATTTTGATAAATTTAAAATAGCGCCTACGGTCGTACAACGGTAGCTGCTACCATAAAAATCCCGGAATATGTAGTTGTGATATATAATTTCAAAAAGGTAATAGCCAATCGGTCAATTGTAGCTTGTTGTATAGCTGAATTAATATATTGACCTTGAGAGAGAGTTATAGTATACCCCATAAAGAGATTATTATTTACAATTTCATCACTTTAGACTCGATTTCAACGCGACAACGTTCACTGAATATTGTAGGATCGCATATGCTTCCAATATTTTCATTTGAACCAAATTCATCCGGAGGTCTAGTGGAGCCAGACGTAGTCTCAGTGGAACAACCGACGATATAGAGACTGAAGCTTTCGGTCTACTGTAGACCTAGGCTAGACTATCAATATCATATGATTCATGAAATCTGAATTAAAAATCCAAGGCAAGAGATAACAAAACGTAATTTCTTAAATTTGCCGATTCCATGCATCTAGTCTCTAGACTAGATCAAATTAAAACGGTAGGCCTACCCAATGCAGTGGGGCGTATATCATTTCAACTTACCTCTCAGTGAGCTGGCATGTCTATTGCATCCTCTAGACTCGGCAACGAGAAGGCCGCCTGCAGCTCGCGAAGTTTCTCCGCCGTTGCCCTACAGTCTACTGGCCTTGTTCACAGCCACTCCCGCGCCTCCTCTGGGCCGGATGGTCGAGCTGCCATTGCTTGTTTCTCTCCTTCCTCTTACCGTATTAGTCTTATTCCGATTTAGCGTAGCCTTAGCCTTGTCCTTAGGCTTAAGTTAGCACTAGCTGAGTCCGAGTCGGCCATCGTCCGTGACCTCGAGCTCCTTTTCCAATCTCGATCTCGTTATCGTATTTCAATCAAAGCTTGTCTGTAGCTGTCTAGCGTTCGATCGGCGCGCGCCGGTGATAATCTGATATGAGCTGTGTGTGTTATACTTTACGTGAAAGCAGCGTATTGGAATTGATCAGCTGTACTGTATTACTAGCGCGCGGTCGGATACCCGCCTGCTAGCTACCTGTAGTACTGTACGTACCAACGAACTCAAACACTCGTTGTAAATACGCTGGTTGTTAAATGACATAGAGGGAGCTAAACACGTAAATTCAAAAAATAAACCGTCGAAAGTCAAAAGTGATGTCCGGACGTCAAACACTTTTATATAATGTTTTGAAAGCAAATTGCACAACAATTAGAGCATTTGATTTGGAATTATTATCATCTCCCATGTTTTTTTCGATGATCTTTCATATGGTACTGAAATAAACCAAATTTGTTTTGGAGGGGCACTTTGGAAATTACCAATACTCAACTATACCTTTAATTGGCTCTGCAAGATACATACATGACCTAAGTTTGGCAGGAATCCATCAATCGCTTTTGAGATCACACGATCACAAACTATTTTTGCATACATAATGAGCACTGTGACCTTTGACATTGTGACCCCAAACTCTAATCAATTTATTGGCTCTGCAAGATACAAAGATCATGAGAACGGGACGTACAGACGTACGTATGGATGGACGGACGGACAACCCAAAAAACATAATGCCTCCGGCTACTTCGTAATGGATGCATAAAAGGGCTATAGTCCAATGCATCTTACCTTATCGATTTTCGAAGTACTTTGATGCTTGGGTTTCATTTTGAATTTAGTGGGAGACTGCAAAAAAACAGACAAATCAATTATGTCAATGTTTATTTTCTATCAAAGTCCTATCGAAAGAAAAAGGATAGAGGGAGAGAAAAGGGAATAAAGAGAAAGAAATAGGGGAGAAAGAGATGAAGAGAGAGGAGAAAGATATGAAGAGAGAGAGAGAGAGAGAGAGAGAGAGAGAGAGGGGGGGGGGGGGGGGGGGGAGATAGAGAGATGGAAGGAGTACCGGTAACTGAAATATATGGGAGGAGAGATATCTTTTATTACTGCTTTTGTTAAAATTCCTGTCTATCATCATGCACACAATTTTGTGTGTGCATTTTCTTCTATAATAATTTTCAATTCATGACAGAGACAATGTTAATCCAATCTTAGATTTTAAAGGTAATCCCCTTCAAATGCATATAGAAGCATCTCAAATCATGCCACACCTCATGTTTTATGTTACCACGAAAGTGGTGAATAAATTCAATTTAATTCGATTCAATTCAATTCTCAAGTTCAAAACAAGTATTTTTTCACACAGATATCAACAAAATATTTCTTCAAAAAGACTTACTACTTGTTGTTTACACTGCCGAAAACGACACTTTTGACGCAATTTGGAAGGCCCTCCATATTTTTTCATATCCTGTGATTAATAATAATCAAAGACTTTCATTAACAAACAGGATCTTTCTACAATGATTTATTTGTGTGTGTGTGTGTGTGTGTGTGTGTGTGTTTAGAAAAAAAATAATGTTAATTGTACAGCTACAAATGCATTTTCATTTCATAAATAATTGTAAAAAGTACATCAATTTATGGAATACCATGAAAAGTATTATTACGGTATCACAATATTCTACATGAAGGCGGTGGTGTAAGGATTAGGCAAAAGCGACAAATACAAACTGGATTTAGCTCATGCTGCAATCAATTAGGTCAGTCAGGAATCCCATGACTTTTACAAGCCGATGGCCTGTCTGATTATCAAGATATTTATGATTGGAAATCAAAATTTCATTTTTCTTTTTCCTAACGGTTCTTATAACACTACAGTCTATTGGGGAAAATGAGAATGGTAAAACCGATCACTCAAAGATTTTTACTTTTTTGAGGTACTTGATGATCATTTTGAAGCACAATTTTGTTAGGGCTCAATATAATTCAATATTACACCATGTCCCAGACACTGATAACACATACAATGTAGGGCCATGAATCTCAGATTTAACTTTGTTAAACGCTGCCTTTAACAGTAAACCTAATTTTTATCTATTTTTAGGTAATTTTTTTACATACTAGCAGTAGCTGTAAACAAATTATTTTCATAGGTGATTGGCACATTAATTAAGTTCTGATTACTTTATAGTTTGCAATTAAAAAAGGAAATCTTGAAACACTATGATACTTTCCTAAAATGAAACATCCCAAAAGTTTATCAAAAGAAAGATAGGTGGCATCAATTGCATTGAACTCTGCTGTTATTATACAGGTTATGATAATATCTATAATCAATGATATATTCACACCACAGTACATGTTGAAAACAGACCTTTTTTTTTCTTCTTTGCTTAACATTAACAATTTTGAAAAATGTTGAGAGTTGGTTTATTCTCTTAATAATAATAATAGACATTTCTATAGCGCCGTCTATCTAGAAATTCTATTCCGAGGTGCATTTATTATATCCCCGGCTTTAGCCTAGCTGCCATTACAGCGCTCCAGCATTTCAAGGAATTAATTCCTGCCAGGTACTCATTTACATCACCAGGGTAGAGTGTGGCAAATGTACGAGATCAATGTCTTGCCAAAGGATGTTAGTGCCGCGGCGGGACTTAAACCGCGGACCTTGTGATCGACAGTCCGGCGACGTATCCACTTGACCACGACACCTCTTACATTCTAGGACAAATTAATGAACAATGCAACTTCTTGTCACAGCCATGTCACTATGCTATTAGGGACTTCTTATAATTTACATGTAGTAGGGCAAGTATTGCAAATTTACAGATAGATAATAAGAAATGAACAAGGAGAATGTGGAGACAGAGATAAAGTTTTGACTTACTATGCAATATATACATTCTTCACAGTCATACAGTTTTCTGCATGGTTTACACCAACCACATTTTGTTTTACGCTGAAGAGAGAGAGAGAAAAAAAATGATCAAATTCATTTAGAATGTTCTTTGGACTGTAATAGAGAATTCCACAATAATCAAGATAAGCAAAACATCTATTCAAACATTTACTTTTTAATGGAGAAGAAATGTTGAATTTGTTATAATAAATACGACATCCTTTTCAGAGTATGTGACATAATTGTACTAAGAAGAAAACATGAATAATAATAATAATGATAATAGTTAAGTTCTTGTATAGCACATAATACGTTATGAAATATCTATCTATCTACCTGGGTTGAGTGTGGCAAATGTAGATCAATGTCTTGTATATGTTTTTTCTTTTTTGTATAATTAAGATTTTATAAGGTGGGCCTCAGAAAATTTCTAATAACCAAAGTTGGCCTCCAGTTAAACTAGAAGGAACTTCGACTGCGCGCAGTAGAAAATGATGCCTCCATCATAGAGCAATTTTACAAACCAAAACAGAAGAAATTTTCCAAATTCAAGTTTAATTGTAATCCATTAACAGGTTCTCAGAATATTGTGATTACAAGCTATTTCTCATAAACAAGTATGACCCTTTAATCTTTGACCTCATGTCCCCAAAATCTACTCAGTTCATTGGCTCTGCAAGATACATACATATACATGTCTTGATTTTGATGGTAATCCATCCTTCGGTTCTAATGATATTGTGATCACAAGCTATTTTTGCATATATAATGAGCCTAATGACCTTGTGACCCCAAAATATAATCAATTAATTGGCTCTGCAAAATACATACATGACCTAAGTTTGGCAGGAATCCATCAATCAGTTCTTGTAATAACGCGATCCCAAGCTATTTTTGCATACATTATGAACCCTGTGACCTGTGACCTTTGACCTTGTAACCCCAAAATCTAATCAATTCATTGGCTCTGCAAGATACATACATGTCCTAAGTAGGGCAGGAATCCATCAATCAGTTCTTGAGATAACGTGATCACAAGCTATTTTTGCATACATAATGAGCCCTGTGACCTTTGATCCCCAAAATCTAATCAATTCATTGGCTCTGCAAGTTACATACATGACCAAAGTTTGGTAGGAATCAGTCGGTTCTTGAGATAACGCGATCACAAGGCATAGAAAAGTTTAGAAGCACTTCTGTGGGCCAATCCGATTTTAACATGCAATTTACTCTATGTTAAGTTTTGTTATTTGTTATTTGGTATAATAATGAATGCATGTTGGTAAAGAAATAATGGTGAAAGTGATTGTAAGAAATATTGCATAACATAGGGCCACATCTCAAACAAATATTCAAATATCTATTGGAAAGCACACTACAGGTTTGAATAGAAGACTTTGAAAAAAAACTTTAATATCTCACCGGTTTACTTTGCCTCTTTTTCTTCTCCTTTGCTTTCAAGCTCATTGTCATTTTGTTGAAGACCAATTTGTCGTTCAGTTTCTGAGGGGGAAGAAAACATTTAAAAACAGGGATGGTTTTCCGAGATTTATATTATCCTAGATATGGGTAAACTCCGCGATATTATCTCGGTACGATAAAATACTATTAAAATCTTTCCTAAATTGGTATACCGAGTAGCAAGATTTTATCTCAGTATTACAGACCCTCTTGAGATGCGGTAACCAATAAGAAATGTTGTTAGATTACACTCTTCTCATGATCAGCCAATAGAATCACTCTCGTCATGATCAGCCAATAGAATCACTCTCATCATGATCAGCCAATAGAATCACTCTCGTCATGATCAGCCAATAGAATCACTCTCATCATGATCAGTTAATAGAATCACTCTTGTCATGATCAGCCAATAGAATCACTCTCGTCATGATCAGCCAATAGAATCACTCTCGTCATGATCAGCCAATAGAGTCACTCTCGTCATGATCAGCCAATAGAATCACTCTCGTCATGATCAGCCAATAGAACCACTCTCGTCATGATCAGCCAATAGAATCACTCTCGTCATGATCAGCCAATAGAACCACTCTCGTCATGATCAGCCAATAAAATCCCTCTCGTCATGATCAGCCAATAGAATCACTCTCGTCATGATCAGCCAATAGAATCACTCTCGTCATGATCAGCCAATAGAATCACTCTCGTCATGATCAGCCAATAGAATCACTCTCGTCATGATCAGCCAATAGAATCACTCTCGTCATGATCAGCCAATAGAATCACTCTGGTCATGATCAGCCAATAGAACCACTCTCGTCATGATCAGCCAATAAAATCGCTCTCGTCATGATCAGCCAATAGAATCACTCTCGTCATGATCAGCCAATAGAATCACTCTCGTCATGATCAGCCAATAGAATCACTCTCGTCATGATCAGCCAATAGAATCACTTTTGTCATGATCGGCCAATATAATCACTCTCGTCATGATCAGCCAATAGAATCGCTCTCTGCCTGTTTTTTGGGCAGGAGAGTGGAATGCGTTAAGTCTCTTCAATGAAAGAATTGCCCAGCAAAATGCTTATTTTTACAAATTTCACATCGCTTAGCGTAATACCCAGTCTACAGGATCACACAGAACTCGCTCTCAACTATCAATCAGCTTAATCAGCAAAAGTCTTAAAATAGAATTCCTACGAGATTGTTGCTTGAGAAATGTAGTCAATACTCAGTATTTCTCCTTTATTTTTTATCACATGATTAGCAGGATACCTGTCCAGAAAATGTGGCACATATAGTACATCCAAGAGATAAGATAGCTTACCCTATTTTAAATTATATTCCAACTTTCTTGTAAGATAAGATGGGCATTAAAACTACTACCGTACACTTATCATGCATGTAACTGTAATGGGCATGCAAGAAGTAAGAGATTGAGCTAAAATGAAAGATAAACTCTGAGATAAAAAGCAGTCTCAGAATACCAAATTACATTTTGGGATAAAATAATGATTGATGAATGTCTACTGTAATCAGTCTAAGAATATTTCACTAGATGTCTTCATATTTTTTCGTCTCTCTTGGAAAATCCTACCTTTGGCCGATTTTTTTTCATTGCTGACTCTGCCTTTTCTTCACAATCTTTGTCCTTCCCTTCTGTTTTTCCCCAAGATGTTGTCCTTGTTGGTTGAAATGGGTTTTCATGGAAAAGCTGGAGCTCGTGAGAGATTGATCAGAGAAGAGCAATAATAAATACATAAATAACTGTAATGGGCACGCAAGAAGGAAGAGATTGAGCTAAAAATGAAAGATAAACTCCGAGATAAAAAGTTGTCTTAGAATACCAATTCCATTTTAAAGATAAAATAATGATTGATGAATGTCTACTGTAATCAGTCTAAGAATATTTCATTAGAATTCTTCACATTTTTTTCTTTCTCCCTCTTCCTCTGCTCATCAATATCTGGCATAAGTGTATATAGGCACCTAGCATGAATTAGCCAAGGTTACATCTGTTCACATGTTGTTAAAAAGCTGTTTGTGCTTGTTTTAAAGGAATCGTTTAAAAATGATAAATCTGAGATGCATGGCCCTACGTGTAATCAGTGTCTGTGATATGGTGTAATATTGAAGCCCTAAAAAAATTGCACTTCAAATATGATCATGAAGTGCCTCAAAACAGTAAAAATCTTTGAGTGACTGGATTTACCATACTCATTTTCCCCAATAGACTGTAGTGTTATAAAAACCGTTAGGAAAACACAAAATTTGATTTCGATTTCTAATCATAAATATCTTGATAATTAGACAGGCGATTGGCTTGTAAAAGTCATGGGGTTTCTGACTGACCTAAAGGAAAGCAGCATGAGCTAAATAAAGGATTTTGTTTCAAGATCTGAGATAAAGATACCCAATCCCTTTAACTAATTCGGACTAAACCTTGGTGAAGTCTTGCAATATATAGATACATATATAGTATCTTGTTCTCAGACTTCTCTGACTACATGTGTCATCAAAATGAAATGAACAAAAATTAGAAAATCCTACCTTTGGCTGATTTGTTTTCATTGCTGACTCCGCCTCCTCTTCAACATCTGTGTCCTCCCCTTCTGGTTTTTCCCAAGATGTTGTCTTTGTTGGCTGCAATGCGTAGTCATGGTGAAACTGGAGCTCGTGAGATACATATTTCCTCTGAGAGATTGATCAGAAAACAGCGATTAAAAAAACATTTTGAAATGCAATCTTGGTGCAGATTCAAGTATACCTTAAGCAACTTCTAGAAGATAACTAATTTCAACCATCTAATGAATATATTAATAATAATGATGATGGTGCTGGGGTGGTGGTGGCAGTGATGTTAATAATAATATTAATGACAACAACAACAACAACACAATAATAATAATATTTAGCTCAATGGTAAATAGCAGTCAGCTTGAAAGAAGAAAATCTTCAATCCTGGTTTGATATCGGTAGTACAGCAATACACTTATGATACGAGTGATTTATCACTATTTCACCTCTTTTCTTCTATAAAGCCTTTAAAAAAGAGGTTCCCTTCGCTACTTATTGATATTTATTTACCCCTCTCCTCTCTTAATACATCAAAAGAAAGACAAAAACAAAAGCTCGCAAGACTTTAAGCAAAGAGGGCGGCATGCAAAGAGAAGGAAGGGGGGTTGCCCCCCCCCCCCCCTCCCCATCCAATGTGTACTTACCAATTTTGGATTTGGGATCTTGGATGTATCATATAATATGGTTTGGCAGGGAGCTATGTATTTCCTCTTCTATAAGGAAAAGCACAGAAATGATGTCATAAATTCAGGAATTATCTATTTCATGTAGGGTCTGAGAGAGACATGACCTTTTATGACAACAATTGCCCTTGCTTGAAATTAGAAAAAAAACTATTGAAACCCTGAAAAAAGAAAGAACATAAAGAGGATAAAATCCTGGTGCATTTCAAATAAAATTAATTTCTAAATACAATACATGCCTAACTTGGATTCCTCTATATTGAGTTTAGGTCCTACTATTAAGTTTATCAAGTAAAACATGAAAAAGTTTGAATATTCATGCATGGATTGTTTATTTAATTGTGCCTGAAAAAAGATGTTTTGGATAGATCTAGCCCCAATTATTTGCTGAGTAATGGTTTTGCCTTTTCAGTTTCCTGTGTGCATTTGTATACATGTAACATGATTGGCATGATATTTTTAGAGAGCAAGTTGGCACAAGATTAGAATGCTTTTAAACCAATCACCAGCAAGATGACAGTGTGAATCCCAAGTATTTGTAATCATGGATCAAATGGATTCAGTTAAATCAAATGTCAATTTGATTCTTGCAACTTTGTCAATTACCCTATCTCCTAAATTTACAGAAAGGAAAAATGGTTACAAAATTCTATATTATGCTATATTATTCATTACTTGTCAAATGTTTATGCTTTGTATAACCACCCATCTACCAATTGCAGCAGAGGCCCACAATGTGCCAGTCAGCATAATCATAGCAAGTCGGGGAACTATGGGAAGCAACAAATCCTTGGTTGAAAATAGACACTGTTAAAGATTGAGAAATCAATCTTAACCTATTTCACTGCAAATGTCTATACATTCCCCTTTTTGCTTTTTACTTTTTCCACACGATTTGATGCTCACTGTCACAAGTATAGGAAATTAAAACATGATTTTTGTTTGTTATGAAATGCATTAGTAATGCATGAATTTGTTTAATGAATGCTGCTAACGAAATTATATTATGTTCCAGAATACTCTAATACCAGACCTGAAGTTTGAATGTTGGATTTGTCATTTGATGACTGCTGTTAGTAAAAAATAGAAATAACAAAATAATATTTTTCATGTAGGTCACTCCGCTCGAATAAAAAAGGAATGCTTGTGCGTATTTAAGATGACATCTAGTGACTGTGCGTCTCTTGCTGTTTTGATCAGGTTTGTTGCTTATTTCTCTATTTCATCAGCATATTGTAGACCTGTCTTACAAATAATTCACATTTTGAAGCTCTTGCATTTAATAGTGATATGCACTAAACTTATAATGAGCAGGATAATGAACTTGACAAGTCTAATTCATTATCCAATTCTGATTTAAAGTGTGTGCAGTGCATATATACAGAGCTGCCAACCCCAAAATAAAAATCTTATCTTTGATCGATATGTACTTTCTTTTTGTTTGACTGTGTTCGTCGACGTTTTGAAGAATTATGCACGAGTACATTTTACAAACATTTTGTTAAGTAATATGCAAGGGTCCATCATGAATGAACGATCAATGAATCAATGAGCGGTATGTATATGTATTTGTATGGACCATTGGTTGAATATGCATGATTTCGTAATGACTAGTGTGTTCAATGAACCAATGAACATCCCCAAATTGCCGGTATGAGATGTGAATTTGCCATTGAAAATGGCACACACACATAACATACACAAGTAAATTTTAATTTTTTTATTATTGTTTTTTGTTTTGGGGAAATATCATATTTTATTAAGCAAAAATCGCACTGTTGTATTTGCTTGTCTAAACCACCTGTGACCAAATTTTTTAGTGACAGTGGCAAAGACTGTGTTTTGGAAACCAGTCTTTATTGGCTGCAAACTTATTTCTTTACAATGGGATTGAGGGTTGCAAAGTTATTTGTGACAAGAAAGTCTTGCAGGTAGACTATAAAATATGATCTCAAATGACCTTTGACATTAGCATGTGACCCTTGAAAACATCATAGCGTGAAAGTCATGTTGCGCATTATTATGAATGTGCTTTCCAATATACGACTTTATAAAGTATAATCCAATATACAATAATTGAAAATCTAACCACTCTAAATCTTAAATTTCCTAGACAAGGTGAGAATCATACCTCATTTTCTGTCTGCTTCTGTTTCTTCCTTTTGTCTTTCTGGAGTCCCTTCATTTGTTTCTTGATTCTCTTTCCTATTGATGGACCTGTATTCTTTAATGATGATACCATTGAGAATGTTGAAAGTTATAGATACCTAGGTACAGAAATCGACAATAAGCTGTCTTGGGAAGACAAGTCAAAGCGCACCCTAACTAAATGCAACCAGCGTTTGTATTTTTCCTAGAAATTTAAAGTACTTTCATGTGAACAATATAATTCTGTTTCTCTTTTACCAGTCGAAAATTCAGAGTACTATTACATTTGATTCCATCATCTGGTTTAATAATGCAAGGCAAAGTGACAAACAAAAGCTGAGAATGGTTGTAAAACAAGCCAACAAAATAATGAACCATACTGTTGACCTAGATGAAGTCTGTAAGGAAAGAGTAGTATCTAAGGCCCTGTCCATTATGTCTGATCTAACCCATCCCCTTGATGACCAGTTCATACACCTGAGAAGCGGACAAAGATTGAGATCTGTTAAAGCAAGAACTAGTCGCCGCATTAATTCATTCATTCCACTTTCCATAAGAGTTGTTAATGAAACCCAGTAAACAGAAGAGAATGTGAAAACCATGCAAAATACCCTCATTAACATGTTACACAAATATATATATTGTTTCAGTATACTTACTTTACTGTTGTACCCCTACTGTTATACCATATCAAGAAATATTTTTTAACACAAAATACCTACTTCAGATTAGAGCATATAAAAATAATAGAAAATGAAGGGTATGTAAGAAGAAAGAGAGAAGAAGAAGAAGACGAAGAAGAAAGAGTATTTAAATGTATATCATGATCATGTATATTATATCAAATGTATACTAAAACAGGGCCCTATGAATGTCAATTATATGTTGTTCCTATGTTCATATGTTGAAGCAAGATTGTTCATGTGCATATAAACAATTATCCTATATGGACACAATAAAGAAATGAAATGAAATGAAAAATATCTTTTTCTTTCTTCAGTCTCTTTATTGTGGGACGAACCTGGGTTAATAGTCATGTTGATAGATATGGCTGATTAAAAAAAAAAAAAAAATCCCTTTCATAACAAAGCTAGGATTTCACACACTGGAATTAATGTCGTTTGGTTCTATTCTTACTTATCGTGAAAATTGTAACAAAAGCATGAAGTCACACTGTCTACATGAAGTTGATGTCTGCATATAAAACTAATTCCAATTAAGGTTAGGCGTTCCCCAGCTACATTAGGCCTTGTGACAACATCTTCTTCTTCTTCTTCTTCCTTTTGAGTACAGACCTCTTTACAGAGTATTATCATACTATACTGGGGGTGTGTGCAGGTGGACCACTACACCGGGGTTGCCCCTACTCTTATACGAATAGTGCAGTGGGTTCTTAACGTGCAAAGGTAGCGACTTTTGTCGACACGGGGCCTCCATTTAACGTCCTATCCGAGGGATGGAGTGTTTTCCACTTGACATAACCTGCATCTATGAACAAGGGAAGGGGCACGTTAACACACATCGCAGGCTTCAGTCATCCGCCTGGGTGGGAGTCGAACCCGGGATCTTTGGTTAGACAGACGGATGCGTTACCGACTGAGCCAACTCGCCTCCTTACGAGCCGACTCGCCTCCTACATGTATTACATATGCTGAAGTCTTATTTCTACGACTACAGGGAACTGTATCACTGTAACCCTCATGTCTCTCCTCCCAGGATAACTTGAATGGGGATGTGGAGGCGAACCACTACACCGGGGTTTACCCTTACTCTTATACAAATAGTGCACTTGTTCTTAACGTGCAAAGGTGGTATCTCTCCATTTAACACTGTATCCAAAGGACGTGGTGTTTCCCGATCATAGATTATATTCTACTCAGTTCCGTCAAGATCTACTAATGTGAGGTTATCAATTATTCCTATGGTACAGGGAGACAGAAATAATTCCAATCATCCATGGCGTCTGAATACTAAACATGCAACGAATTAACATATAAAACACTTTATACATGATGAAATTTCCATTTTTCTTTTGCATCGTGCTCATATCACCTTCTCATATGTTTCCTATTTGTTAATTACCTGCAATGGTACCTTTATGCTATCCGCACACACTCTTCGGCTACATTTTTGTTTCTGTCTACCAAGTCCTCCAAACTTTATCTTGTCCTGAAGGAAAAAAAGAGAACCAAAAATAACTCAAATCTGAAAAGGATTGTGGCTCACAATATATATCACTATCATCTACCTAGATTCTGCCTATCCTTACTAACAGTGGCCCAAAAAGAAAACTTGGCAACATAAATATGATAGATAGAGGTACAATGTACCTTCCCCCAAAAAATAAAATAAAAAATAAATAACACTCTAGGTTTAAGAGTACTGCAGAGCACACAATAAAACAATTGTTTTAGTTTAAGCCTCGGTCACAAATGACATTACGAACTGCTATGAACGCCGTACGAAATGATTTTCAGACAATGGAAAAACGGGGAGATTCGTACAAACCTTTGTGACCGTAGCATAACATAACACACACATTCAACCGTCTTACCTTGCATTTCATGCACCGTCCACAATCCTCTTTTCTTCTGCATGCAGCGCATCTTTTACAGGTTATGATCATTCGCTAAAATTGAAGAGATAACATACTTATAAGCATACAGCAAAACATATTCTATTTACTAATATTGATACAAATAATGTAACAACAACGGTCAAGCTTACTTCTATGAATACCTGAATAAAAATACCATATATATAAAAACAGCTTGTTTTCTATGGTGTCTCTTATCGATTCATGTATTAGAAGAACTTGTACATAAAGATCATCTGGCTAAAAGTTCTAGATTTTCAGATTTTGCAGGAGGTAATTTGCATGACACTGCAAATGAGTTGAACAGATTCTATGCCCGTTTTGATACTAAAAGTTTTAATGATGAGAAAGCTAGTCGATGTACAGAGTTGAGGAATGAAGACTCTCCCCCAACTTGTTGTGAGCTAACAGATGTGAAATATTTCAAGAGAACCAATCCTAGAAAAGCAATGGGACCCTATAACATTTGTGGAAAATTGTTAAAAGTTTGTGCGTGGCAACTAGCAATGCCATTTCACACTCTTTTTCAGGAATCTCTCGATCAAAACTATGTGCCCAATTACTGGAAGTCAGCTGTTGTTATCCCAGCAGCCAAATCACCTCAAGCTTCCCAGCCAAATGATTTCAGACCAATAGCCCTCACTTCACTGGTTATGAAAAGTTTTGAAAGGGTTGAACTGCAATTCGTATTTCCTAGTGTGTTAAAGGATATTGATGTTACCGGTATGCAATTTGCATACCAACCAAAGAAATGTGTAAACGATGCTATACTTTCACTTATACATTTTGTCTCACAATGCACTGATAAAGCTGGTTTCTACATGTATGTACGGATTTCATTCACAGATTTTTCTGCCGCTTTTAACACGATACAAAACCACATGTTGGTTCATAAGCTGAAACAAATGAACATTACATCTTCTTTAATTTTGTGGATACAAAATTTCTTGTCAAATCGTACACAAAGGGTAAAAGTACAAAATGAGTTGTCGGATCTGATCACAGTAAATTCTGGGTCTCCACAGGGATGTGTGCTATTGGCACCTTTGTTAATTATTTATACGAATGACTGTTTAGCTACAAAAGACGGCGTTAAGCTTGTGGAATATGCCGATGATACAACGATAGTGGGTCTCATAAGTAAAGATGAAGTCAATTATTGATACGTGGTTAACAAGTTTGAAGAGTGGTGCAACCAAAATTTTCTTCAACTTAATGCTTCCAAAACAAAAGAAATGATTTTTGATTTCAGAACTTCCACACGTTCAGTTTTATTGCCTAGATCATAACAGAAGAAAATATAGAAATTGTTGAGCCATACAAGTATCTATTGACAACAAATTATCATGGGCTGATCAGTGTAAGTCCGTTCTTTCAAAGGCTCAACAAAGGATGTATTTTTAAAGAAGACTTAAATCGTTTCATGTAGATAGGACCATTCTTACTTTGTTCTACAAATCCATTATAGAAAGTGTTGTGTTATTTAGTTGTATTGTCTGGTATGGAAGGTGTAGAAAGAAAGAATTTAGCAAGCTCCAGAGAATCACCAAACAAGCAGGGAAGATCACGAGTGAAATTCAAAATCTAAATGAAGCATGATTCCAAAATAATTCTAGAGGTAAACAAATTATGAAAAACAAAAATCATCCACTCTTTCCATATGTTTTTATGCGTTCTGGTAAACGACTTCGTTCAATGAACCGTCGCACTCAACGTTTTCTTTCGTTCCTTTCTCGATCCGCAAATACAATCAAAATGCTCAATATCAATCACCTGACTTTTAAGTTCAACTTTATTTCTGTAATTTAATTTTTGTAACCTTTCCGGGCAATCCCGTTCACTCAAAAAGTTTTAAATAATTTGCTTATTTTGTTTTATAATAACGTAAGAAAATTTCTGTATAACAATATTCTGAAGAATTTCTATGTCAAGGTATATGATATATTGTGTATGTAAACTTATTTTGATTCTTTGTCATTTGTAAAATGTGAGCAAAACAAATTTCCAATATTGGACAATAAATTGAAATTGAATTTTCTCAAGTCCTTTGTCCAAGTATCTCATTATACTCATCATGAATTATGTAATAAATATTACAAGGGTATAAACAAAAATATACCAGGCCTGAGTCATTATTGAGGTAAACGTTCAAACCCGGGTTTCGGCGTGATGGTCAGGGACCGGGCTGGGAAACCGTTTTATTATGTCACAAATCCTTTGGTTCCAAATTTATCATTTATGTATTTATTATATTATTCATTTGTTTGTATTGTTGTTCACTCGTTTAAATCATTCATTTATCACTTTCCGAATTTTCTAAAAATAGAATTGTATGCAGAAATAAACAATATAAGACTTTCAAACATATACATTCTCGAAAATAATATCGCTATTGATATTCATTTGTCTCGCAATGTGGTCAATAAGGAATCTAAAAGATCACAACGTTTCGTGCGCTATCTGCAACACTTCGTCAGGTGATAAAAACTAATGTAAGCAAGGGTCTTTTATACTTTACGGGAGGACCGGCGGGGCGGTCTATAATTCGATCGATAATTGGAACAATAACGCACAATGCCTATTGGTCGACGCACACAGTGATCGACCAATCACCAGGCTGCTGGTTCGGCCGCTGGTTCGGCTAATGCACCAGGCCTATTGGCCGACGCATACGGTGCTCAACCAATCAATGGGCCGCTGGGTCGGCCCGTCTGCTGAATGGAATCGACCGGTGTTGACTGGCAGGACGGTGAGTGTCATGGCGGCGTATCGTTTGCATCCAAAATTCGGGGATATCAATCCCGTTGTCTCTGTTGAAATTATTATGATTGAGACGGATATTGATAGCTTCTTTTACCCTCCGTGTATACCAATGCCGTTCCTGGGAAAGGCACTGAACCCCGTCCCAGTCTGGTTGATGCTGGTTATCCCAAGCATGTTCGGCTACTGCTGAGTTGTCAGTTCGGCGGAGCCTGACGTCCCTCTTATGGTCAGTGATTCTTTCTTTTATCGGACGGGCAGTTTCACCGATGTAGGATCTATCACATCCTTTACAAGGGATGTTGTACACAATGCCGTCCCCAGAGCTGCCAACATTTGATTTGGGTAATCAGGGAGATTTCTGAGAGAGCAGCATCGAACGACTTCATTGTTGGCGGGAACCAAGAATGGCCTTTTAGTGCCCCTGGTGGGGGGGGGGGGGGGGGGCAGGGGGCAGGCCCCCAAAAGCTCTTGGTTTTAAGCCTCTTTGAAACCCTTTTAGAACACATTTTTTCAATGATTTCTCAAAATGGAAGGCTTTGATATGGCACATTTTATTTGCATACAATTGATAACATATGAACTTCACATCATATTTCAGACTATGAACTCCTGTTACCTCTATTGTGAAATGGGGGATGTACTTGTGGAAGGCAAGGACTGGGGTGTGCTTGAGGGTTTTCCTTGAAGTGACTGGTAGGTTGCTTGCTTGAGTTTGCTAAGGAGGTCCTTGCTATACTCCCTTTGGTAGCATGGGACATCTGTGTTGGCAATTTTCTCTGTTAGGAGTGCTTGAAGTGTTTTCAAATTCATTGATCCCCTGAAATCAGTTTTGTTCTTCCTAACAATGCTAAAAACTCTTTCACATGAAGCATTGGAATGTGGTATCACAAGCAAAGATTTCATCACTTTGCTCAGAAGTGTGTATTTCTTTGAGCCATTGCCATCCTCCATCTTTGAAATTGCAGACCATTTCTTGTCTATTCTCAAGTTTTTGTTCAGGATCTCTGGTTCCCCTGAAAAGTCTTCAACCTGGTATTGTGCAAATTCCAGCTCAAGCTTGTCCAGGTCTCCATTCTCTGATTGTCTGTTCAAAATGCAAGGGTACTTTTCAACAAAGTATTGCACAGATGAAAATGACACATCTCTTCTGGAACTGACATCAATCACTTCAGCCTCCTTAAGGAACTTAACATCTAGTGGCCAGGTTTTCAAGGCATAGTCACATGCTGATTCATAATACTTCCTCACCGACAAGTAGAAGTATGTCAAATCAGCATCTGTATAGAGGGGTAGACTATTTCTCGATTTTACAAATCTAAGAACTGTTCATACTAACCTGAAAAAGCTCTGTATTCCTTTTGTATTGCCCCTTGCTTTCGCGGTTTGCTTGTGTTTGTCAGATGTGATGTGGCGAAATACATCATTTCTTCCCCCACTCTTGATGGAGATATCTGCGCCGCAAACTGTACAAAATGCGTAGTATTCGCCTTTCGTAGATTTCCCAACACAAGGCCATTCCAAGTGGTAGTCATCTTTATATTTCTGATAATATTTCGACTTCGACATTGTCCTGGATGATATTTTAATACTCAAACAGAGAGCAAAATACAGCCTTGTTTTGGACAAAGTTGACTTACGCCTTCGGAAGATGCAAGTTATATCGATGCGTTCCCAACGGCAAAGGAGATCAGAAAAAAAAGTCGGCTTCAAAATCCACTCTGCAGTAACACTGCCATGTTGGTATCAAATGATAATCCACTTAAAAATCACATCGCAAAAGTCCCCAAATCAATCCAAAAACTGATGTTGAAATGTGCAGTTTTTTGGGCCGATCGCAGCAGACAAAGTCTGCTTGTTGTATCAGTGCAACTTCTGGCTGCTCTGACGCGACCGATCGGAAACCGGCACCAACGTACCGGGACGCTACGGGGGCCGGCGAGGAAGCCGCCCGGCAGAGCAAGCAGGCGAATTGCTATCACACAAACACCACTCACATTATCACATGTTCCCAATGGTTTGTTAGATTAGCCCGCCAGTCGTTCGGCGTAACTCTCATTTATTACGCTGTTAAATAAAGTACGATATCACGGTAAATTTATATTCGACGACTGGATAACAGGAAAATTCATATTACAGAATTGCCGTGTGTTTGTATACGTACGTACGAACTCAACATGCTAGTCTTGTGAAACAGTCGTTTATGAAAATAATACAACTTAAAATCTGGAAATCCGGGAGATTTTTGCATGGGGTCGGGAAAACGGGATATTGGGTCAAAATCCGGGAGTCTCCCGCAGGATCCGGGAGACTTGGCAGCTCTGCGTCCCGTCTATGTGGGGGAATTGGATCCTTGGGGCGTGTAAGTTGTTGACGTAGGGTGGTATCTGATCTGAAAACCATTCGAATGCCATGGCTCTCTAGGCGGCGCTTGAGTTGTTGGGAGACCCCATCAATGTACGGCAAGACTGTAAATGTCTTGTATACCTTCTGATCCCTGGGTTCCGACGATCTATTCTTGGTATTGTGTATAAAACGGCGTGGGTAACCGTTGAGACTCAGGGCACTGTGAACACGGGTCTGTCTTTGCATGGCTGTTGTGGACTTGTCACAATGCGTGAAGCTCTGTCAAATAGACATTTCACTAGACCTCTCTTCACCGATATGGGATGGTGAGAGTCAAACGCTATGTACTGTTCTGTGTGGGTAGGCTTCCTATAGACTGAGGTGGAGAGCCTATGGTTGTCGTGTCTATGAACTAGAGTGTCTAAGAATGCAATCTTCCCTTCACACTCTATCTCTGATGTGAACTGGATGGTTGGTTCAAGGCTATTCATGTGTTTAAGCAGCTTATCTGTTTCAGAGATGGGAACTAAGATGAAGGTGTCATCTACGTATCTCTTCCAAACACGAGGCAATGCAGGAGAGGGGACATGTGTCCAATGTTTCTTCTTCGAAACCCTCCATGTATAGGTTGGCCATGACAGCTGAGACTGGACTGCCCATGGCTGCCCCTTCTGTCTGTTCATAGTATGAACCTTTATACAGAAAATATGTGGATCGTAGAACAAACTCGAGGAGTTGAGTGAGTTGTTCCGGTGAGAGTGCGGTACGGGTAGACAAATTGCTGTCTGATTGTAAGCGTTGCAATGTAGCATTGCATACACCCTCAATCGGTACATTGGTGAAGAGTGAAACTACGTCAAACTAAACCATGCGTTCTTGAGTACCGATGGTTTGCTCTGCTATGAACTCTGCAAAACCACTCAAATTGGGAATCGTATATTCAGTCAAACTGGATCGAATTATAGACCGCTCCGCCGGTCCTCCCTTGAAGTATAAAAGACCCTTGCTTACATTAGTTTTTATCACCTGACGAAGTGTTGCAGATAGCGCACGAAACGTCGTGATCTTTTAGATTCCTTATTGACCACATTGCGAGACAAACGAATATCACTAGCGATATCATTTTTGATACTACATCCGCAATGAGTAATATATTTAGCATTATAAACATTTTCTATTATATTTTTTATCAATGAAATCCTGCTCAGTGATTGGTCAACATAGCATCATGTGACCAAACATAACATTGCTATGATGGAACTGTGACGTCATCCACAGTATAGTGCACTATACCATGGCACTATACCATGGATGACATCATATATATATATATATATATGCGATCGATCAAGATCAATGTACTATCGGTCGCGGTCGTGCGTCTGCGCTGCTCTCACTGCACTCTACACTACTTCAGTGACAGTAAACATCATTATTATCATTATTTTTATGAAGGTCAGTTTGAAAAATATATCATGCTCTATTTCAAGCCCCTAGTGATATTATGGATTCCTCGGCGTCAGAAATAGCCGTATTTTCTTTTCTTCCTCAAGAAATAGTGCTATTCCTGCCACCTCGATCCATAATTTCAACTAGAGCCTCTCAGTGCATGGTATATTTGTTTACTATTTCTACAAAACAATAAGAGACAAATCAATGTTCATATTTTTACCCTCCTCCTTCTTGGCTTCCTTTCCTTTTGATGTTTCTCGATGTTTGGTCCCTCTTCTGCCTCTTCAGATTCCTTGCTTATGTTTCCCAACATAGATTCAGTGCCTGGATTTGTAAGTTTCTCTTTATAGAAAACCGTAAGAGTTGGGTTTTTTTCTAAAAAAACAAAAAAGAATGAAATTTTGATCAACTAACTCTTGCTGTCCACTCAGGCAGGAGGAAAACCCTGTAGTGACCATAATGGCAGATAAATGAGATATTATGTAAAAGAGTTTCTATTTCTGAAGCTAACATTGAAATCAATTTGAATTTGGTACAGTAAAATCTGCTCCAGCAACCACCAGTATAGAAAGACCACCATTTGTGTTACCCTTGTGGAGGTAGTAAATGAAACCCGTACATGAGGATCACCTGCCTAGAGAGACCTCTTTTTTGCGTCTCACTTGGGCAGTCTTTTCATGTGATTTTTCATTGTGCGTAGTGCATAGTAGAAAGAAATCAATACAGTTCCTGTTTAGTTCTGTAAAAATTAGTGAGCCTAGGGTGTGTTTAGAGGAATAACAAAGACTTGTATTAAAGGTAAAGACCAGTTTTGGAAACGCCCCCCTCTCAAAAAATGAAATGGAAGCTCTTATTACCACTCATGTGAAAGAAATTGTTTTGACTCATACATAATGATAACAATTTTGCAGGGGAAACCGCCTACTACTAATTGATATATTTGGTAAATTAGTTTATCTCTTGGAACCAAATAGATAATATGCATGTGTCATGCATGTGTGCGTAGTCCCATATACATCTTTTTGTGTACAGTGCTTGTAACTTTCCGAAGACTGGGCCAAATTACTTATCATTTTGATGATTCCAGAACCTTGCAGTACACACCAATACTTATATGCTAGATGATCAACCTTTTCTGATCATGTGCAATTCCATATGTCTCGTACAAGATATGATATTTATCCATATATTTCATCCATGAATGAAAAGTTTCTTGATTTAAGTCTCTGACTAATGGTGGTGATACCAGAAAGCACCATTATTGTATGGTCAGAGATTTTAGATTTATTGATAGAATATGTCATACAGGACACATTGCACAGACTAACCCAAGTTCATGTTCATGACCTGGATCAATTCAAACATTGCTATAGATCTACGTATGGAGTGAATACAAACCTCTGCAGGGTGGGCAGGCATACTTTAGAATGAACTTGGCTGCAAGTGGCTCCACACCTACACATTTCCCATGATACATTTTGGCACAATAGTCACATGATCTAGGAGAGGGAAAAATGTAAAAGCTGTAATCAGCTGGACTGGGTAGAGTATATTGTAGTCATCACTATTATTGAGAAATGTACAGATAATACACATTGGGCATCAAAGGGATCAATGAAAAAGCTCCAGTTTATCCCAACACCTACCAAATTCCTAAATTGAACAATAGAACCTAACCTTAAACCTAACCTACACTCAATTGCAACCCAAAACCTGTGGTATTTTCTCGCCAAGTTACAAACTAGATAACTATCCAAGATCATTTGCATAGCCCTACCATAGTTTGGATTAGCCAAACTATCAGGGAGAGTGACAATATTGACATTAATCATTTTCATAATTTCATCATACTCTGTAACATATAAATAATAATATGGTTATTTATATAGCGCCGGTATCCGTCAGGTTCTGACGCTCATGGCGCTTTACACATGATATTAAAATACATCAAACACCAGACTTGACCTAAAAGCCATGAAAACTTACATGATAAACTGAGAATAGTCAGTACTCTTGCACAGACAAAAGACAAAAGGGGTATTTCCATCATCTTCAGATGACTCGCTCTCTTCAGACTCGCTCTCTTCCTTGCCCTTGCTCATCTTATCCATCATATTAACCAGAGTAGTAACCTTGGCACGTCTTTCTGGCAAAACGGCATAGCCGGATGGTGAAGGCGACCGAGTCTCTCGTCGTGGTGATTGCACAGGGGATATAGGTGGTGAAGATGATGATGATGAAGAGGAGGAGGAGGAGGAGGAAGAAGATGAGGAGGAGAGGTACAATGAGGATCTATCACCATCATCAACATTGCCATTATAATGATAATCATCCTGCAAAAGAGAAAGGAACAGAAATATCCATTCAGTCCAAGCTGAAATACAAGAAAGAAATGTATAATGCGAAATGGCATCTGGGAACACCCCCTTGTAATGAAGCAAAGATTACAATATATGTGTCATTTGGATTCCCAAACCCTAATCATAATCCTAACCCCAATTTTGTCTAAGTATTATGCAATTTTAACAAAAACTATTCTAGTCCTGTCCAGTAGTGACATAACAATTTAATCTATATCAATATCAATTTGATAAAATACATAATCAATATCTTGATTGAGCAACATAACACTCGATAATAATCATAACTTTCATTTTTACCTCTGAGCCTGAAGATGCAGACATTACTGTCCACGATTCTGCATCCATGATGAATTCGTTTCTCGCAGAAGTACTCTCTGAATGCTCCATATCCTATCAACAAAACAAAAGATACTAGTAATATGTATTATTGTCTATATAAGGCTTCCAAGTGGTACAATAAATAAGTGTATTCAATATCTTTAGCACATTATCTGGATCCAGGAACTTCAACTATCGATATCAAACACACACACCCAAAAAAATTCAAATTTACCAAGGTAAGTCAAATTGTGTTATTTTGCTAGTCAGCCTGATATAGAGAATAATAATATTATATGGCTTTGTTTTTCGTGTGATACAAGAATGTATTGCTCTAGTTTGCTATGACAATATTGGACTCGTCTCAAACTCATTCAATATTGCAAAATATTCTTGTATCACACTTAAAGCCATCCAATATTATATAATTACCGTAGAAAGATAATCTGATCAGATTTTTGGTTATTAGGTCGAAGGTCATAGAAGTACCTTTTTTTGAAGTTCTAGATATTAGCCTTGCTATCGCGATATCTCGAGAACCACTAGAGATATGAGGCTCAAACTTGATGATATCACTAAAGGAAGATATTTGACAGAGTTTGCGGTAATAGGTCACATTCAATTTCTGAAATTACACGTTTTAGCCTTGGTTTGGTGAACCTCAGCATCTATAAAGAATGCTCCTATAGAAGTTGGTACTCTCTTACATTTAATGGTAGTTTTAAATTCTACATAATCTTGTTGCAATATCCAATATATTGATTCATAAAGTATAACCCAATATACCTATGATGTTTGAAAAAGTGTCTCTTCTAAATCTTAAATTTCCTAGAATATACGACAAAATCCTACCTCATTTTCTGTCTGTTTCTCTTTATCTTCTTCGTGGAGTACCTCCATCAGTTTCTTGATTCCCTGTCCTATTTCTTCTTCTGTCTCCAGTTCCTTTGATGAAGGACAAACCGGGGTCAAGGCATAGTCATGTTCAGTCACACTCTGCCTCTGTTGATGAAGAAAATAAAAATGAACAGTAAATAATCCCATATAGCCGTTTGACCCAAAAACACAAATATTCCACCAAAAGCCTTTGAGTGATGATAACATTTATTGACTAGATTGAATTCGACTGCGCGCAGTCGAAAATGATGCCTCCGTCATAGAGCAATTTTACAAACCAAAACAGAAGAAATTTTTCGGATTCAAGTTCAATTGTAATCCATTGACAGGTTCTCAGAATATCGTGATTACAAGCAATTTCTCATATACATGTATATGACTCTTTCATCTTTGACCTCATGACCCTAAAATCTACTCAGTTCATTGGCTCTGCAAGATGTCCTGAGTTAAATAGTAATCCATCTGTCAGTTCTAATGAGAATGCGTTCACAAGCTATTTTTGCCTACATAATGAGCCCATGATCTTTGACCTTTGACCTTATGAACCAAGAATCTACTCAGTTCATTGGCTCTGCAAGTAACATACATGACCTAATTTCGGCAGGAATCCATCAATCGGTTCTTGAGATAACGCGATCACAAGCTGTTATTGCATACATAATGTGTGCTGTGGCCTTTGACCTTTGACCTCATGACCACTAAATCTAATCAGTTCATCGGCTCTGCAAGTAACATACATGACCAAAGTTTGGCAGGAATCCATCAATCGGTTCTTGAGATAACGCGATCACAAGCTGTTTATGCATACATAATGAGCCCTGTGACCTTTGACCTTTAACCTCATGACCCTAAAATCTAATCAGTTCATTGGCTCTGCAAGATACATACATGACCAAAGTTTGGCAGGAATCCATCAATCGGTTCTTCAGATAACGCGATCACGAGCTGTTTTTGTATACCTAATGAGCCCTGTGACCTTTGACCTTTGACCTCGTGACCCCAAAATCTAATCAGTTCATCGGCTCTGCAAGATACATACATGACCAAAGTTTGGCAGGAATCCATCGATCGGTTCTTCAGATAACGCGATCACAAGAACGGGACGTACGTACGTACAGACGTACGTACGTATGTACGTACGGACGGACAACCCGAAAACATAATGCCTCCGGCTACTTCGTAACGGAGGCATAAAAACTAGTGAAAACTTGACAAAGTTAAAATTAGATTGACCTTCGACTATGCAGTCATTTTACAAACCAAAACGGAAGCAATTTTTAACATTCAAGTTTGATTGTAATCCATTAACAGAAATCGTTATCATAAGCTATTTTTATGCCTCCGTTACGAAGTAGCCGGAGGCATTATGTTTTCGGGTTGTCCGTCCGTCCGTCTGTACGTACGTACGTACGTCCCGTTCTCGTTATCGCGTTATCTGAAGAACCGATTGATCGATTCCTGCCAAACTTTGGTCATGTATGTATCTTGCAGAGCCGATGAACTGATAAGATTTTGAGGTCACAAGGTCAAAGGTCAAAGGTCACAGGGCTCATTATGTATGCAAAAACAGCTCATGATCGTGTTATCTGAAGAACCAATTGATGGATTCCTGCCAAACTTTGGTCATTTATGTATCTTGCAGAGCCAATGAACTGATTAGATTTTGGGGTCACGAGGTTAAAGGTCAAAGGTCACAGGGCTCATTATGTATGCAAAAACAGCTCGTGATCGTGTTATCTCAAGAACTAATTGATGGATTGCTGCCAAACTTAAGTCATGTATGTTACTTGCAGAGCCGATGAACTGATTAGATTTTGGGGTCACGAGGTCAAAGGTCAAAGGCCACAGCACACATTATGTATGCAAAAACAGCTTGTGATCGCGTTATCTCAAGAACCGATTGATGGATCGCTGCCAAACTTAGGTCATGTATGTTACTTGCAGAGCCAATGAACTGAGTAGATTCTTGGTTCATAAGGTCAAAGGTCATGTGCTCATTATGTATGCAAAAATAGCTTGTGAACGCATTCTCATTAGAACTGACAGATGGATTACTATTTAACTCAGGACATCTTGCAGAGCCAAAGAACTGAGTAGATTTTAGGGTCATGAGGTCGAAGATCAAAGGGTCATATATGTATATGAGAAATTGCTTGTAATCACGATATTCTGAGAACCTGTTAATGGATTACAATTGAACTTGAATTCGAAAAATTTCTTCTGTTTTGGTTTGCAAAATTGCTCTTTGACGGAGGCATCATTTTCGACTGCGCGCAGTCGAATTCCATCTAGTTTTATATACATGTATGACCCTTTAATCTTTGACCTCATGACCCTAAAATCTATTCAGTTCATTGGCTCTGCAAGATACATACATGTCCTGAGTTTGATAGTAATGGTGTTTTCGCAACGACAAACAATTATTGGGTCTGTGGACATTGCCTCCTTCCCTCTTCTGCCTCTTATGTCATTGAAAGAGTGCATTTATTGGCTCACATATAGAATCATTGAGGCTTGCTTTAACAAAAAAAGACATTAAAATCACCAAGGAAGACTTGTTTGTATTAATCATTGCAGCCTGACCTTCAATAAATGCTAATTCATTCTACATAAAGGAAGAGACATGACAACAATTATCATTGCAGTAATCATTATGGGCAAGGTCTGGCCAGCCAGTTACTGATTATTCATTGACAATTTAAGAAGAAAAGTATGTGAAGGTGTACTGCTGTTGTAAACCTTGACTTACCAATTTGTTGAATGTACGTCTCTTGGATTCCCTTTCCTTCATTTTCTTCTGCCAATTTTCATTCAAATACAATCGGTCCTGCATATTTTAAAGATAGCCAAAATATTGCATTGCAAGCAATGAAACGTTAAAAAGGTAATATAGTCTACTGAATACTGTCATTAGATCTTACTTTACAAAACTTCTTCCTGTTCAACATACAAAGTACAATATCAAATGTATACATAACATGATGAAAATACTTACATTGAAATATCAATAATAAAAAATGGACAACCAACGCACAAAGCGTTTAGAATTTTTTGTATATCTTTTAAAACCAACACAGAGATTTAATCTGTCATTTAATTGATATGGTTTAATTTCTTAACTTCACTTGAAGATGGACTTTAAAGATAAACTTGAGTTCTGGTAAAAAAGGGAAAATGAATTCTCACATAATCAAATGAAACTTACACTGAATGTTCAAACATTACAAATAAATGTCATTTGCCAAACAAGTTTGGTAGAAAATGTATACTGGCTGAGTAATGAGCATAGAAAGATAAGGAAATCAAGGTAAGTAGGCCCAACACCACTTGTGTAGTCCCATATACATCTTTCTGTGTACAGTGCTTGTTACTTTACCAAGACTGGGCCAAATTTATGATGATTTTGATGACTCCAGACCCTTGCAGTACACACCATACTCTCATGCTACATTATCATTTTTCTCTGATCCATTCCACACATTTTCTTTCACAATGCAATCGCATGACCAGAACTCATCTTTATCTTTAAATCACAATTTGAAAAAATAATTGGTTTGTGATTATCTCCTTTTACTTACACCATCTCTCATTCGCAAACACTGTCTTTTGCGGCATTTCTGACGTTTTTTATTAGGTCCACCATATTGTGGCTTGTCCTGCGGAAAGAAAAATCATAAAATGTAAACTGATTCCTTCAAAGCAGACAGTGTATTACTAGTTTTATTCTTTAATTAGCCCCCAAACTGTTCTATTACATCTCCTATATGCCTTCGCCCTAAATTAAGTATAGGAAATGGATGCAATTATTTGACATATCACAATGAATACAAAAGCCTATCTCTTGAAGTTCTTGAGATATTGCAATAGCAAGGCTAAAACCTGCAATTTCAGAAATTGACCTCTGTGACCTTTCCTAGTTACTCCAAAATTTATTTGGATTGTCTTCCTATAGTGATACATACTACCAACATAACTGGAAATGTATATGTTGACCTCTGTGACCTTTAACCTAGTTACTCCAAAATTTAATCAGATTGTCTTCATATGGTGATGCATACAGTACTATCATCAAGTTTGAGCCTCATATCTCTAGTGGTTCTAGAGATTTTGCAATAACAAGGCTAATAGCTGGAATTTGTTATAATAGCTGTTGAATTATATGTAATGTCAAATAATTTTGTAGGTGTAATTATAGGTGCATTAATTGGTTTACTTTCTCATAAATATTTTTTGTCATTTGCTTATCTATTTTGTTATTTATTGTTGTATTAATGTTGTTTATATATTCAAATTAGTTATGTAAAGTGCATAGAGAAATTTACAATTTATTATGCGCTTCATAAATATTCTCTATTATTATTATTATTTCAGAGGTTGAAATGAATAAGTAAAAATACTTGAAAAAGCAGCTTATGGAATGCACTTCAAGGAAGGGGGAGGTGCGTATTTGTAACAATTTGAAAAAAATAAACCCCAAAAATAACTTTCATTTGTATAAAGATATATGTACATGTGTAAATGACCAACCAAAATAAAAATTACCAATCAAGTTATAACCATACAAATGGTAAAAACAGTACATACGATCAACAGATTCAATTGTAGTCTCATTATAAATACAAACAATTCTAAAATTCCAAAATAAAGATGTACTCTTTCAAGCTTAAAGGTACTGCAAAGTTTTGGGCAAGTTTTGAAAATTGGATGGATAGTAATTCTTTACAATTTTGATATATTTGGATGCCTGTGTACATGTATTATAAGCACTAGAAAATTTAGCTCGTAAAACGCTTCTGCTTTCAAGGAATTGAATAATCAAAAATTTACTGGTGCTCCCAGTAAATTTCAAATATTTCAAATAGCGCCTAAGGTCATTCCATGGTACATGTAGCTGGGACCATGAAAAATTCAGAATATGCAGTTCTGATATATAATTTCCAAAAAGGATTAGAAAATCGGTCGATTGTATACAAGAAACATTGTTTTAAAGCTAAGGTTAATCAGTCTTGAGAGGGGGCTATACAACATACAGAGTTTATTATTCACAATATCATCACTTTAGACTTGATTTCAAATGTGACAATGATCATTGAATAATGTAACATCGCATATGCTCCCAATATGCTCATTGGAACCAAATTCATGACCCCACACCACAACTTTGTATTGCCTTTACCGTAAGTGCTTTATTTGGGGTAGGAATGGAGTGGGGTGGGGGGTGATAAGAAGTACATTAGGAATCTTCCCAAAAGAAACATTTTATGCTTACCGGTAAGTAACCTTTATGTTAAAATAATGAAATAGTAATCAGGTTGTAACATGAATTAATTGGAACAGTTCCAAAAGCTAGGAGTCAGTATAATTTAAGATTTCGCTACAACAATATACGGCTCCTTCAAAGTAAAATCAATAATATTGCATCACAATACCACTATACTCACTATTTACAATGTTAATTTCTCAGTCTTACCAAGCAAAAATCACACTTCCTACAATCAGTTTTCCTTCGGCACGCTTCACATTTGTCTTGTTCACATTTCCTCGAAGATCGCTGGAAATATTTAAAAAAAAAAAATAAATATTTGCTTAGCAGACATCAACTACACGATTTCAATTTTTTTCTTACATAAAGAAATATCTCAGTCCTCTTGATTTTGGTAATTTTTTTAAAATCTGAATTGAACCGAATTGTTTTGAAAAATGAAATCTAAATCAGCGTTATTAATGAGTTTTACCCAATTTTTTACTTGCTGATAATGGCCCGGTCAAACCACAATGAGCTTTCTCATAGGAGGAAACCTCAGTGTAGCTGTCGACCTGCACCCCCCCTCCCCTAATCAGTTATACTGGAAGGAGAGACCCAAGGATTACAGTAATTAGATTTGCTTTTTGCCTCCCAGGTACAGGTGATGCCAAATACTTCAATAATAATAATAATAATAATTTGACGATATCGTTGAGGTCTGTTCTAAGAAAACTGCTTGCTGAGTGACCCAAGTGACATGATAGAATTGCTCTCAATTACATCTGGTAGCGATTTATTGCTCTGGAGAATATTTGCATCATTCAAGTCTGACCAGCCCTTCAATGCAATTATTTGCTGGGACAGATCATACTTGCAAACACACACAAAATATTACTTCTGGCAACATTTCACAGCAAATTAAATAGTTACAAGCTTTGTTTTTCATATCTCACACAATTTGATAAAGAAAGGAAGGTGCCAAGCATTATCAACAAGGAACATGTATGCATGTCAGCACTCAGGTCATTAATAGTACATGTACTTGGGTTAAATCACTGCTGTGCTTTGAATGCAATTTACGTTTTAGAGCTCTTCTGAATGATTAAACCATCTCTAAAACTATAACAATCAACCAAACAAACTTGTCATCTATTCACAAAAGTGATTCTGACTGTCCGAGATGGCGTTCAAGCGAGGGCACAAAGGAGAATGTGCTTAACAATATCTCTAATAGTGAAGGCTCTCAATTCTGGTAATGGGTTTGGACAAAGTGTTTTACCTAAATCGTGCCTATCACCCCAGGTGCATTAAATGGGTAACTGGCAACGGTGGGGTAATAATATTTGCAGGGCCCTCAGGAAAATCTGTATCGATACTGATGAGGTTATAATGGGTAATACAATACTTCATATTCATCATCATTACAAAAATTAGCAACATCAGTATATGACTTGTTTGGCATATCCTTGGTAGCTAGTATTTTGATTTATTTACATTGAAATTTCAATTTAAACCAAATCTCTGATCATGATTATATGTTAGATCTTAATTCTTACTTGTTGAATAACTTTTGTTGAAGTTGAAGGAAGCGTCTGGAAACTAGAAGAAGTTGAACTACTGACAGTGACAGGAACTGGTTTGTCCAACACAGATTCTTTCGGTACTGCATATGACGTCAACTGTAGTTGAATAACATTTTGAAGGCAAATTAAACACGCACAGGTATTCCCAGTACACACATTAGATTTCAAATAAACTAAATATGGTGAATTTGGATGAATTTTTTGTCACCATTCACTGACTCTGACACATACATATAAACGTTGATGTGGAGAACTAGTCTGAAATCTGTTGATTATTTTTCTTAATAATTTTGAATGCAACATATTTTGTTCCTTTCACATCATATCAACAAGTAATACAATTTTGATATAGAAAATAATGCCCTTTTTCTTTCTTTTCATATAAAAATGAGGTGTTCCTGACATATAGGTCAGTATGGATATTGCACATATTTGAATAAGCAATAATAAAATTAATGTCATGTCATAAATATAGTAGAATTGGACTGAGATTTTACTTTACAAAACTTCTTCCTAATAGTATGGATGACATGAGGACATTTCCAATATATAACTTTCATACCATCAAAATTGGCATCACCCATGACATTATAACAATTAGCACTACCCATATTGGTAAATTACTCAATAATTCCAGATTATATTCTTGTTTAAGCATACATTGTCATTGGAAAGTTTTTTTCCAACTCTTTTCTGTCGTGATATTAAAAATAGGATAAATAAATCACGAATGATATCATATTAGAGAAGAGAAAACAATCTTTCTAATGATGTGTACATTATTTTAAAAATATGTTTGGATCATTGATTAATTTTTCTGATAAAATTGGGTTTCCTTTTTTTTCCAGGGACACCCTGCATAACTTCCATGCAAAAATGTTTAAAAAAACAAAGTACAATATCAAATGCATACACAACATGATGAAAATACTTACATGAAATATCAAAAATAAACAAGGGAAACGCTCTCGCCTGCATTACGTAATTTGATATAATGGAAAATGAGGTTGGGACATTATTTATAGGCAGGGTGGCCTCTAAGCAGCCCCTCAAAATGAAATTCTCTGAATATAATCATTATTTTGAAATGAATATTGACTAAGAATCATCAGAATAATTATTTACTATAATTTTAATCAAGATTGATAACTGAAATGATATATAAACAAATACCCCCCCAAAATGATTTATTAATTCTCATATTAAGTTGTGAAAACATAATCCAAGTCTACTGACCTAAAAATGACCTTTGACCTTGTATTTGTGACCTGGAATTAGTGCCATATGATTTGTGATACTTGATTATCCTTGGGTACAAGTTTCATGGAATTTGAACCAACACTTTGAAATTATGCTAGCAGTTCAAAATCTTGATGTTGATGCCACAATAAAGTCTAAGTTTTCACATGGTTGGTGATACTTGACAACCCTTATGTTATAAGTTTCATTGAATAAGAACTTATATTTTCAAAATTTAATTAAAAATTCAAAAAACATAACCTTAGGTCAAGTTTTTAATGTTGACAACGGCGCCGCAGTCACTGGAAAAGCGGCGCCTATGTCTTGCTTTTGCTATGCAGGCGAGACAAAAACAGAACAACCAATGCACAAAGAGTTTTGAAAGAGTAATGTTTTTGACAACGATCACAGAGCTTTAATCTGTCATTTAACCGATGTTGTTTAATTTCACTTTAAGATGGACTTTAAATCACAATTTGAAAAAATAATGGGCTGGATCTGTGATTTAGCTCTGTGATTTTACTTACACCATTTCGCAAACACTGTTTATAGCGGCATTTCTGACGGTGTATACTTTGTCCTCCAAAACGTGGCTTGTCCTGTGGAAATAAAAATCATAAAATCATAAAAGGTTCACTGATTCCTTCATAGTGAACACGACAGTGTTACTAGTATTATCCTTTAATTAGCCACTAAACTGTTCCTTTACAAAAAGACAAATGCGACTGTGTCTCCTTTTATGCCTCCGACATGAATAAGAAATGGATGGAATTATTTGCCATATCACAATGAAAACAAAAGTCTATCTCTTGTAATTCTTGAGATATCGCAATAGCAAGGCTATAACCTACACCAATTACACAATTCCAAAACAAAGATGTACTCTTTCAAACTAAGTGCTTTGTTTGGGATAGGAGAGGAGTGGGGTGGGGAGTGATAAAAACAGTTTTTCTTTCTAAAAATTTCAGAACATAAGAAGTACATTAGGAATCTTCCCAAAAGAGACATTTTATGCTTACCAGTATGGTAACCTTTATGTTAAAATAATGAAGAAACAGTATTTGTGTTGCAACATGAATTCATTGGAACAGTTCCACAAACTAGGAGTCTATATAGTTTAAGATTTCTCAAAGACTATATACGGCTCCTTCAAAGTAAAATGAATATTGCATCGCACATTACTCACTATTTACAAAGTTAATTTCTCAGTCTTACCAAGCAATAGTCACACCTCCCACAATCATTTTGCCTTTGGCACGCTACACATTCTTCACATCTCTTCAAAGATCGCTGGAAATATTGAGAAAAAATACAAAGGAACATTTGCTATCAGACATCAAATACACAATTTCAATTTTTTTCTTTAATACATATAATTTCATCTTCAATGTTTTGCTTATATTGTTATTCTTCAAATGATGTATTTTCAAGAGAGGTGCAATAAATAACTGGAATTTGAATCTGAAAGTATAAGGTGCACTTACAGCGTGTGACACATGAAATAATGAACTACAAAGAAATATCTCAGTCCTCTTGATTTTGGTAAATTTTTTAGAAAGTGATTTTGCTATCAACTCCCAAGAGTTGAGATGGTGGGTACAAGAAATAAAAAATTGTCCCTTATTTTTTATTTATATGCAAATCATACATGCAGATCGTATAGGATCTCAACACCAGAGGGGCGTTTTACAAAACTTGTCATCAGTGACAAATGACAGTTTTTGTATAAGCTACTGAAATCCTGGCTTCTGATTGGTTATCAACATATTTGACACTGAATATTGTCATTTGTCATTGAAAAAAGGCTTTGTGAAAAGGGTCCCAGGTTATAACAAGTTGATGACCTAAATTCTACTTCCAAATTTTGGGACTAACATCTTGTCTGGCCTCAATAGGCTTTTAGTTTTAATAATACCTTTTTCGGTCGTGGCTGGTCATCTTCCTGTGAGCCACTATCCCGAGATGAATCTTCCTCTTTAGATGAATTGTTCTGGGAGCTCTCTGTTCCTTTTCCGTCATCACTCATCTTTTTCGTCTTTCCAAGTCATGGGTAAACAAAAAACAGACAAAATAAGTTAATAAATCAAGTCACATTTAAACTAGGTCGTACATGCTCTGGTGATTTTTGCTCCATGATTTAATGAGATGATGGAGCTCTAGTTAAGATGGATAATAACTTGTGAGCTTTCTCATTCTTTGTATGTCAGTTTTGAAGAATAAAGAGTAACTACTGTGGTTACGTGTATGTATCGTCAGCAAGACCAGACCCTGTAAACGATCATCGGATCGGCCGCCGATATCGATCCGATCAGGGGTGATCGGGGAAAAATTTCCGATCGCCGATCAATTAAAATGATCGGAAAAAAATCGGCAATTTTTTTTTTTTTTTTTTTTTTTTTTTATGACGAAAATTTTCAAGTTTTTGGCTGTCAAATGCTCAAAAAAAGTTCGTGGCTGGGATTATTTTGTCATTTGGAGTTGTTGTAGACAATGATTGTTGATATTTAGTGCCTTTTCATGACTTTGAAATTAATAATATTGGTCTAAGAGCAGAGGCAAAACATGCGGGCCGCCATCTTGGATTATAATGTAGGTTTTTTTTTTTTTTAATGACGAAAATTTTCAAGTTTTTGGCTAACAAATGCTCCAAAAAAGTTCATTGCTGGGATTATTTTGTCATTTGGAGTTGTTGTAGACCATGTTTGTTGATATTTAGTGCCTTTTCATGACTTTGAAATTAATAATATTGG
Source organism: Strongylocentrotus purpuratus (assembly GCF_000002235.5). Lineage (NCBI taxonomy): Eukaryota > Metazoa > Echinodermata > Echinoidea > Camarodonta > Strongylocentrotidae > Strongylocentrotus > Strongylocentrotus purpuratus. The sequence goes on along the minus strand of NW_022145612.1, from coordinate 15,677,215 downwards.
TCTAAGAGCAGAGGCAAAACATGCGGGCCGCCAACTTGGATTATAAAAAAAAAAAAAAAAAAAAAAAATTGGCCGATTTTTTTTGTCGCTCTTCCGATCCGATACCGATCAAAGGTGCGAGGGTGTCGCTCCGATCTTCCGATCCGATCAGAGCCCCAACTTACAGGGTTAGTTAATTCCTTTAAATTTTTTATTGTGACCATGAGCTTTCTCATAGGAGGAAACATTGGTGTACATATAGTGGTCCACCTGCACACCCCTGATCAGTTATACTGGAAGGAGAGATCCAGGGATTACCTACAGTTATTAGATTCGCTTTTTGCCAAATACTTCAATAATAGCTAAAAATATCGCAATCTGTATTGCCGTGCAATGCTAATGTATCCCCCGGCAGTGGCAGCGATTTAGTGTCATCCTTATGTTTGAAGGAGGTACAAAGAGCCCCTCTCCCCTGAAACAAAAGGATGACGTTGAGATCGCCTCTAGTGGCTCGGACTATTGTCCGAGTTGACAAAAGACTTAACTCCGTTTCGCTGACAATCAGCCATGCACAAAGAAAACAAAAGACTTGATGCGTGGTTGATTGTCAACGAATCTGAGTTACCAAGTCTTTTGTCAACTTTGTTTGTTGCTACGGCAGGCAGCCAGTGAAAAAAGAATTTGTTTATTCAATAAAGTTATTCCTGGCTCATTTTTTCCTGATTGAGGTGTCACATGAAACGGCAGAAAATGAAATTTCTAGAAAGGTGATTTTCTCTTTGAAATTTAAATAATGCCTGCCAAATGACTTTTTGGTACCCTCTCTTCAAATATTTTTTAATCACTCATGCATGAAATATACATCATATGAGTTGCATCAAATGAAAGAAGAGGATCTAAGCTTTACAAATATGTGTCAATTATTTATCAGGTGGGCTGTATATCGTACAGACCACCTTATAATTTCGTTAGAATTGCCTTTATTTATTTATTATTAAATATTTTTCTTATTTCTAACCACTTTTTTGTGAACAAGATAACACGAAAATGGCTCAATCAAAATCCTTGAAATTAAGCACATATATGTAAAGACATATGAACAAAGCACAGAAATGTTTTCAACCTTGAACTTGACTGATGACGTCATCTAGGCGCCATTTTGTAAAATTTTACGAAAATCAACTCATGATCATATCTTCATAACCAAAAGGTAATTCTCATTCATATTTATCATGATTAAGGTCAATATCCGTCCGGTTAATTTCAGCTCAAATAATGCGCGCGTGCGCGTACGTCCGCGCGTCAATGCGCGCGCAAAATTTTGAAATGCTCAAAATCGTCTCAAAATCATTTTGCATACGTTTTAGGCCATTCTAAGCATTTTATAAAAAATCGCGCACACGCCCATGCGCGCGCGTTTTCGCGCGTAAAACTATTACATAACATAGAATCGCCATTTTTTTTCTTTTATAATATTCCACATATTTACAAACAAATTGATACCATGTTTGTCTCTTTATGACTATTAATAACGGAATGATCGACCGTTTAACATAAATCTCGGTGCGCGCGAGCTCTTGTAATACATAGCATATATGGGCAAAAACATGCCTATACAAAATCCATTGTAGCTCTTTAGGATGCAAGGTGACCCCAATTTGTTTTCATATTTTGATAGAGTATGATTCGGAGATATTGTTTCATGTCACATTTGACCTTCAATTAACTCATGACGTCATTATAATGGCCTCCGAACTCAAAATTTCAATTTGCATATTATGACGTCAGCATATTTATGGAAAATTGATTGTATCTCTGTAAATAGTGATTGATTTTCTTCTAAATTTTGAAATGTTCTAGCTGAGACAATTTTCTACAAATGAAGTCGTAACAATTGTTAATTTTGACAAAAGCATCATGGCGTATTTTTGTGATTAAAGGAGGCATGTCAATTTTCACATTTTGCGTGTATTCTCTATGGGACATGATTTTTTCTCAAAACTCGATTCTACATTCCCGTCTTTCGCGAGCAATATCTACGTCGTTTTAGCTTCATTTACGCTGAACTTCGAGTATGTTGTAGCTGAGACAAAAAGCTACTCAAATGTACCCTTTATTTTGTCTCAATTTTTTGTTGGATCAGCCCACCTATACTTGTTCCAAACAAGTATTACAAATCTAGTTATAATTGTGATTAAGTTATGATAAAGCATCGATAATTCTCAGTGTATAAAAGAGTACTGTATAAAAGAGGGAACACTGGAGGCAGCATCACCAAAATCTATAGGCTTGTTATAGATTATAACAAAATACAAAATTTGAAAGAAATCTTTCAAGGAATATGACGCGGCGGACGCGATCGCTTCACGTGTCGAAACGGCACGTCTGTGGTGAAAAATTGATGGTACCACACAAGTTTTCAACAACTTCCTCGGCTTCGCACCTGTAAGTCTGGCATGCATGTCCTCTTCTAAGTCTTCCTCTATGAAATGGTCACTTCAAATCACATCATGACAGCTGTGTTTGTTGCTGTATTTAGAGATCTTTTCAACTTCAATCACCGCACCCCATTGCCAACTCTGGGTGTTTTTCCTTGTTAGGAATCAAGGGAAAGTACTTCTCTAGTATTTTCCCAGAGCCATTTTTACAACCCAACAACTGGCAGTACATTACACACATCACTCATATACGCTTCGATATGTGCACTAGTTGTGTGCGCAACAAGGGGTTTTACAGTTACTGAAAGACGTCATTGTGTCGGGGGGTCAGCTGTTCAAGGTCTCTGGTCGCGATGTGTGCGGGGAAGTTCTTACCTAAGCGATTGTATAAAATGCGTATAAACTCTATGGATAATTGGATATCTCTTTGTTTGACGGTTTCTGTATTTCTGTTCGAGTTCAATTATGTTTTTTTTTACATTTTTTTTTGCGCTGAACTTGTTAAAATATGGATGACAAATCAGACGTGTATTGATGATATTAGACTTTGGAATATGCAACAATTTAAGAACTTTGTCAGAGAGAGAAACCTGCCAGTTTCATGTTGGAAAGAAGGGCTCTCAACATTATTCTATGCAGCCAAAGTGTCACCAAACCTTGCTCCTGTAGTCACCACTCAGACCGAAGCTGCGGTGGAGAAGACGACAGAATACGCTGACCTCTTGAAAACAAATACTTGTAATTTGCCCGATCCCAACTCATTACAAAACTGGAGTGGCGAAAAATGGCCTTTGACATGCCAAATACCTCCAAAGTATCGACAATGTTGATTTACGAGCCAGACTGGAGTCAGATTACAAAGATAGAATGTCATATTCCTATTTTGCATCAGGATGGCTGGGGAGGTTAGCATTCATGAAATCGACTCAGATTCAGAATGTTGCTTGTTAAAAGCAAAGTGTAGACCTTCCCAGAGGATCAGGGATACTCCATGGAACCTGTGGGTTGTGATCCACAAGAAGACCGGTCAGGGTGTGCATTGCACTTGTTTTGCCAGGTGAGTACGTACTACGTAGATCATGCCCGGGTAAAATTAGAATAAATTAAAGGGGGGTGTAGCATGGCAAATACTGGTAACCGCCATCTACGACTTTTTGTGGACAACTGATTAACAGTTTTTGGTTTTCCTGTTATTACTGCTAATGGACTCTGAAAGAAGAAAAGGGGCCATTTTTTTTAAAAGTCAGATATTCTTTTAAAGGTATAGACCAGTTCTAGTCATGCAACTGCATTGTGAAAGAAACGTTGTGGAATCGATCTATAAAGGTTTATCATCTAGCATATAAGTATTTGTGTGTACTGCAAGGTTCTGGAATCATCAAAATGATAAGAAATCTGGCCCAGTCTTTGTAAAATTAAGCCTCGTTCAGAAATGCCATTACGAGCTGCTACGAACGCCGTACGAACGATTTTCAGACATTGGAAATTCGGGAAGACAATGGAAAAACAGGGAGATTCGTACAGACCTTTGTGACCGTAGCTTAACAAGCACTGTACACAGAAAGATGTACCGTATTTGACGGCGTAAAGGCCGCAGTAGGTCGGGGTAAATGTAGGGGATACCAAATCTGCCTGCGATACGGTACTAGCTCAAAAATTGATGAAGATTTGCTAAATTACGATCATTTTTGAGGTGAACTTCCTGTGAATTTGGTATCAGTTTGTAGGAAAAATAGTGTTCTACAAGAAAATTATGATTATTTTCTTTGGTCATTTTTTTTCTTTCTTCCACTCTATGAAATGCCTAAGCTGGGGGTGTGGCCTATGCGGCGCTGTGCCAGCAAATACGGTATATGGGACTACCCTATATCTATCCAGTCCGTATAGATATACCAAATATATCTATTAGTAGGCGGTTTCCCAGCAAAATTTGTATCATCACGTATTAGTCAAAACATATTCTTTCACATGATTGGTATTAAGAGCTTTCATCCCCAGCCCTTGCGCAAAAAAAAAAAGGTGAGGGGGGTTTAGCCCCCAAAACACCCTCCCAACCATGCATTTGCGACTGATATAGAGCCCCCAATTCAGTGTTATTGGAGACTTAGAGTTTTCAACATTCTCATTTTTGATCGACTCTGTAGCTTGATTCACACTTTTGTTATTTTGGAAGATGGAATGATTCTTAGAGCAAAGATTGTTCCTCAGTTCCTCTCTTTGAATCAACTAATAAAGGTCATTGAACTAAAATTAACATTGTGACTTTTCATTGGTGATCGAATAGAGATGCGAAGCCTGAGTTGAAAGGTAGGAGGTTTGAAGAAATCTTACCTCCGTCACAGGTTGAACCAGCTGGACAGGTGCACGTACCCGATTTACAAATCTCTGCGTTCTGACAATCCGCGTCATTGGTACAGGTGCCTGTAACGAGCCAATGATAATTGTGAACAAGTATGAGATGGTCTGTATTTAAATTCTATCAATGACAATGAGAACCAGTGGCGGATCCAGGGAGGGGGCTATAGGGCACGGGCCCCTTCCCCTGGAGGAAAAAACAGGTAAAACACGTTAATTATACCTTTATTTGAAGACGGGCCCCCTCCCCTGGTGCTTAACCCTAAAAAGGCTGGGCTATTTGAGGTCTTAGTACGGCCGGGGGGGGGGGGGGGGGGGGGGGGCATTATGGCCCCCCTTAAAGGTAATACAAAGTTTTGGTATTGGGTCATGAATTTGGTTCAAATGAACATATTGGAAGCATATGCGATCTTACAATATTCAGAGATAGTTGTCGCGGTTGAAATCGAATCTAAAATTATGAAATTGTAAATAGTAAACTCTGCATGTTGTATAGCTCCCTCTCAATGTCAATATATTAATTAAGCTATAAAACAATGTTTCTTGACAAAAATCGACCGATTAGCTATTCTCGTTTGGAAATTATATATCACAACTACATTTTCTGAGATTTTCATGGTCGCAGCTACCTTAGCACGGCCGTAGGCGCTATTTGAAATTCATCAAAATTTACCGGGAGCACTGGTAAATTTTTATATTCAATTTTTCTTGAAAACATAAGTTTTTTATTGGCTAAATTTTCTAGTGCTTATAATACATTCACAGGGGCATCCAAATATATCAAAATCGTAAAGATTCACTATCCACCCAATTTCAAAATTTCCCAAAACTGTGTATTACCTTTAAGATCTCGCCCGCAAAAGGGCCGATCGCCGCGAAAATTTGCAAGAATGTTAAGTGAAGTGTATAGAATAATATGATAATTTCAATTTTTTGAAAAATTTACTCATTTGCATTTTTATGGTAATTTATGCAAATAAAGTCATTATTTTTTTACCCATAAATCATCTCTGTACGGGCAACGAAGTCTTGCAAATAATTATTGTTTTTTTATCTCTGTACGGGCAACAAAGTCTTTGTCGATAATTATTGTTTTTAGATCTCTGTAGGGGCAACAAAGTCTTGCCGATAATTATTGTTTTTAGATGTATGTACGGGCAACAATGTCTTGCCAATATTAATTTTTTTAGAACTTAGTACGGGCAACAAGTCTTGCGGATAATTATTGATCTTTGTAGGGGCATCAAAATCTTGCTGATAGGTACCCCTCCTCCCCCCCCCCCCCCCCCCGGATATTTTTCATTTGATAGTTTATACAAATACACCCTTATATTAATCTTAGTAAAAATACAATATTATGAAAGTTTTGTCCGATGTTTTAGGCTTTAGCACAATATTAAAATGACCAAACTTCAACATTCCAAACGTTAAAACACATGTTTTAAACTATTCATTTTATCTCGAAATTAATATGGGTCTTGAAACTAGAGATCACACTTCTTACTACAACTTGTCTGCTTTGGCACATACCCATCCCTTCAAGGATTTTACAGTGAGGAAATAAATGCGTATGTCCCATTTGCAGGCCCCAAAAAATGAAAAGGTTAAATTTTAACAGCATTTGAAAGATAATACTAATTTAGAACTTCCCTAAAAAAGGTGAGGCTTGAAAATGTCTTTAAGTGGGAAAATAATGACTATTAGTTGTCAAATCGACTTAGGAGCTATAGAGCCAATAAGTAATAGTCTTGATTATCAGACCATTGTACCGAATGGTCATACATTTTATGCTGCGCAAAGATTCAATCAATTCTCGCTACCCTAAATAGGTACGAAAATCTCGAAATTCGCGAGACGAGGTAATTTTCACTCTCTCGGGTCGTCACTACAACTTCCGGTATAGAGTCCCATCCCGCTGGCGCTAGCGCCTGTGTTCGCTGTGCAGAGTTTTCACGCACGCTAAAATCGATGCCAATCAGTGTAATTTGTACAGATTATAATATATGCATTAAATTTTGTTTGTTTTTATTCAATTTGAATATACAATAAAAAGCAAAAAATAGTTTAGACCCTACAGGAAAGATTTTATTTTTATTCATTTTTTTTTTCTGTTAATCTAAAAGTAAAAAAAAATAATTGTCTTAAAATTGTGCATGTAGCGACCAGCGTCACAATCACGAGCAGACGATACAGTAAACAGTGTAGAGACAACACTCAGTTCATGTATTTCTCGTCGACCACAAAATGGATAAAAAAACAGTTTCGGAACTTAAAAAAATCTTAACGGACAGAGGAATACCTAGACCGAATTTTCCGTCTCTTTCGTTCGTTAGCCTCTTATTGGGGTAGGGTCGGCTCTCTCTTTAGAGACGGAAGCCGTTTATACACATGTCCTTGCTAACGCCACGGCCAGTTCTGGTCGTAGCGTTTTGCCCCCAAAATCCCCCAAAATGTCATTTTACCTCGAGCATGTTATATTGTAAATTAGGCCTAGGCTATAATAAATCAGTTCCACTTACCAACTTGACTGAAATAATCAGTTTAATAGTCCCTTTTTAGGAAATTATGGGTCAAAATCGAAATCCATTTTGAAAATCTTTTTCAACATGGATTCCGATTTTGACCCATAATTTCCTAAAAAGGGACTATTAAACTGATTATTTCAGTCAAGTTGGTAAGTGGAACTGATTTATTATAGCCTCTAGGCCTAATTTACAATATAACATGCTCGAGGTAAAATGACATTTTGGGGGATTTGGGGGGCAAAACGCTACGACCAGAACTGGCCGTGGCGTTAGCAAGGACATGTGTATAAACGGCTTCCGTCTCTAAAGAGAGAGCCGACCCTACCCCAATAAGAGGCTAACGAACGAAAGAGACGGAAAATTCGGTCTAAGGAATACCATGCAATGGAAAGCTTCGGGCAGAATTAGTGACTTTAGCACAAAAGGCCGTTATAAAAACTCTACCGTGAAAGAGAGGGTTGTGATCACGAACTTTCCGTCCATCTTGTCAATAGCTGTGGTGGGACGTTCTTCTCCAATGAGACCAAAATTATTCCAGAAAAAGTATTTGGGATAGCCTTTGGCATAACCATCTGGATCAATCTGCTCCTTATCGAAATGTCTCGAACAAAGCCGCGATTTTTTGGTCAAATTCACTTTGTCCTTGCGGCGAATCAAGCGCAGCCATGTCGCTCGTGTTCCAGCTTCGGTGGGAAATTTCACCCAAGTCACGGCCTTCATCCACCCCCATTTTTCAGGGTTCTTACGCTTGGAATCATGAGCCCAGCACTGTGCAGCCTCACAAAAGAAAACCATCGTCACTGATGTCAAAAGACGCAAAAAACAACGAATGAAATGTTCAAATAAACGTTGAAATATTTGCGAAAAAAAAACAAGACCGAGCAGACGACATATTCGGTGCATACACGTTGTGTGGCGACGGCGTTTTACGTTTGCGCTATCGCGCCTAGTAATATCAACGAACTCAAACCAAGTAGAAGGATTGTGTCCGTTCACGTTTCACGCAGCGCAATGGCACCGCTCGAGTGCGCCCGCCGCCATTTTGCGTACGTATTGTGTACAAGCTCCTATTGCAATTGGAGGAAGGGACGTCCAGAAACCAGGGTTTTATTGTTAGTTTTGGTGAAAAATATCTTTACATATATTGTTTATGCCCTTTTCCAAGTCCCATACAGATGTTTGATGACTTGAATATTGGAATAAGAGCGGCAGCTTGGACAGTAGGGGAGTTGAAATTTTAGGGGTTTTTTTGCATAAAGACTAAAAGAGCTAGACTATTTGTTAAATATCATTTGTGGTATTAGGCTAGTTTTGTCTCTTTCTGTGATAGAAAGAATATATCAAATTATTTAGGCTCTATCTATATAAATCACTCCCACTTTCTCTTTACACACACTCGTAAATTCTCAGTCTTTGTGTTTCTCTTCCCACTCCCCCTCTCTCTATCCCCTTCTCTCCCTCCCTTTCTTTTCTTTCACACTCCCCCTCTCCCCTTCTTTCTCTCTACCCCTTTCTCTACTCCTCTCTCTTTCTCTCTATCCCCTTCTCTCTCTCCCTCTCTTTTTCTTTCACTCTCCCTTTCTTTCTCTCTTTCTCTCTATCCCCTTCTCTTTTTCTCTCCCCCTTTTTCTTTCACTCTCCCCTCTCTCTTTTTGTCTCTCTCCCCTCTCTCTTTCTCTATCCCTTTGATTCTTGGCACTGCAGAAGTAGGCCCACTGAATATTAATATTATTTCTTTTCTTTCCCTTGGGAGGCTACCATTTAGCTGCCAGATATTATTTTCATCCCATATAGGCATATTAAAGATTTGTCTAAGAAGTGTTAAGTAATGACACATTGTGGCAACTATTCACATGTCTTTCCACATAATTGTGAATACTTTCATCTTTATTAAGTTTTTTTTTTAACCTTGGCATTGCGCTATGTATTACATGAATGTATACAGTACATATCAAAACATCCATGAACTATTGCAATGGTGGATATGAAGAAAAAAATCCTCAATGGTGTGGAAAAAACGTTCCTCAAGCAAGCAATCATGGCACATTATGTTTATACCGGCACATTTCTTATTCATTTTAACACACAGAGAATTAATCACATGTACATTTGCATTTGACTGACTACAATGTACAAAAGGCAAGATTTTCTCCCTTTTAGCACTCAAAACTTGAACATACTTCATTAAAAAACTAGACATCAACAAGATATAATACATATGAATCAGTATTTCCCTCTTTTTGGTTTGTTCATGAAGCAATGTATGGATTCATCTGATTTCAGTGAAAACTTTTAAAACAGATTTTTACTCTAGATGAAAGTTGCAACTTTCATTTAGCTCAAGCTCTTTCAGTTGGTAAACATGGATACAACCATTGCAACTACAGTTTGAATTCAATAGTGTAGAATAGATGACACTACACATTGAACAATAAAATCATTGGACAATATTTTATAACAAAACAGGGATCGTTTGCATACACCGTAAACCTCTGTATACAGATTTTCATACAACATAATGAGTGACTTCCTTATCTAATTTGACGAAACAATTTGTTTGTACAAACATGTATGTGGCACTATGCCATGATCACCGAATACATTATCCATTATCAAGAAACATACGCACAATAATTTGTAAATAGCTTTGGGAACCATAAGTGATCAGAGTCAAGTTAAAAATACAAAATTTAAAGAAAATCCCTTTCCCTGAAACACGTTGACAATAATCCAGTTGTTTTTTTATTTCTTTGATGCCTCTTTCGCAAATTCTAATCTCAAATCTAATTTATGCAATCAGATTCAAACTATACCTAAACCTGTCAGACAGAAGACAGGCTAGTGTCAATAATAGAATCACACAATTCCTTTCTCTCTGGGTAAGCCTAGATGTATAAAACACAAAATAGACCAATAGGGCAAACATTGTAATAAATATCGTATACTATATTATCCCTGTAGTGCACATTCTGTCATTTCAGTGGGAAGGAGAAGATGAAATAGTCTGTTTGAATTAGTATATTTATTTCATGAATGGTGAAATATTATTTAAAAAAATACACATAAATAAGATTGACCAATTTTTTACCCTTTTACAGCAGAAATTCCCAAATATTTCAAAATGTATAATTATGTCTTTAAAGATATACATGTACCAGAATAATGGGAGCTTCGCAAAATATTGCCTGGTGTTTTTTTTTTGTCTTGATTTGTATTTCAAGTGCTGTGCTTTACTAGGCCATATGAAATCACTACATAATCTACACATATTCATCTGAGGAGTAAGTTTTAGAGGACGTAGGAAGGTTCATGCAGGTAGCTTCTTTAACTGCCATGACTGACAGGTCGTAACTTTCACAATGACCAACTTTGATGAGTAAAATTTCTTGTGTTTTACAACAATTTAAATGTCCAAAATTAAGGTGTAAATTTTGAGTAAATTCCAGTAAATTTCTTACAATAATGCTTGAAAGTCTGACGACTCACGGGAAATTGTGTCACTATTAATACCAGCGCCACGATGCAACATGTTCATAAGTTCAAGTTAATCTTCAAAGTAACTTGAACCAAGTTTCACCAAGTCAAACAAAGAAAGTGACCTGCTTATGCCCCAATGATTCCCCCCCCCCAAAAAAAAAAAACACAAAACAGTAGGCCTACAGTATTCTCTGGATATCATGTATTCGATATTATCGGTTTGTAATACTTTGCAGCTCTGTGGAATTCAATATTTTTGATAGTTCATAGCCGATGTCATTGAACTCGAGCAAAAACAGTTCACAAACATGGAAATGAATAGATGGGACCGATGTACAAATACACGCTTTAGTCTGTGGCTTTCTGCGTTCGGATTATCATGCAAAACTTTTATTTTGCCATGTTTTTAATGAAGTGATCACTTAACTATGAAAGGTAATTCCAGAGCCTCTTTTAAGGCGATTGGTGCAGTTGAAAGCTGCACAATATGGCATTTTGCAGACGAAAGTTGAGCATACACATAGCACGTAGTCGCAGTTCGCTTTCACAACGCTCGTTCTATCCAAGATGGCGCACGGCGGTGCAATTCAGCGGTCTCGGAAAATCCTTCTACTTTTTAATGTCGAAAAGCTATCCCATAATGCAATGCGCGTTTTCAGGATTTTCCCCGGATCTCGGCAGAATCGCTATTTGGGGTAGCGAGAATTTAATTTGGGCCATCACAATAAGTGGGTTATTAATGTAGACAAATGCTCATGTACCCTTTACAGCTTATTTGATGTATGTTATTATCAAAATATACAAAAAGCCAGTCAGTCACTCAATAGTGTCTGACAGTGAAGTCTAGCAAGTAAACAGGTTTCCTTGCATAATTTGAACATTAGAACACTGCTAACATTTAAATTTCACAGATAGGACATACATGACATATTCATAATTCCTGAAAAGTTCTACAGAATTTAAGGTTGGCTGCAAAAGGGACATAGTACCTTTAAGTTGAAAAAAGCCTGCCCTTACAATATAAAAATGACACATTTTCATAAGATTTTCAAATATAAAATACAAAAACTCTGTTTAAAGGGATACAGTAGTTGAGTGCTGTTTTCAGACTGCAAATGCCTTCACAGTGCATGGTTATTGCTCTTATTCTTACAGTATCTATGACATTTCTAGTGCCCTTTTAGAACCTACCGTAAAATTGCTATGTAGGTAATTTTAGACTCCAAAATGTGTGAAATTTAGCCAACACGTTCATACCAATTCAGCTCCACTTTCAAAAAAATGCGGTGACCGTTAATAAATTATTTAATTAAAAATAACAATAATACATTGGCCGGCTGGTTGTGCGTAATATAACCAACACGAAAATGCCAACAAAAAAGTCAGCATTGGCATTGGCTGAAATACGACGTAAAAGGTACTATATGTTTTTTCAACGTTTTTTTAAAATTATCTAATATTTGTGGTGGTACACAAGTATTAGAAATTGTTATATTTATGGATATTTCAGTCGTCTCTGAACCAATTTTGATCAAACAAAGATGATTTTGGCATTTAAATTGCATATGTTCTTTCAAATTTGACACTCAGTTTTTCATTATCTCACAAAAAATTATTTTGTGTAGCGTCCTCTGCAACAGAACTGAACTATCCCTTTAAGTGAATGTCTAGAAACTGAAAGATCATAACGAGGATTTTTTTGTCCTTTTTTGCCATCCATAGTCTACTCAATGAATGACATGTCATAACACTGCCCATCAACTAAAAAGTTATGACAGAGATATGACAGTGTCGGAAGCCTCATAATTCTTAACTACTTTGGTACTTAGTCAGGATGTTATCCTTGATCTTAGCAAAGAGGGCTTCTTCTTCTTCTTTCAGTTACATTGTAAGTCGGACCGTCCTTGGGTGTATTATCGTTCTTGTGTTTGTTGAGTGCAAGTAAAAATCTCACTACAAATTGATATTACGTGCAGCTAAAAAAAAAACGAAGAGGTTTAACGAAGCCTCATTTGTTGCACCCCCTGCTTGAAGATCACTAAGGAGGTGCTGTTGACTATACTCGGTGGGATGGAGTTGCATAGTCTGGTCGCATCAGGAAAAAATGTCTTTTGATACGTTTGGGTTCTGGCTAGTCCCGTTTTGAGTAAATGTTTAATTGTATACCGCCCGGTAAAGCCAGTACCGTAGTCAAAAAATGAACTTGATAACCGAATATTCAATGACTCATTGGGAACCCAAGAACATCGCCTAAAAAGAGTCTAAATGGATGTGAAATAGAAATCTTTTACAATAATTCTACTTTCTAAGACATTGTCAAGGAAGTTTAAATAAATCAAATTCCTGCCTAACCTTAACTTAGAAGCAAACAACTAGCGGGCTGATGAGTTTCATGAGTACTGAGCCTGCACTTGATAATACACATGCCCTCGATATTTAAATCCCAAATTCTGACATCTACAACATCACGATCACGAGCTATAAACACGAATACACACGCATACTAGGCGCTGATCAAAATAAGTTTGGCTCAAACCCAATCAATCAAAAAATGAATACTTTAATTGTGATAATATCAGACAAATTTTACAATACAACTAATGAAATAAATATATATTATAGTATTTTAATTTATTTCTTCTGGAAAATTACGATCTAAACATTTATAAGAACAGTACCGGTAATCGAACGAGCCTGGGCGGCCATATTGAATTTACCCATGTATACGTATAATACGTACAGTACCGGTATACATCGGTACGTACAGTAAATTAATTGTGGAAGTTTTCATGAATCGTAACATATTTAGACAAACAACACTCGGCAAATCGGTGAAAATAATCATTTATTGTCGAATTAAAAACGGGAATCTTTTACAACTGCAAATAAAACAAGATTAAAGATGGAAATATGAATGTGTACTTCTTGTCTTCACAAATAGTTACGTTTAAATCAGGTTTTATGCGAAATTAGTGCTGGGAGGAAGTACATGTAGTGTTTTTCATCAGGAGTGGTGGGCGGATATCCCCCGTGCTGGGCGACCGTAGCTATAGCGCTGCACCTATATTACAGACTAGTCGATTAATCGTAAAAAAAAATTCCCGTGTAGATGACTACCAAAAAGGGGCTTCCAAAACAGGCCTACATGTAATTCTGGCGCAGGGGATTTGAAACTTGTCTGGATTCCCACGTATAGATGGCCCAGCGACTAGAATGAAGTGTAGACCACTCCAGCACAGCATAGAGAGTCAATGCTTTTGAGTATTGACCTCCGGCTGAGAGGCAGCAATTATACACAATACACACACTACCCACAATTGCACACTAATGCACACAATGAAAACGAAGTGGCTGATCGGCAAGTTTGACAGTAGACTCACGGTTTGAATTTTCAATTTTTTCTAACATGCTTTTCGTCCATAAATTTCTTCATCGGCATCGCTGCTATCCATTGCTTGAATATTTCATTGCGATTGTGTGGGTTTGGAAACTGATGAAACGATTTCCCCTTGGTTTTCGCGGAATTATTATTACAATCAGACACTTGGCAGGACACCATGTTTGACGCACTCCAGCAAAGCATAGAGAATCAATGCTAATTCTTTTGTGTAAAATTAGTTATTTTATAAGACCAGAGAAAAAGGTGTAAATTTATTCTGTAACTTTCATGATATCTTTAGTTTTGATGTACTATTTTTAAATCATCGTCGTGAAATCAAGTAGGTCTACATGTATATGGTGACGTCACAGCTGGTGTTAAGCTATCGATTTTGATATCGGTATCGGGCTCTTAATTTCATCAGCAAATTTTCTGCTCGATTTAAGAGCTCTTGACAGCTCTAAACACTAACACTAACACCAAACTTGAAATCACTCAATGAGCGGGAGGTTGATTCTTGAAGCCCGGTAAAATGAAATTATAAAACGGAAAGATAATTAATATAAGTAACCTGTTTAGTATGTCTTCCAGAAATCCTTCTTTCACTTGATGTGCGCATCTTAACCGGTCCTCGATGTATGAAAATGGTAGGAATAGCATCATCTTTGAGGATTTTTCGAGGTCTTGTACCGCATAGCTCCGCTTTCAGATCATGCTCGAAGCACCGTGGTTCAAAGTGGTCGCTACAAACGACATGATTTCTATTATATTGGTAATTGTTCAAGTTGAATTTCGCCGATTTCAGCGCAGCAATCCATTTTGCACACGGGTCATTCCATGTCAAATCACCCAATGGTTTTAACCCGACCATTTTTGATTTTGATGAAACTTAGTGTACTTGTTGAGTGTGATCTCACAGCACCAAATCAAAAATTTTAGGTCAATCGGGTGAGGGGTTTGGGAGATACGGCCCACCAAATTTTGGGAATTTTTCAAAAATGGGGGTGGCGGGCCTACCTTTGAACCCTTGTATCTCGGGACCTAATGGGTCAATCTTCACAAAATTTGTATTGTTGGAAAGGGTATTCAATAAGGATTCCAATTCTGCCGCCATTTTGAAGATTCGTACATGTTGGGGTACTTTGACCTCTTGACCTCAGATTTGACCTTGAAATTGACCTTGTGGATCACGTAACTTTGACAACATTTTTCATGAAATGTAATCTCTGACATGTTAACTAAAACATGTAAAAGTTTCAGAGATATAATATTTTTTGTTTAGGAGCAATAAGGATTGAAAGTATTCATGCTGACAGATATTCACAATAAACCCTATTATGTATACAATACATGCAATATGCACAGTACAACAAACATCTTCCACATGCTTTTTTGTTTTAGGCATATCCATCCTAAATGTCAGTAGGACTTGAATAGAAATAAAATTACAAGTTCATATAGGCCTAAAGGGTTAACAGGATGTATGGCTTTAGGCCTCTGAGTCGGATCTAGGATAATTACCCCCCTGGAAAATTAACCCTCAGGAAATTTCCCCCCCCCCCCCCCGAGGACAATTACCCCCCAAGGACTATCACACCCAGAGGATTATTACCCCCCAGAAAATTACCTCCTAGGACAATCTGTCCCCCCCATCCCCCCGAGGACAATCTACACCCAGACAATTTCCCCCTAGGGCAATTACCCCCCCCCCCCCCCCCCCCCCCGGGAAAATTACCCCTCAAGAATAATGTATCCCAAAAAATAAATCTGCTTTGATTAAAACCACCTTATTATCAGGTTGGACTTCCACTTTAACGAATAGGGGGGGGGGGTAATTGACCTCTGGGGTAATTGTCCTTAGAGGGTAGTTTTCCGGGGGTGAATTTTCCAGGGGGTAATTATCCTAGAACCGACTCAGAGGTCTAAAGCCATACATCCTGTTAACCATTTAGGCCTATATGAACTTGTCATTTTATTTCTATTCAAGTACTGCTGACATTTAGGATGGATATGACTAAAACAAAAAAGCATGTGGAAGATGTATGTTGTACTGTGCATATTGCATGTATTGTATACAGTATAATAGGGTTTATTGTGAATATCTGTGAGCATGGATACTTTCAATCCTTATTACTCCAAAACAAAAAATATTATATCTCTGAAACTTTAATATGTTTTAGTGAACATGTCAGAGATTACATTTCATGAAAAATGTTGTCAAAGTAACGTGATCCACAAGGTCAATTTCAAGGTCAAATCTGAGGTCAAGAGGTCAAAGTACCCCAACATGTACGAATCTTCAAAATGGCGGCAGATTTGGAATCCTTATTGAATACCCTTTAAAACAATACACATTTTGTGAAGATTGACCCATTAGGTCCCGAGATACAAGGGTTCAAAGGTAGGCCCGCCACCCCCATTTTTGAAAAAATCTCAAAATTTGGTGGGCCGTATCTCCCAAACCCCTCACCCGATTGACCTAAAAAATTTTGATTTGGTGCTGTGAGATCACACTCAACAAGTATACTAAGTTTCATCAAAATCAAAAATGGTCGGTTAAGATTTTCAGATTTTTCGGGTGATTTGACATGGAATGACCCACACCTTTCCCGTTCTTTCACGGGGTCCGGTATTGAGTAAAAACTTTTACCCTTTGTCCTAGAGGAGTCATTATAGCAACCTATTGCTTGGCAAAAGACCATGATTCGTCGTGTCAGTGCGATAACAGTGTACCGCGAGCGAAAGTGAATGTCTGTGAAATAAGAAGGCAGCTCGCAACATATGTCACAATTTCGATACTATCGGTTATTTTTTGGCGATCGTTTCATGCCCATGTAACGCTATTGCATATGGCGGACAGCTGATTTTCGATACAAAAAGTCGATATATCTTCGTTATGTGATCATGGATTTTAATGAGACTTGTATCATTCTTCATGGTATTATTAGGTCTACCGGTATATCGTCAGCTAAAGAAAATCCTGGGGTGGACTTTCCCTTTAAACACCCAACTTGAAATCACTCAATGTCTAGCAGCTAGCTACGTACACATTCTAAACGTAGGCCAAGCCTACACAGTACAGCTCCTTGCTGTATGTAAACTAGCATCTCACGCTGTGTCGTCTGTACAGAGCGTATAGCGCTAGCGAGCTCGAGCGCGGACGTGGACGCGCGATGAAAACAACGATTCATTTAATACCTCCGCAATTTGTAACAAACAATATTGCACACAAATGGGACATTCAATTACAATATAATAAGTGACATACCTGTTTTGCGTCAATCGTAACTATACTCATTTCTGTTGACTGACGGGATTTGTGAATCCGTCTCATGGCAAAGATCGACGGAACAGCATTCTCTTTCAGCCGCCTCATCAGGGTCATGTCAACTCGATAATCATAATCTGACACGGTAAAGTGATCACTGCAGATCACATCGTTTTTCATGTCATGCTTTTCGTCCATAAATTTCTTCATCGGCATCGCTGCTATCCATTTCTTGAATATTTCAGTTTGATTGTAAGGGTTTGGAAACTGATGAAACGATTTCCCCTTGGTTTTCGAAGAATTATTATTACAATCAGACACTTGGCAGGACACCATGTTTGACGCACTCCAGCAAAGCATAGAGAGTCGATGCTAATGCGTATTGGCATCTAGCACTGCACTACGTGTTAATAGGCAGCATTTAAATACATGAATAGTCAACACACTCGTAACACACAGATGCAGGCAATCATGCCGATGCGGCTGATCGGCAAGTTTGACAGTGGACTCACAATTTGAATTTTTAAATTATTCCTCCTATTCTCCTAACATCGGAAAGTTGAAAAAATTGTATTTTACTGCTATTTAGGTGTCATCAATCGACACTAAAGTACCGATTTTTAGTGAAATCAGTTAAGTTTTGTACAGTGGCGTTTGAAATGTTGAGAAACAATCGCACAGCTTTTAATACACAGCCAGGATAGTAATACACCGATGTGTGGTTTGACGTTGAGTCTATTGGCCTACGTACATGTAGCTTAGAAGCATGCGTAACCAGAGGTTTTCCCAAAGGGTTTTCCAGACGCCCCCTAAACGAGGATTTCGCCCGAAGCCAATGATGATGTAAAAATTCTGATGTAAAAATGTATTTCAATATATGCACTGACCATAGATCTAGGTCAGTGAGAAGTAATAGCATCAACCTGTACACAATACACTCACGCTGCGCGCGCTGTCCAGAGCGCGGCGCTATCGCGGGAGCACTTAAGCGCGATGAAAACAACGATTCCAGCATTTAATCACCACCGCAATTTACCTCTTTTGCCTCAACCTTAGTCATTTCTGTTGACTGACGGGATTTCGGAATCGGTCTTTTGGCAAAAATCGACGGAACTGCATCCTCTTTCAGTAGCCATTGAGCTCTTCCTCCCATCAATTTCGCTCTCATGTCAACTCGATAATCTGACTCGGTAAAATGATCACTGCAGATCACATCGTTCTTCCTGTCGTACTTTTTGTCCAGAAATTTCTTCATCTTCATCGCTGCTATCCATAGCTTGAATATTTCAGTGCGATTGTGTGGGTTTGGAAACCGGTGAAACGATTTACCCTTGGTTTTCGAGGAACAATTATTACAACCAGACACTTGGCAGTACACCATGTTTGCCCGGCATGTTTGACGTGTATTGCATATAACACGCGCTTCTAGTTTTCTAGGCGTATATCGCCGCGCGCTATACACATTAGTTCTCGGACCATGCGATACGTCACAACCCGGAAGTTTTGAAGGGAAATTCCCCGGGGGGTCTCGCTCATTCACGTAGAAAATGTACCAGAGGTTTTCCCATAGGGTTTTTCCAGACGCCCCCTAAACGAGGATTTCTTATGAAGCCAATGAAAATTCACCCTAAATGAGGACTTTGTGTGAGTTTTTCCCCCATACACCCTAAATGGGGATATAAAAAAAAAGTGTACAAGTATAGGCGCCTACTGTAAAATTGTAACCCCTTGAGCATTTTGCAGTGCGCGATATATAGGGACTACCATTTAAGTTGTTGACAATGTAAAATAAATCAATTGAATTGCGCTTCTGATGTAGAAAATTTGCGAAAAATTTCTGGCAGAAATGCCCCTAAATTCATGATTGTGTGAATCCTGAATCTGCCTTGATAATGTTGTATGGATCAATGTTCTCTTGCAAAATAATTAGGGGTGTTGGTGGTCATAAAATGTTTTAATTTTAAGTGGGAATGAAATTAAGTACCGGTTTATTCCACTAAAAATTGTTTTTTCCGGATCTAGGAATTTTTTAAGAGGGATGGGCATAAATTTGCTCTTTCAAGTTGATTTTGCAGTAAAGGTGAGTCAATTAAACGGGGTGACAAGTTCTCCTGCAAAAGCTGTTAGCTGTTCATGTGTTGTTAGATTTGAAAAACAATTCTGTTTTGCGAGGTTCTTTTGTCCCTTCACTGCCTAGATATAAGGAAAGATATGCCCTTTTTTTAGAAAATCCTCTCCCACGTTCTCTCTCTTTCTGTTTAATATGTATGAATGTGTGTGTGTGCGTGTGAGAGGATGTTTGTATGTGTTAATATACTCGTCCCTAAAAATCAGAATCATAGCTGAAAAACATTTGTATTTGCAGGAAAGAGCTTCTTCATCATCTTAACTTATTTTGTTTAATAAAGAAATCTTTATTTATGGTACCTCATGTCTGCACTGGCTGACTTTACAAATAGTGTATGAGGACAGACAGAGCAATGTGGATTAATGGACTTTATTAAAGAATACACAGCATGAAACTGATATCGAACAGCCATATTTACATCGCTCTTATAATATGTCCTGGTAACAAATTCCACAATAACAAATTGTCTCACTTAACAGCCCATTTCAGTAACAACATGCAAACAGATGAAGTCAGCTATCATAAATGCTTATAAAGATATAAAGGCAACAAGTACATGCATTTCCCAACAGAAGGTTCTTTAACACAGCTTTGTGAATTACTGGCAGTCCGGTACAGCAGTTGTATATCTTGATAAAATTGGAACTGAATGTTAGGAACAATGTCTGATCTATATCATTGATGGTAAATGCTAAAACGTGTCACATGTCATGACTAGTTCAATGGAGATCAAATGAACTGAATGACAAAATAACAAACAAATCCAGAAACACCAGATACAATCTACGAGAAGCGGGTAGGTCATGTCAATTGGCTTACGTATGTATTGCCAAAACTGAAAATCTACTCAAATATAAGGATATGCAAATGCAGGAGGGATCAAATCGCAATAATGCTTGAAAGGAAAGCCGGGTCATCAAATTATAGACTCCTACACAAATTGATTCATCTTTGCATATGCTTGGTATGTCAAATGGTAATTGTTATATTTCAAAATGTTTCATGTCTAGGGGCATATGCAATTAATGTTTTAGTAAATGTTGCATTGGCACCTCTGCTCAGTCAGAGAAGTGAACTACTGGTAATCATATCCCTGCACAGTTCTTAAGAAAAGTAAAAAATCTTGCAGATTTGTTTGGATAAAACAACAATCAAACTGGTTTAATACCGTATATATTTTCCAGTCTCTATAATTTTCAGCAAAAATAATCAGTGCCATGTCATTAACATTTCCCTTTAGTCAACATTGGATCTTGTACCAAATGGCAAATGAATTTTACGTCACTTTATGTTGAATATTGACTGGTCTGCACATATATTTACATCACATTGTAAAACTATAAAAGTCACAACTACTTATTCTTCACAAAAAGAATAATTTACAACTTTCATACAAATGTATTTGAAGCCATTATAAACACAAGCATGTCCTTTCATGAGAAAACCTGTTTCTAATAGATTTGGCAATTCCTATCACTTCCATCACATTTATCCCCATGTTTGCTGTGCACAGCAAACCCATTCCAAGAATAATTATGTTTTCCTATACGTTTCGACCCAATCAGCCATTTCTTTCTGCCTGAAACATAAACAGGTATGTTCACATAGAAAACATGATCCAGTTAAGCCACATTAAACAAAGAACAAAAGTTTTGAGGCGCCCAGTGAAAGTTCATTTCTGAAATTTGATTGTAAACCTAGCAGCACAAAAGGGGTTAAAACTCGAAATTACTTAAGTTACCATCAATACAGAGAAAACATACTTTAGATTCCATCTTTTATTTCAGTTGCAAAATACATACGCTGATGGAAATATATCTCAGTGAGACTGTTATGTACATACCATGATGAATAATAAGGTATGAAGATATATGCCATCGTCTACTAATAAATGTAACTCATGAATGGGTAGCTGTACATGAGGTTGCCAACAGTCTCCTTCTAGAAAACTGCATCTGCACATTGATGGGAAGGAACCCGACTCTTCTGTTAAGTTTTCACACTAATCAAATGTCAACTGACAAACTAGATGAAAATCTTTGTCCTCAGCAATTCCTACTTGAAAGGTGCATCTCCTTTTTGATGTAGATGGGCCTGTATGTCCTGCTCATCAGCTCTCTAACATCTCTTTGAGGTTGTGAACTCAAACTTCACAGTAAACCTTTTTATAGGACAGTTCTTACTTGACAGTGGTATCTACTTGTCGATGTGAAAGGAATCACCTGTCCTGGTTGGCTCTCAAATGCTAATCTGATTCAGTCAACTGATCTACCACAACAAAGATCTTGTCTTGGACAATTCCTTCGGGACAGCTGCAATTTCATGTTGATGTGAAGTCACCTGACTGATATTGTCAGCTCTGAAATGCTCATGTGATGCTGTTCACTGTCAATCCAATGGATGATAGTCTTTGTCTTGGACAATTCCTTCTTGAGAGCTGCATCTGCACACTGATGTGAAGAGGCCAACTCGCATGGTCTGATCTCATTTAAATTGAAATTTTCAACTGATTCTTTAAATAAAATTGTCCTTGTCTTGTATATTTCCTACTTGACTGCAGCATCTGCTTGTTGATGTGAAGGGACCTGTCTCATGAGACTATGATCAATGGTCTGGTGAAGCATCAAGCCTAGCACGCCAGCACGGTTTGTCATAGCTGTCTTCACATTTCTCTCTTGCTCCAGCAGGTCATCAAGTCTCAACCACTGTGAATGAATAACAACATTAACAGATTTACTTTCATGCGAACAGAAATTTTCAAGAACTTGCAATTTCACAGCTGATATCTGTCAGCAAGTCAAAATTATGGACATTTGTAATATTGAAGCGGTAGATATGTACAAACTGAAAATCTAAAATGATATGCGTATATATATGACCAAACTATACTTTAGCAACAATCAGTGGAGGAACTTTCAGGCCTTATTAAGTGGTAGGAAATTATCCCTTCCTTTTGAGTCGTGACACAAGAGGCATTTTTGCCAAGCCTAATATTTGTCAGACTCTTCTTATTTCATAAAAAGACTCTTTATTTCTTTTGCACTTTTTCCCTTGGATCCCAACTTCATGACATTCTCTATAATGGATTCCATCAGAAATTCATGAATTATCACAGATTTCTCATAAAGGTATTCTACTAGTATCAGCTTTATCACATACAAGTTCCATGGTACCTAACAAAAGAAAAGAAAAGAAAAAACTCACCCATCTGACTCTCTCTAGATCAATCTCTGCTCTTCTCAGCTTTTCCCAATTATGATGCTTATTACACTTTCGCTTGGGTAGATGGCAGAATTCACCCGTTTCCTTAAATACATTAGCCACTAAAGGGCAGCCACACACTTCTTTTTCACTGACCTATTGAAAAACCAAACAAATTTTTTTCTAAGATGTTAATTAATTAATTATAAACTAGATGGAATTTTGACTGCGCGCAGTCGAAAATGATGCCTCCGCCATAGAGCAATTTAAACAAGTTTGGAGTTTAAATCTCCAGTGGTTCTTGAGATATCATGATAACAATCTCAATGTATGGAATTTCATAAGTTGACCTCTGTGACCCTTGACCTTTGACCTACGTGCTCCAAAATCTAATCAGATTGTCTTCCTATGGTGATACACACTATCATTAAGTTTGAAGTTTAAATCTCCAGTGGTTCTTGAGATATTATGATATGGTGATACATACTATCATTAAGTTTGAAGTGAAAATTCTCCAGTGGTTCTTGAGATATCGCGATAACGATCTCAATGTATGGAATTTCATAAGTTGACCTCTGTGACCCTTGACCTTTGACCTACGTGCTCCAAAATCTAATCAGATTGTCTTCCTATGGTGATACACACTATCATTAAGTTTGAAGTTTAAATCTCCAGTGGTTCTTGAGATATTATGATAACAATCTCAATGTATGGAATTTCATAAGTTGACCTCTGTGACCCTTGACCTTTGACCTACGTGCTCCAAAATCTAATCAGATCGTCTTCCTATGGTGATACATACTATCCTTAAGTTTGAAGTTTTTACATCTCCAGTGGTTCTTGAGATATCATGATAACAATCTCAATGTATGGAATTTCATAAGTTGACCTCTATGACCCTTGACCTTTGACCTACGTGCTCCAAAATGTAATCAGATTGTTTTCCTATAGTGATACACACTATCACTAAGTTTGAAGTTTAAATCTTCAGTGGTTCTTGAGATATCATGATAACAATCTCAATGTATGGAATTTCATAAGTTGACCTCTGTGACCCTTGACCTTTGACATACGTGCTCCAAAATCTAATCAGATCGTCTTCCTATGGTGATACATACTATCCTTAAGTTTGAAGTTTAAATCTCAAATGGTTCTTGAGATATCGCGCTAACAAACTCAATACAAGGAATTTCATAAGTTGACCTCTGTGACCTGTGACCTTTGACCTACGTACTCCAAAATCTAATCAGATCGTCTTCCTATGGTGATAAATACTATTCCCGAGTCTTAAGTTTAAATCTTAAATGGTTCTTGAGATATTGTGATAACGGTCAAACGGGACGGACGTACGGACGTACGGACGGACGGACGTACGGACGGACAACCCGAAAACATGATGCCTCCGGCACCACCTTCGGTGGCGGAGGCATAAAAATGTAATGAGGGGGTGAGAACATGTAGAACTCAACTACCGATCTTGTAAAGAATTATTTAAGTCCTTAATGAGAATATAAAATGAAAATTTCATACCTTTATCAACTTTGCCTACTAATGATATCAATATGTTAAATGTATTTGGCACGTCTCCTTATACAGTACACAGAAGAAGAAAATGGAACATGTACCTTCATATCAAAATTTCATTTAAATCTGTTGAACACTACTAAAGTTATCAAACGGAAACCAGATTTGTTACGAACATTTAAACTATATCCCCTCCGACTTCGTCGGCGAGGGGATAATAAAAGTTGGTGAAATCTTACCTTTGGTTCTTTGGTGTGTTCAGGACATAATACTTTCAGCCTCTTACAATAGGTGTCCTGCTGTGCATTGTAATAATCACAGAACATGGACTCCCTGTCAAATAAAACAACAAAATAATCTTCATGAAAGTAGTTGAATTTAGTCACTGCAAACCTGTTCACACACAATACAAGATGATATTAAATATTCAAGCCTTTTCCAAAGATGTCTGCAATAGTAAGATATCTTATTGCAACATTTTTTGTGAACATCAAGGTTTTCAATTAAATAGATGCAAGTATTGCCATGGAAATACTATTTAAAGAATAACAACAATTTGCTAAGCACTACCTATGACACCGTAAGATTTCAAAGAATTGTGAAGATAAGTAGCTGTCATGCTAGCAGACTTCACATTTACACATTATTTCATGTTAATTACTGCCACTATCCTTAGAAATTTGAAATATTGAATCATCATTCAAGAAATTGAATTGCACCATGCTACCGACGTTAAAACCCTAATTTGTACAGTGCCACAAATCGTGGGTCTGTCTATTTTTATTTTATAATACAGAAAGAGACAACTTTTTATCTAAGTTAATATACAGTACCTGCAATTAAATATTTGTTGTATCTTGCTTTTCTGTGCATTTCTTTATGTAAAGTCACATGGATTGGAAAAGAAGACCCTCAGTTTTATATTTATTCTTTATCTTTTCTAAGCATCTATATGACTCACTTCAAAACTTACTGTTGTTTTGTATACACTGTTTCTTGCTTTTGTCTTTGCCAAATAAATAGTAATAGTAATAACTTACCCAACAATTCTTGTTTGGTATGCAGATCCATAGGATGTCTGGCTTTCATACTGAAATAGTCATTTAAAAAGGAGCAAGAATAATATACATTGTCATACTACAATACTCTCCAGATATGCATAAAAGTACGATTATAAATGAGTGAAATTCCCAAATTTCATAAGGAGATAAGGGTGGGGACTTCCATAATTAAGATTTTACTGTGTCGCTAATTGTAGAAGTAATCTTCCCTTTTAATTTTTAAATAAGATATTAAAATATCTTTCCTACAGATAGTAAGTCTTCTTCGACCATGACATGGATCTATTTCAAAACCAGATGGAAGGTTAGCTTGGCAAACACCACCTAATAGGAGAAGAAAGATGGGAAGACCAACTTGGAAATGGACTGATAACATTAAACAGTGGACAGGAATGTAATCTAAGCAGTCAGCTAAAACAGCTGAAGACTGAAGACAAATGGTTATGGAGAACCTTTGTCACCCCAACGGCTTCCAAGCTATGGGACATAGATAGATAGATAGATCAAGAAAGTGGACTGACTTACCTTTCTGAAGCACTTGCTCATATGCATGAGAGCCTTGGTGGGATTAATGGAATGTCCACAGGTTACACAGTTCACACTAGCCTCTGCCTCTTCTTCATTGTCTGTACTCTAAATAGCAAATGAAAACAGTACAGATAGACAGTATATAATTACTGCTCAATTTATTTATTTTTTTAACTGTTTTACAGTCGAACCTGTCTATGGCGACAGCCAAAGGGAAACACAAAAAGTGGTCTTTCTAGACAGGTTCCTTTAGTACATGTTTCAATGGTCAAGGGGGGAAAAATGTGGTCTTTGTAGACAGGTGGTCACTAAAGCAGGTTTTACTGTATATTGCAAACTTATCCATGCTATCCTGCGATTACCTGTATTGCATATGAAAATAATAGAGCTTTGTCGATTTCATCATTCCAAAAAAAAGGTTTCTACTTTGAAACATCAAATATCATACAATTACTGAGGGAAATTCAATTCATTTTCTCGAATGTGTTCTCTATCAAATTGTGTTGGTTCTTATGTATGCTGCTAGCTAAGATAATATGAAGAATTCAATAACACATCTGTTGACTTTGTATATATGTTTATACATGTTCTTACCTATTGTTTATTGCTGTTATGAATTTATGTTCAAGATTTTGTTATTAATATTATTATCATATATATATTTGTTAAACTATAATGTACCTCATTATGTTAAATAGGGCCTCATGGAACCACCGTCATTGGAGATAATGAGTCACCCTGTCTAAATATCAGAAATAAATAAATGAATAAATAAACTTAACATACATCTTGTTCCATCTTAATGGGTATGCTCTTGGCCTTGACGATAATCAACTGCAATTTCTTGATTTTGTCATCCAGCTCAGCAATCTTCAACTTGACTTTCATCATCTCATTCCTCATCTGTTCTAAGCTCTTCTTGTTGTTCTCCTCAGCTACACAGGGGCTCTGCTGCCACTGCTGAATCCGCTGGGGAAGGAGCTCAAAGATCCGACTGGAAGAGGAGAAAGTTTGAAATGAATGATTAAGAAAGAGTAATTAAAACTAGAAAGAGGGACTTTTCTTGTTGTTCTCCTCAGCTACTCAGGGGCTCTGCTGCCATTGCTAGATACGCTGAGACAAGAGCTCAAAGATGGACTGAAGGAGGGAGAGAGTTATGGATGAAAGAGAGAAGAATCAAAGAGAAATGCATGAAATAAGAGAGAGAGAAATCCATAAAATAAGAGAGAGAGAACAACAGAAAGTGAGTAAAAGTTAGAGGATAAAGCCAGAGAATGGACAGAGCAAGAGATATAGAGAGGAACATGGATAGAAAATGAAAAAAAGAGAAAAGCAAGAAAACAGGGAAAAAGAGAGAAAAATGAGAGTGAAGGAAAGAATGGGACAGAGACTAAGAGACACAAACAGAGACACGTAAAACAAACAGACTGAGAATGATAAAGATGGGATATAAACATTTTTCATGGTTACTGGCGCTTTCAATTCCTCTCAAATTCTTGGAATATTTCTAAATTTTTTATCACATATCTACAAAGCTTCAAAACACTGGCTGATCATGTCACTACTTACTTTGTTGCCAATTTCAGTCCGCACTCTTCACTACAGTATTTACTGAATGATCGGCTAGCTTGAGTGCATCCTGGACCACAGCACTGACGGAGATCCTTCAAGTCTTTGGCACCTCTTTGGGATTGCTTGACAGCTCCATCTGCGGTCCTCTTCCTCAATTCACGTTGGACTTTCTTCACCTTTACCTAAAACAAAAATCATTACCATCCATCATTATCAAGATCAGGTGTTGGCCGCACAAACACCATCTCCACAAAATAGGAGCAGACTCCTTTGAATACTGCTAGACCTAGACCATCCAAATTTCAGTTGATATATCCCTCAGGCTCCCGACAGTTTCAAAGGCTTAAAAGAACTCGATAATAAAAGTGGATTGGCTTTCAGCCAGCTTTCCTGTATGACTGAGCTTTACAGTGGTTAGCAACCACACAAACAAATGATTATTAAGTTAACTTCCTGAAGGAGGAGTATAAGATGGAGAACAGTATGGAGAAACAAAATTAGTGAGATACATCACAACTCAACTGATCGCCTTGGGTTCTTTTATATTAGTCCTCTACTTAGTAGATTATTGCTGTATGCATGTCATCGTAGTCATAACTTTCATAGGCTAATTGCTCTCTTAATATCAGTATAAGTATTATATGCTGTACATTATACAAGATAAACATGTGCTTGAAAATGTGTAATTCGAAGAATTATCACATTCTATCTTATCCATCTTTGGAATGTATACCTATGCCAGTTCGATTGATACCTACTTCTGCCTGGTCATATTCAAAGCACGTACAATTAATAGAAATTGCATTGGCAAAGCAAAGATTGTGTAAATGTTTAATGTCAATAACTTGCTTAGGTTTTGTCCAAATTCTCTCTGCCATTGAAAAAAACAATTCTAAGGACAGTGAAGGAGATTGCGCTGGTCTAACTGATAAAACTGTACATATAAGGTTCTCCAAATTAAACCTTTCAATCCTTACAAATCTTTACAATCTTATAACATATCAGAGATGCCAACCTTCATCAACAACACAAAAGTATTCTTAAGAGCTAAAACAGTATTTTTGGACAAAAAAGTATTTTTGAAAAAATGTCTCACCTTAAAGGTACTATGTCCCTTTTGCAGCCAACCTCAAATTCTGTAGAACTTTGCAGGAATTATGAATATGTCATGTAAGTCCTATCTGTGAAATTTAAACGTTAGCAGTGTCCTAATATTCCAATTATGCAAGGAAACCCGTTTTCTTACTAGACTTTACTGTCAGACACTGTTGAGTGACTGACTGGCCTTTTTTCTTCTTTGGTAATAACGTACATAAAATGAGCTGTAAAGGGTACATGAGCATTTGTCTACATTAATAACCCACTTATTGTGATGGCCCAAATTAAACTGATTGAATCTTTGCGCAGCATAAAACGTATGACCATTCGGTACAATGGTCTGGTAATCAAGACTATTACTTATTGGCTCTATAGCTCCTAAGTCGATTTGACAACCAATAGTCGTTATTTTCCCACTTGAGGACATTTTCAAGCCCCACCTTTTTTAGGGAAGTTCTAAATTAGTATTATCTTTCAAATGCCGTTGGAATTTAACCTTTTCATTTTTTGGGCCTGCAAATGGGACATAGTGTCTTTAACATATCGCCCAATCGAGCAGCTTAAAACAATGGCAGTACCACGTATACGTCCCCGGATCGGAGCGCGACGTGCATACAGTACACGTGGGTTGTTCGCAATGTGCGCAGTTTGGGGCCCGTATCACCGTCTTGCATCCATCGTTTGAAGCACATAGGTACACAATATACTTACGACACAAAGCCCATGAATCGGAAATTAAGAAAAACATCAATTCAAACAAAAATTAAATTAAAAAAAACGTAACAAAACATACAAAAAACGTACTGCCATATTCATAGCAAAAAAAGGAACAAATACGGCAAAAACGGAACAGTTGGCATCTCTGACATATATTCAACATATACATGTATGCAATGAGTGAAACAAATATAACATACCTTCTTTTTCAATTTCTTCTTCTTCCTTTCTTCCTCCTTCTGTTTCTTCTTCTGAGCCTTTTTCTGCTCCTTTTCCTTCTTTAGTTTCTTTTTCATCTTTTTTTCCTCCACTCTCCTCTCTTTCATCTTCCTCTCTAGCTCTTCCTCTATCGCTGGTTTCTTTGTTATGGGATCACATTCAGGGCGCATGGCATAGTCGTGATGGTTCAACAATTGTACAGAATTAGAACGATTCTGGGAATTGATGAAAAAGACCAGACATTATGTTATGAAAGTGACTACTGAACATGGAACATTGGTTTTTGTGTAATTGGGTTCTACATTTATTTCTTTTTGATATATATTTCTTTCATTCTAATTAGTTAATGTCAATTCACATCCAATGGATATAGATGTTTAGATCTATAAATTAATGTAGTCACTCTTTTCTTTCTTTGTCATATCAGAGTTGGAAGATTTGCTAATTACAACCCCAATAAAAAATGTAATTTGAATCATGAAATAACATCATGCTTACGGCCATTGATGAAGATTTTTACAAAATAAAAAAATATCTATTGTAACATTAGACAGATACATACAAAAAATGCTTAAATTTTAGGCAAAATAGAGTACAAAGGACACTATTCACCGGCATCTTAAGGACTGACTTAATCATTGCTTTATTGATGCATAAAAGACATATTGCTATTGGTTTCCATAATTAACTGACACCAGACTTGGTGGAAAAAACATTAATGTGTGTACAAGTCTTGCACACAGCGAAATTAGATGTCCCACCAGATTTTTTTTTAGCATACCCCTAGTATCTCAAATAGTCTTCAGCTAAAGGAAATGTATGATGTGGAGGGTGCAGTGCATTACATAAGACCTGTTGGTCAGAAAGTTATTGACAACACCTTGTTTTAGGTGAATACCCGGAAGGTGTCAAATTCCTCATCAGAGCCCTTAAGTACATGTAATAAAATATGTCTACTATTAGTTAATAAGAATACCATTTCTATGTCTGTATCTTGGCTTGTTGCTGAATCATATTTCCAGGAGTCCTTACTGCTGCTCTGTTTCAACAGCTGAGGTTTCAAAAAACTCTTCTGTATATTTGTGAAAGAAATCAACAATAAAAGCATTTTTCAAATAGGAACAGAACATTCACATTCATTAAAAATTCCAGTCACACAAAATTTCTTACACATATATTCCCACTCATGCAAAAACGATATATCAGGTTCTTAAATCTCCATTTTTCTGCACCTTTTTTATGTATAGTTTAGATGATAGATTCAATTACATCAGCATGAAAAACTTAACATATTCACAGTATAATATTTAATGTAAGTATAAATCAGATAAGTAATACATATTGCACAGCCTCATGAATCAATGGATGAGGTATATAACCAGAACGTCAATGACGTAGCGCTCATCCGCATCTCGCGACAACAAATATCGTAAATTTTATGTGGTACACTTAAGAACTGGTCAAAAAATAAAAATTTGATGCCCTGGAAGGGACATAATTTCATTTAGCTGTACAAGATTAAATAGAAACTAAAGGAAATGGAAGTTTTGTTATTTTTGGAATAAATTTGCATAAATTACCATAATTAATTAATGGAGAACAATTTCAAAATTCTGTGTAGAAGTTTAGTGTACCAAAGTTAGCTCTACGATATAAAGCAAACCAAATCAAAATCGGTCAAAATATGAAGGAGAAGAAGCATTTTTTGTGATCTTTAAATTATTTTTGGAATAAATTTGCATAAATTACCATAATTAATCAATGGATTTCCTTCAGGCCGGATGAGCTAAAAACAAATATGGACTGCTCTGTAATCGGATGGTGGTGGAAATTATCATTCCCTCTGTGGTGTTCATACCTGCCCTTCTATCACCCCCTCGCTTCGCCTCAGGGGTGATAGGAGGGCCGGTATGAACACCACCTTGGGAGTGATAATTTCCATCATCATCCTCATGAGCAGTCCATATTTGTATACTATTCATTCCCTCACAATGGAGGGTGGTAATGCAAGCACATTGTTACTATGATTTCCAACTTACGCTAGCTCTTTGCAGACACTGCTTGAAGCGGCACTTCTGTCTGATCTTGTTTGGTCCTCCAAATTTCTTCATGTCCTGTTCAGAGTAAAAACATACACTGGATATTTACATGGTACAAGCCAAAGTCTGATTTGTGTGAAAATTCTTTTTTAGTAGAGTATTAGTTTGGACCAATGTTGGGCCGTAATGGAAGAGAACCACACATTGTATGGAGAACTAATAATTCTCCATACCAAGATAAAAGGGGGAAAAATAAAGGAGGGCAAATAGATGTTGATCTTTTTATAATCAAGTATACCTGCATGATCTGTTTGATCTAATTATCTAACATCAAAAGAATATCAATTCCTGTTACTGCTATTACATTACTGTAACAATATAATAGCCAATATGAAAATGTCTTACCATACAGAAGTCACACTGTCCACAATCATCATTCCTTTTGCAAGCCTCGCATTCACCACACCTTCTGTTGGCTCGCTGAAGAAAAGAAGTAAGTAAAACAAGATATGAATGATCTTATTGTCATAATATGACAGCTCTCCTATCATGCATGTGTTATTCCTTTTATTTCACAACAAACGAAGAAGTAGGAACATTGCGGTATCAAAGATCTCATCCAAAGGCCCGTTCACACATGGCTTTTTATGTATAATGGAATAACGCACTTTACATTTTGGTATATCTTTTAACATACTGGTAGTAAATGTGTGTTCCATTCATCACCATTTACCAGTCATTTTCAAATAAAAAATAAGTTATTAAAAAAACAGTCATATCGTCGCCGTTTTCACGAACCGGCACAAGCCACCGAAATCCCTTCAAAATGTAGTTTTTATTTTTTTTGCATTTTTAGCATAAGTTATCAACAATCTTTCATCTCACCAAATTTCAGCATCCAAAACGCTTTAGTTTTTGAGATATCCATGGTTACACAAATGACAAAAACGACACACGAGCTAAAAAGCACGATTCATATTTTCACGAACCGGCACGCGCCGTTATAAGTCAATGGGCTGTGCCGGTTCGTGAAAATATCTTTGCGCTTACAAGACCTAGACGACGCGACACAGGCGGTTGTGCCGGTTCGTGAAAATAAAATACGCGCTAAGACAGCGCGAGCGCTTTTGTCTTGCGCGTAAAGTTACATAGGAAAAACGACACAGTGGCTTGTGCCGGTTCGTGAAAATATTTTTGCTACGTAAACAGCAAAATAATATTTTCACGAACCGGCACGAGAGTCCAAAGCTTCGTAATATTAATAGTAATTGTCATTATGCTTAACAAATGGAATGTATAGAAAATACAGAATATTTTCCTTTCATTGATATGTATTTTGTGATATAAAATTTGACATAAGGCATGTTTCTGGCGAATTTAAAACGGGCTAAACGTAAAACGCATTTTTCTCAGAATGTACTTATTTCGTTGCGCGTTGGGCTGTGCCGGTTCGTGAAAACGGCGACGATATGTGAACAAATCTTAAGTGGCTAATTGCCAGGCACAGAGTATTGACCCAACAGTGACTGACTGATACACCATCATCTTACCTGTGCTGCTTTAGTGAGTTTCAGAGCATTTGTTGCAGGTGAGTAATCTCCTGATGCATCGGCCTCTGAAGCCCCTGTTTTCTCCCCACTCCCAATACCCCTCTTCTCCTTCAACTTCATCAGCTTCATCTTCTTACGTCTCTTCTTCTTCTCTCTCTCCTTCTTCATTTTCATCTTCATCTTCTTCTCTTTCAAGAACTGTTTCTTCTTCTTTTTGATCTTCTTCCCACTTGGCTTGTCCAATTTTGACTTTTCTTTCTTCTCCTTCCTTTCCTTGTAGATAACCGACAGACCAGGGTTTTTTTCTATAAGACAGCAAAAATGCAATAAAAGAAAATAGTCATGAGGACAAACTTCTTTATACGATGATTACTATGAACACTAATAGTTAGTAAACATTTCTGATCAACACCACCATTTCAAACACAATGAAGTGGAAATATGTAAGAATTGTAGGAGAAAATACCAAACATGCCACTTGATGAAATAGGTATAACAGGGCATTGTCAATATGATAAATTATACGGAGTATGTTTCTTTTAAGCAATCTCAAATTGTCACCCTTCCTACATGTAATATGTATATATTATTTCTCTAGCTCATACCAAATTCATTAAAGAGTTGGTGACACATTAAATACCATGAAACCTAACTATGATCAGGTCACACCAGCCAGTGACTCATCATGGAAACAGCTGAAACTCAGAGAGGAGTAATCTATTTTGATTTTTAGCTATCTATATATGGGGAATGGTTTACAGTTTAATAGAACAAAAATAAAGAACTTATCAGGTAAAAAAAAATTCTGTCCAATAGAAGTCTATACACACCTCTACATGGTGGGCAAGCATATTTGAGGATGAACTTAGCAGCTGGTTCCTCCACACCAACACATCTTCCATGGTACCATTCTTCACAATGATCACATGCTCTGTGGATAGACATTTGGGAAAAAAAATGTTGCAATATAAGAAACAAAATGATTAGATTTCCAATTAAAAATCTTTACAAACATCTGAAGCATCGAATGCTGCAGTGTCAATTGAAGTCAGTCAGGCCAAATATAGATGCATGCTCTATTTCAATAGATAAATATTTTTCCCTTTTTTTTCCCCCCTTCTTCTTTGAATCACCAAAATGACAACAAATACAAAGTAAAAAAGTTTCACTTAAAGTGTATCACACACTCAAAGTCCTAGTTTGATGGAATAGGTTATGAGTTGTTACATGTACTGTATCACCGAAGACTTAAAGAACTTTAAGACAATTAATAAAGTAATTAAAAAGTGATACTTTTCTTACATCATGAACTGTGAGCAGTCTGGGCTCCTGCAGAGGCAGTAAGCCATAGGCTCTCCATTATCATCCAGGAAGTGTCCCCCTGGTCCACTTTCAATGGCTCGTTTGTCTGTCCTGATGACCTTCTCTTTATGTGTGTCCTTATCCTTCTCTGTCTTCTCTATCATACTGACCAGGGTCGCGACCTTTGCCTGTCTCTCTGGTAGGATGGTGAAGCCCATTGAAGAGGATGAAAGCAGAGTAGAGTCCTCATCATCCTGCAAAGAAAAAGAAAGACATATTAAAGTGTCAATATTATTATTATCATATTATTTGACTCTTACGGGTCCAGCAATGACTTTCTTAATGCATTTTACATTGACTCTGTACAGAGACTTTCAAGTTATGAGCATTAAATCCGCGGGAAGACGGACAACCCATAAAAAGTAGACTGAGAACTGGGAGAATTTTATTCTAGATTCTATCTAGACTTTTAGGCGGCATCATTTTTTTGCATCACCAGCGCGCGGGTCGAGAACGCGAGAACCTGCACAGTGCCGAAGAAAAAAAATGTACGCAAAAATGCTGACGATCCTTATCTCTTAAGACAAATTTTGTCCGCGTATTCAACAAGGATGGACTCGCTTAGCCTTATGCGGAAGATCCTCATTCTCGGATCAGTGCCCCTAAACTAATAATAATAATCGACCCTGGCTAGGCATAGACTGTAGATCTATATAAAATATTCTTCTTATTGACCATGACACATGACAAAGTGACAGGTAAGCTTGTGGTTTTTGAGAGGTAAATTCGTGACTAGATCTAGATCTAGGTAATAATCACTCATTTTGTACCTGCGAGTGATCCATTTCCCTTTGCACGTGCCCACTTGCTAGAATCTGTGTACCGTATGTTTTAGACTTTCTTTAGGCCTACATTTAGTTTAGAAGACTAAAATTATCAAAGAGGATTGCATTCCGTAGAACCAGCTGAAATTAATATCATAGACATCTCCAATATATGAAGTGTAACTTTAGGTGTAAACTCACACTTGTTTCTTCCATTGTAACTGAATCTTCCATTTTGTATTGCCTGTGATTCTTCTGTAAAAATGCTGCAAGTGTCACGACGCGACGGTCGTTGTAGACCAGCTTATGGTCGTTTTAATCTGTTGCCCTTTCCCGAATGCGCGCGCGTGTATGATATGCGTACTCCCCACGAATTCACCTTCCCCGAAAAAAACGACCAGCTAATCTCGGCAGCGAGGTCCGAATTTAATGAGCAGTAACCCCATGACCCCGCTTCCCAAATAAGGATCCTCTCATGAATGATGCATGTTTCGTTCCGATCAGTTGGCCTTGCTCAGGTGATCGGCCTGTGTATGCGTGCCTGTGAGCCCTGGTATGGAAAGCCGTTGGTGACTTTATTCACGTGCCCCAGACGTATGGAACGCGGCACACGTCTGCTAAATTGACCAATCACCGCCTGTTATTTAGCAGGCGCGTGCAAGGTGCGATAGCACACGCCTCTTACTTTGCCAGACGGGTGCGCAGAACGCTCGTAAATTGAATTTTAAGACAACCAATCAAGTCCGCTGTTACAAAGCTGCTCAGCTCAGTACGTACGGGGCCTGTTCGCTATTACAAAACTGCTCAGGTCAGTACATATTGGATGGGGGACACACCCACGGCCAGGCACGGATCCAGGGGGAACGAAGGGGTCTCCCCCCTCCCCCGCCAAAAAAAGAGAGAGAGCTGGAGAGAGAAGGAACAGAAGGGAAGGGGAAAGAGGAGAGAAAGGAAAGAAAGAAGAGGAAAGAAAAGAGGGGAAAAAGAGATCGGCGGGGGGGGGGGGGCGACTGAGGGCCTTGCCTCCGAAGCTGTTCCCCTCCCCCCCCCCTCCCCCTTCCCCCTCCCCCAAAAAAGAGAGAAGGAAGGAAAGGGAAATTTAAAAAAAGGAGAAGAGGAGTCAAAGGGAAGGGGGGAAAAGGAATAACAAAAGTAATGAAGGTTGATTATCAGTTACGATTTTCTCGCCAACAATTTTTTGATCCTCAGGGGGGGGGGACGAAAAAAAGAGAGTAGGAAGGGAAAAGGAAAGAGGAAAGCTAAAGGGAACAAAAAAGGGAAAGGGAAAGAAGAAAAGAAACAAGTGAAAAGAAAGGGAGGGGGTCAGATCCAATTAATCCAGCCAACAACATGTGGTTCGGGTAGGGGGTGAAAGGCCTTTGCCTCCCCAGCAAACTTTAAAAAGAGAGAAGGAAGGGAAGGGAAAGAGATGAGAAAGGGAAAGAAAAAAAAAGAGGAAGAAGAAAGGTAGGGGAGATCAGTTGCGATTTTTCCCGCCATCAAGGTGTGGATCGGGGGCGAAAGGCCCTTGTCTCCCCCTCCCCCCTCAGCAAAAGAGAGAGAGAGAAAGAAGGGAGGGAGGGAATGGGAAAGAGGAGAGAAAGGGAAAGAAAATGAAGAGTAAGGGGAAAAGAAAAGGGGAAAAGATATGGTTTCGCGCTCATCTCGCCTCCCCCAAACGAGATCAAGCGCCAGATACGCCACTAGACACCACTGGCGTACTAATTCGAAGGGGGCAGCCTCCCCCTTAAGTGGTTCATTTCTAATTCGATTTCAGTGATTTACAAATGTTGTAAAATGACATAATTTTTTAGTAAATTATACTGTTTTATGAGTTTGTTGGAAAATGACGAATTCCGAAAGTTACAGTCAGGCGAGAAAATATGCTTATTTTGAGGTCTGCACGTCAAGAGATGAGAACGGTACAGCGAATCGTCTTCTTTCTCTAATAATTTATTGAAACGTCAAAGCTTCCGCGCTTCGTGGAGGAGGGAGGGGGAAGCTCGCCCGTCCCTGTACCCACCCCCTATTACGTCACTGCTGGTCACCATTACGTACCAATATTTGGCTCGCATGATTTCAAATTTGGGCCCCCTCCCTAGGAAATCCTGTATCCACGCCTGAATGACGTCACAGACTCATGAGTGAGTTGCCAATTTTTCTTGTGATTTTCAAAGTTTTTCATGTCATTAAAAATTCAAAACTTTCTTATTAGTTATCCGATTTTGCAAACTTTTAGTTTGATTGGTTTGTTATTAATTTTTGAAGTGGACTTGCCCTTTAAGTCCATACAACCCCCTCTCTGTCGATTCCTTCCTTTGCTGTGGGTTAGGGGCATGATACACCAGCCCCTAGATGGCAACGCTGTAACACCCCACCGCCCCCCCCCCCCCCCCCCCCCCCCCCGTGAAACACACACAGGCAACGCCATCTATGAACATGGCCCCGAATATTTGTAGAAAACATTTATTGAAAACGTACATTTTTGAACAAATAAAGAAAAAGGCGTGCCTCAATAATGTACGCGACCCATTATCCTGCCCCTGCCCCCCCTCCACCAAAATAATAATTACGACCACGCTGCGCCATTCGGTCCACCCTCCCCGCAGTATTCCCTTGGTACGAGTAAACAGCGGGGGCTAGGGTACGTCGCCGCCCCCAGAAAAAAAAAATCACAAAGAAAATGCAATAAATTATCAATAATTCATTGCATTTGGCCCCGACCCCTAACATAACAAAATTCTCTATGTGGGCATGCCTTGAACCATAATGCGTGGTCCTACAGAGTTCCTATTTAACTAACATCTACGTTATTATAAGAACAGTTTCATTATCAAATCGAATAAACACTTACATACAGATTGAATGTTATATATGTTTTGTTCTTATACACATCATATTCATACCTAATATGGTGATCAGGGGCGTCGCTAGACCTTTTTCAGTGGGAGGGGGGGGGGGGGGGGGGGGTGTAGAGGCCGACGATTACCGACAAAACTAGCCACCAATTACCGACAAAATTAAATTTCCAATATCTACAAATTTAACCCTATAAACCCGGGGCCGAAGGCTAAATTGTTTTTCATATGGACTATCTATAGTACTTGCGTATGTGCAAATGGTCAATTTCCACGACGACACAAATATACGAATTATTTCGTCAACTTAGTCAGCATTCATAGCTATATATTTTAAGGCAGACACGGAGCTAGGATCTTATTTT